>NC_142030.1:109242310-109550143 GCF_982192425.1 Myodes glareolus
CACACACAGGACTCCATAAGATTATAAACTGATTGGCCCATTAGCTCAGGTTTCTTGTTAACTCTTATGGCTTATATTAACCCATTATTCCCATCTATGTTAGCCATGTGGCTCAGTACCTTTTCCAGCATGGCAGCTCACATGTTGCTTCTTCAGTGGTCTGGGCAGGAATGGCAGAGGGAGCTTCCTGCTTCCCAGAATACTCTCATTCTCTTTGCTCCACCTCTACTTCCTGTCTGGTTTTCCTGCCTATACTTCCTCCCTGGCCAATCAGCATTTATTTAAAATATGATTGACAGAATACAGACAATTCTCCTGCACCACCCTTTTACTATTTGGTAATTCCTCAAGAGTTGCATACACATGATTAAAGGATGCAGAGCATGAACCACATGCATGCAGTTCTCTTGAAGACCAGAAGGGGCAGGTGATCCCTTGGAACTAGAATTACAGACAATTGTGAGCTGCAAAATGGATGCTGGGAATCAGAGCCAGGCTCTCTGGGAGAACAATCAGTGCTTTTAAACATACAACCATCCCTCCAGTCCCTGCTCCTTCCTTTTAAACATGTTAAAAATATAGAAAATATTAATTACAAAAGTGAAAGTTGGCATGATTCTGTTGCCCAGTGAAACCCAGCTTTGAGAAAATTCATTTGATTTTTATTCATATTTTCTAAAAGGAATGTTTACTTTCAGTCTCATATGTATGATATGTGTTTAATACATTCAATATGATACTGTATTTTTCATATTTTTCTCAAATATCAATGTTTCATGTAGTAAAATTGTTTATTCCATGTATATACAAGTATTTACTTAACTCTCCCTTTAATTATTGATGCAGTTTTAATTTATTATAGATACTAATGTTTAGTTTATAAATTTTCATCAAGTTTCAGACTATTCCTTTAGAATTAATTTCTAGAAATTAATACTAAACAGTATTCATATTTTGGAATATCTTAACTTAATTCCCAAATAGCTTTATTCTGTTTGATAACAAAAATTAAAGAGGACTCAGAATAGAGAACATAGACAAGCGTAACCTGGATTAGATCTTAAATGATATGTTCATGTACTGATGCTTCATAAAGTAGGTGTCCCATTAAGGTACAGTTTTTATATTATCAACTAATCATATTTAATTAAAATTTAAAAAGAAGTATTCAAAATAAAGTTTCTTTGGTTAACCTAATTGAAAACTAAGTTTCTTTAAGCTTAATCATGGATCTATTTTTCAAACCCTCCATCTTTGAATTCCAAAATCTTTCTCTGGTTTTGTCTTACAGTGAGGGTCAAAATTATTTAAAAACATGAAATGCTATGCTTTGAAAGGAATTTTGTTTCTAGTGCCCCAGAGAAAACCGTAAAATTTAGGTGTTAAACGGAGATGTCAATAGTTGGGGAATCAAAACAGAATTCCAAGCCTTAACTTCGGTAAAAGGTTTATGACAGAAAAAAAGTAGCAAAGACAAAAGTGAATCGGAGAATGTGTCTGTGGCTCAGTCTGTGGACTGCCTGCCACAGGCATTAAGATCCAAGGTCAGAACCCAGCACCCAGGTAAAAATCTGAGCATGGTGCCACATGCCAGCCAATCTAACTGAACTGATAAACTCCAAGTTCTGGGAGGGATTCAGTATAAAACAATAAGGTAGAGCGCTGTCAAGATGGTTTAGTGTGCACAGGTGCTTGCCACACGAGCTCTGTTCTCACATCTCACTCCACAGAAGGAAGCACCTGACTCCCACTCAAGCAAGCTCTCCTCTGACCCCCAGTGATTTATGGTGTGCACGTGCACACAGGCAGGTGGGGGAGGTAGGGGTAAGGGAAAGAAAAGGAAAGAGAGAGAGAGGGGAAGGCAAATCTAAGACCAAAGGTAGTGCCTAGTTTCTGTGAGCCTCTGTTTGCTGTGTCTGTGGGTGGCAGGACTGACAGGCCAGGGGAACGGCCAAGGGAACGGCCTGTCTCTGTACTTCTTATGCACTTTTTTCCCCCATGGTGAAGCTCTTCCTACAACATCACAGATATGTTTTCACTAGATGTCCCTTAGCTGAACCTCTGAAAAGCCCTGTCTCTAAGCTGCAATGCCCCCTTTTACAGAAACAACGCATTGCCATCTATCGCTTCTAGATGCCAAGTTCTTTCTCAAATTATAGCAGACACCTTTCTGGTTTCTGTTTCATTTTTGTTCCTGTATCCGAATTCTTCTCAACTCCTTCCTAGTTGCCTTCAGAGCTTGAATCATAAGAAACTTCCTGGAGCCCCGTTACTTGCTCTCGCAGGAAGATACTCGCTCGCCACCCTCATGGCTCTTGATCATAGTCATGATTGTGTAATCTCTGAGCCTTATTCTGTTGCTGTGGAAACCTCAGGTGGGCAATGTCCAAACATGGCTTCTTCGTAATTTCTGTTCTTAGCCGCAGCACCAAGCTAAACCTGGCATGAGCTGCTCATAGACATCTGTTGAATAAATCAATCAATCTATGAAGGATCCTATTATTCTCCCAAACATGAAAGGGAGCTTTAATTTGAATCGTTGCCCTCCCTGAATTTGTAAATTAATCAGCACACAAGCAATCATTCCCTTATTTACTGGTGGCATGCCATTCACGTTGGCTAGTTTTCAGATAAATCAAATTAGAAATGGTTATAGTTGTTTGGGAGAAAGAAATCAAGAACTTGCTTTGAAATCCTTCCCCACAAATTAAATTGAATCAAGATCATTTTTTTTTCCTCGCTTATAAATGCTTGATTGGCTTAGCTTGATGCTTCATGACTGAAACTCAGCCTTGAACTGCTGGTTTTATTTTTCACCCAGCAGTGTGTTGTAGTGGTTGAATGATGATTAGAAACACAACAAACACCCACAATGAGCATTCTTGTAAATAACTGTTCAGCACTGTGATAGTACTCTGGAACTAGCCCCTCTAACAAAATCTAAAAAATCAGCCAAGGAACCTCAAGCAGAATATGCTTCACTTTCTTGTGGGGGGGTCTTAAAAATTAGGGTGAAGGGTTGAGAGCTAGCTCAGCAATTATGAGTGTGTATCACATTTGCAGAGAAGCCAGATTAGTTTCCCAGCACTCACATCAGTTGATTGACAGCAGCATGTAACTAGATTCAGGGAATCCAGTACCATTCTCCTGCATTTGTGTGCACACATATACACAGAGTTACAAAACAATCTTAACAAACGTGTGTCAGTGCACCTGACTTATTACCTCCAGTCAGAGTCTCCCCCCCAAAAAAAAGGTGTGGAGGGGGTGTCTCCACATTTCATTTTAACTAGATTTGGGTGCTTCAGGAGAGGGACCTGCACACGTGCCTTCCAGGTGTAAAGCTGGTCCATGAAGCGTCTACCTTAATCCTTCTACCTTAATCATTAGTATACTTAAATTTACCCTTGGCCCATTCCATTCTGATTTGTGAGCTTGGGCCTTATTAAAATGGTGACCAAGTCATTATTCCTTTTGTGTTTCTGCAAGGTGACTCCAGTCTGGCCTAGGGTTTTATTGCTGAGAGAGAGAGAGAGAGAGAGAGAGAGAGAGAGAGAGAGAGAGAGAGAGAGAGAGAGAAAGAGAAAGAGAGAGAGAAAGAGAGAGAGAGAGAGGGAGCACAGTATTTGAATGGTGAAATTGTGGTAGACATATTTGTGAGTCCCTATGCATTTACAATGTTGGCAGGCTCTGATGTCTCAGATGAGAGAATTAGACCAAAGACACAAAATAAGAAATAAAAATGAAGCTACTTTATGAAGAAAAAGAAGTTGGTTGGTGAACTGAGATTAAAGTCCTGAAGCATGGGGCCACGAGGCCACAAGTCTTCTGACCTTTCATAGAATATTTATGTAACTTCACCTACCCCATATTTATATATCCTGGGTTTCTTTTGAGGATACTCTGTTTGTAGAGAGCAGTTTATAGTCTTACTATGCTGATTGGATTATTTTGTATTCTAATTTTGATATTCCCTCTCCCATCCCTATATTCTTGCCATGAAATGAAGCTTCCAAAGCAGAAGCTGGTAGTAGAGGTGGGTAAACAAGTAGTACAACTGAGAATGACTAAATATTATTGGTTTACTATCTAACTTTTATTTGTAGTTTATATCCAGGTTATCCTTTAAAGCAAGGGATATGACAGTTTTCTTTTTTCTTTTTAAATATTTATGCGGGGCGCATCCTGACCAGCAGGAATGAACGCCACCAAAAACGAGAATTCCTTCCCTGGTCACATCTTTATTCGGAGCCCTTTGATTGAGGAAAATTGGGGGAAGGGAAGATAGAGCAGGGACAAGAGAAAGCTTAGAGAGAGAGCGTTGGGCCCCGAGGCAGCTGCTTTTAAACGGTGGAGAGGCTTGAGCGCTGTCCTGATTGGTTAATGCCATTCTGCTGGTCTGAGCATGTGCAAGCAAGGGTGCAGGCAAGGGTGCTCAGCCCCACATGGCTAAGCCAGGTATACCTCCAAACTGCAGGACCAACCTGTGCCTCCAGGTGGCTCCCAACATATTTATTCATGTATTATATATCATGAACAATTATGTGTTGCATAATTACATATGTGTGTGAGTATATGCATATGTATTTGTGCAGATCTTCACACATGTTCAAAGACCAGAGAGCTAATATGTTGTCCTTCTCTTTTACTGTTCTCCTTTCTTTGACTAAGCTTCTCTTTGAGCCTGGTGCTGTGCTTTCTCAGTCTGACTGGGAGTCAGCAAGTCCCAGCAGTCTTCTTTCTTCCCGCCTCAGAACTGAGGCTTCAAGCTTTCTCCAGATACCTGGCTTGTTACAAAAGTGATGGGACACAAACACCAGTTTTCATGATTGCTCAGGAAGTGCTCCCAGGCTTAACCTCTTAATCACCTCTCCAACCTCAAAACAACAGTGTTCCAGAAATTTCCATGGGATGTTTAAATGATTTGAGTCACTAGTAGGTAGTAAATTGATTTTCAGATAGTGAGATATTGAAGAAAAATGCACTTACAAATCCTAAACAGTGTGTCAAAATTTGCCTATACTGCCTGTGCTTGGGAATTATAAATGAGCTCTATCAAAGACAGCCATGACTCACAGCTCATAAAGCCAAGACAGATTGATAAGTAAGTAAGACCTTAAAAGAAGGTAGATTTCCAGCAGGCCAAACATCCACACTAGTGGAAAATTCAGACAACTATCTTTCACTGAAAATGAAAAAAATGAAATTTATGTCCTAGCAATGTTGAGATATGCATGGGCAGCTTGTATATGGTCATTCTGTTGAACTTGTCCATATTTGGTTTCATGGTCTAAGCCGTGGAGGATGACTAACCCGGTCTCTTTCTCAAGAGGGCACCAGATCTCATTGAAGATGGTTGTGAACCACTATGTGGTTTTTGGGAATTGAACTCAGGACCTTTGGAAGAGTAGGCAGTACTCTTAACTACCGATCCATCTCTGTGTCTTTCACTGGTAGGGTTTAAAAAGCCCTGTAGGTCAATAGACTCAACTAAACTCTAAGCACTAGCAGGGTCAGCATGGTATACTCTGCGCAGCCTCCAGAAAACAAAACTAGAGACAGAGATTTGTGGAGATGGTTTTAATTCATGTCTGGGCTCTAATATTCTACATCTTATGGAAAAGCAATTCTATTTCTCAAATGGAACACTCATCTCAGGACCTTGGGAGTAGATCAGTGGAAGGTTTCTGTGCTTGAAAACGTTCTTTCTTTTAGCATAGATTCTTTGAGAGAGTCACTGAATAGAAAATTGCTCCTTACTTTCTTTGGAATTTTCCTTCAAGCTTGACCTCCTATATCTCTGTTAACATACTGTTTTTAATTTACTCAGTGAAGGTATCTACAGCGTTGTGTGTTCATAACGGTATTGTCTGTGTCTTACATGAAAACCTTCACAACCTTTCTGTTTTCTGGCTCTTATACTCTTTCCTGTTCCTCTCTTTTGTACTACTTCCTGAGTCTTGGAGGAGACAGTAGAAGTTTCCTGTTTATAGCTAAGCAATGATCCTTGTTCTCAGGATCTTGTGCAGTTGTGGGTCTCTTCATTGACCATTATTCACTGTAAAAATAGGTTCCTTTGATTAAATTTAAAAGTAGGATCTACATTTGTTTGTGGATATAAATGCAAATAATTTACACATTAGTTTGATGCTATATCAATTTAGCTAAACATCATTATTCAGTCTTCCCTTATGGACCATGACCTCTGTGACCATAGTTTCTGACCAGGTTTATAGAAGTAGCAGGAGTGAATTCATTTCTGCTGAGTAGACCTCAAATCTAATCAGAAAGTGGTTACCATCACAACAATAGTGCCATTGATCCATAAATGGGCACATGTAACATGGTAGATTGGTCTTGTATTTTATAAGCTTCACAGATATCTAAGACTGCTGATGACTTTTCCACCCCACTCCTCGGCAATAGCATGCTTAGTGCCTTCTGGGACTCTGGAAATTAACCTGCAGGGAGGGAGCTTCCAGCTCACTTCTAGCTTGATTTTTCTGTTTCATGTGAATATGGTGTTATTACACTAACTTTTCATGTGAAAAAAAAAACTGTGATAGTCAAAGGGAGGAGGAAATTTAATTGAATGCTTCTCCTTGGACCTTGAATACAGGCTCTTCTAGAGGACTAGGCAGGGGAAGGAAAGTGGACTTGACAGAGCTCTGTTTACCTTGTATTCCAGAGCTCAGCAAGGTTAATCCTTCCTGGTAAAGCATTCATACTTTATGAATCCACTCTTATTTTATCTCTGTCTTTTTCATTCTGTTCTGTTCCAAATGGGTTCTGTTTAATTCAAAATATAAAAAATAGGTTCACAGTAATATATTCTTTACAAATATTTCTCAGAATTCTCAGTTCTACCAGTGCCTTGTCTCAGCTTAGTAAATTATGATATTTCTGGCTTATGCTGCAATCTGGCTGAAGTGCTTGCTTACCAATGAACCTATACTTCCTGTTGGGTGCAGAACATTCTGGACATGTCAGCAACAGAGGTGGAACCATACATCTATAACATCACCAGTAGAAGCACAATATCTTTTCAGAGACATCTACTTAGATCAATCCCAAAAGTTATGACTTCAATGAGAAAAGATTTTCAGGATGAGCCAATTGAGGCATCTTTGGAAAATTAGTAAAACTAGAGAGATGACTCTGGAAAGCATAGGCAAGCGATTCTCAAAGGCAAATCTGTTTTCAAGTCTTTATATGTCTTCATAGAGAATTTGGAGAGCTTTCAATTTACTTTTATTTTATGAAATACAATGTTTAGATTTATGAATGGGCTACAATACTAAAAAGATCCCTCAATGTTCTAAGTAATTTTGGTTTTAAGAAAGTAGTTCATTTATAGTTTTTGGCATTTATAAGTGAGAGTTTTATAGGAACATATGCTGTCTCATTGGACAGGTTGGGCTTTATGAGGTATCAGAAGTTTCCCGATTCTGTCTTCAGCAAAGATAAACCAGTCCTATTTTCTTATCCTGAGTTGTAAGTACATAAGCTCATATGCCAGTGTCCATAGTGTCTCAGAGCCACCACATCTTATGAGCTGATGCTTGTGTGTAGAAGACCAGTGCCGATGCATTTGATTTATAATGAAGTCCCATCACAGAGGCGTAAATGGTACCCAGTTCTCCCTGTCAGAAGTCCTTGAACAAGAGCTGCTGTCATGATATTCCACCCATCAATCATGAGGAAATCACTATAATTGTGTTATAACTACAAGATCTCGGTTTTGATGAGCCCCTCTGCCACGGTTGAAAGCTTTTAGTTGAATGGATTTTATTGGATTTCAGTCAGCATTTGACACACTTCAGATATGATGGCAGAATGACATGAATATATTTGGAAGGAGAAGCCTGCTCAAAACTCATACCCACCCTCATTGGTTTCCTCTGCTTCTCATTGTGTAACCCCTGAACCAGCACTCTGCCAAGCTACTGTATATAATTTTCTCATTCTATCATCTTCAGTGAAGTAAGGCACTATAATTCTCTATAGAGTTCAATATTAACCAAGTCTTCTCCTGAGAGAACACTTTAGCATGAAGAGGGGCGAAAGACGGAAGTCAGCCAGATGGTTGTCACTCCCTGTCAAGGGTACTTAAAATAAAAGTTTTTCAATTTTATATGTTGTCCAAAGAGGATCTTAAGAGAGACATACGTGGAACTACATAGCAAGGAGAAAAAACAATATCTTCTGAGTAAACTGGGAGCATGGGGGTGATGAAAAAGGTTAGAAGGCGAGAGGAGAGGAAGGGAGGGGAGCAGACAAAAATGTATAGCTCAACAAAAACAAATAAAAAAACAAAAAATATATGCTGTTTCCTGCTAATCTGCATATATCATTGGACTGAGAGATAGTTCACTTCATAACATGTGCCTGCTGTGCAAACAAGGGCATCTGCATTCTTCACTGACACCCACATAGAAATCTGAGTGCAGGATCATGTGATTGTACTGTCAGTACTGAGAGGTGGGAATAGAAGACTATTTGGGGCTGATTGGTCAGGCAGTCTGGCTTAATTAATAACTCTCACGTCTCACTGAGTCGCTCTGTCTTAAGAAAGGGGAGTTGGTAGTCACTGCCAGGGTGAGGCTTTATATGAGCATTCAAACACACAGCACACACCCCACATCCACACACGTACACATACACACGTGCACACTAACATTATTATCAGCCATGTTGATTGATTATTGGAGTCTTTTCTGAAGTGAGGCAGAAATTTAGGAAGGAACCCTAATGTTCCTTCTTTATGTGCAGTATCACCCGAGGAAAATGTCTTTTTAGATGTATATGCTTAATTAGATTTCTCATTGCCTCAATAGAAAGATTCAAATGTGACTCCTGCTACAAAGAAAAGATGTTACAAAGATGTGTGTGTTCAGTCTCCAAGAATATGGGAACCTGTGAGAATGCTAGAACCATCTGCTCTAGCATCCTAGGTTACAAAGAACAAAACTCTCATAAAATCTGGGGAAAACAGAATCACCAGACAGGACCAGTACTACAGGTGGTTTCTTGCTGCATAAATTACGCTCTGTGTTATCATTCCCTAATACAGTAGTAAACAATGAAAACACCTAAAAACATGGGTTTCCCTGTAAATATTTGTGACCGGAGACCAGTTCTGCCATACTACAACACTCAATTTTGTCTCAAAAATCTAACGAAAGATTGTTCTGTATTCAGTTTCTAATGGCCCATTTTTATAGAAGCAGGTAGGAATTTGGAGGGTGCCCACCAAGATTTTTCTCATCTTGATGTCCTAGCATAAATCATTTGACCTGAACACAGAGAAACAAAAGAAAGACAGTTTAGTAAGAAAGAAAAAGCCACTGCTATAACGAGCATGGGAATTACCTGGGAAGAAGGATCCTCAGCTGAGGAAGAGCCTCCATTAGACTGGGCAGCAGACAAGTCTGTGGGGACTTGTCTGGATTTATGTGGGAAACCTCAACCCACTGCATGTAGTACCCGCCCATGCAGGTGGTCCTAGGTTGTGAAAGAAAGCAGGCTTAGCAAGCCAGGGGCTGCACATCTGTAAGCAGCTTTGTTGAAGGGTTTCTACCTCTGTTCCTATCTCTAGGCTTCTGCCTTGAAATCCTGCTCTGACTTTAATGAGTGACAGACTATGATCCACAAATACACGCACACACACACACACACACATGTGCACACACAGTACAAACACACACATACACACACGCATATATGTGTGGGTGAACAATAAGTATCACTGGGGAATCGGGAGGGAATATGGAATGGTGACTGTGGAATCTGGCGAGGGTAACTTGTGTTAGGGGAAGCAGGCCCCAAGTGTGCTTATGAGTTAGGTTGCCATAGAAACAATACAACGTGATAGATGACTGAGTGAAAAGCTTCATTTGCTGTTAGGGTGTCTTCACATGCTAGTAGGGATGATGGAACACACAAACAAGGCAGATGATAGTCCGTTAGCAGTTAGGAACCATGTGTTCTTTCCTGCTTGAAGTTTATTCTCTGAGTCATCAAAGGGTTCGGGAGCCAGGCCTCTCCTCCCCGCAGTGTACCTGCAAAGGTCTGAACTCTAGTATCACCTGCCAGGAGGTCAGAGAAGTTGTCACAGCTGTGCAAAATCTCTTTCAGTGATACAAGCTTCCACTCAGACTGAACATGGGCCGCAGTCTTTTCTTTTTCCCATCCTGTGGGGTCTGGAGGAGTTTCTATTTCTTGGAGTTCATTGTTTAAATAGTTCAGTGGCCAAAGACAGGGGTGCACATGTCTCTTCCTTTCCCACCTTCCCAACAGGACAGTCACACACACACACAGGACAGACTGATGCTAAGGTGGTTTATAAAGAGTGGGACTGCTGGATTATGGTGTCTGGGAAGTATTATGATCTTGTATTTCTTATTTAGAACTCCACCAAAAACAAACAAACAAAAATCCAGGTTATAAGCAAATGAATAAAGAAAATCCACGATGGAAACAAATCTGAAGTTTGAAAGTTGGAGAAACTGGGAAGTTGAACTGTTGGGAAAGTTCCAGCCAATGGCCACAAATGACAAGAAAAGATACTATGGATCAAACAGAAAAATAGGTAGAAGCGAGTTATGAATGTCTGTTTCCTATGCTTTGTATCATTGTTGAACATTAAATAGATAAAATGGCATTGAACTACACTAGGAAGAGTCACCTTCTTCCTTCTGCTGTCTGATTCAAATGGCAGTCCCATCTGACTATACCCTGTGGAATCAGAAGTAATATTAATCTGTACATCTTTTTTTCATAAATGTTCTCTGAGCCTTTGAAATTATAACATGACATGTTTTCCTATAGTGTATCCTGCTTGAGTAACACTTAACAAAATTGTAAAATAAAGGTTCCATGTTTTCAGTAAGTTCATAATTCTGTGTTGGGTCTCAGTTATAGCTGTCCATAGCATCAAGGCAGCAGGTTGGACTTAGCTTTGGGGGTGGAAAAGAGGGAGATTTGAGAGAAAGGTACAGATAGAGGCTCTTCATTAGAGCTAGAGAATTATTAATCCAGGGATAGTACACTGGGGGATTTAGAACAGACTTTGTTCTCACCAGACAAAGCAGGGGTCTTATAGATGTCCTCGGAAGGTGATCCCATCCCATAGTTACTGAGCAGCCATACCACTGTATGTGCCCACAGTAAAGCTAACTCTGAATTCAAGATAACAACTGAAATATGGAGGTTCTGTCCTCTGTAACTATAGATCACAACTCAGGGTCACAGCTCAGCAAAGGACATGCATTTCTCTTGCAGAGGACCAAAGTCAGTTCCCTGTACCTACATCAGGCAGCTCACCATCACCTGGAACTACAGCACTTTTGACGTGGGAGCTGCATACCAGTGTGTAATGCCACCTGCCCACCACTTAAAATAAGCAGAAACTCTTTAGAAAAGATGTGACGTCATGTGTTTAGTTCCTTCTGTATGGAGCCATTTCTGTTTCTCTGCTATTTTGGGATACAGTGAACAGGCCCTGAACAGAGGTCAGACATTTCCGGGAAGCTGGTGATATTGAATCGCCAACCTTAGGCCTAGGAGCTACATAAACCTCTTTTTGTTATAAGATACTCAACCTCAAAGATTTTGTTTTTATCCTTTTAAAATTATTTCATTTTTTGAGATTATAATATAATTATATTATTTCACCCCCTTTTTTTCCTCCCTCCAAAATCCCCCATACCTTTGTTCCTTTTCAAATTCATGTCCTCTTTAAAAATCAATTATTATTATACACTCCCATAAGTATAACCTGCTCAGTCTGTACAATGAGACTGGTATGCATGTTTTTGAGTCTGACCATTTGGTATTGGACAATGAATCAATCACTGTGTTCCTCCTTGGGTAAGACTATTTGTCCCATTTCCAGCATTCCCTGGATGCTTAAATTTTTGCATAGAGTTGAGGCCTCCTGGGCATTTCTCTGTCCACATTAGCATGTGCATTGTTACTGTCCTTTTTCACCTTGTATTTGGGCAGTCATGCTGGTGAAACTTCATGGGTATAGTTTCTGACAATTCTATGAGAAATAATCTCACAGAAATGCTCTGATTTTCTGGCTCCTTACAACCATTCTGCCAGTTGTTGTACAATGTTCTCTGAGCCCAAGTTATGGGAATTGTGTTGCAGCTATTAATTGGGATTGGGCCCCATGACTCTCCGTTTTGACTCTGTCTCTTACAAAGAGTATTCATTGATGTAGTATGAGAACTGCACTTAACTGTGGGAATGAGGACAAATATTTACAACGTGGTTAGGGATTTTGCTAGTTTAGTAAGGAGCTGGTTGCAGGTTCTTATCCAAGATCCTTACGTTCATTAGTTCTAGATAGCTGGCCAGGCTTTCTGTACCAGGCATGATTTCCTTCTTGCTTATCTGTTCTTAAATCCAAATAGAGACTTGTTGGGTATCACCACCAACCTATCACTGCCACTGCCTCACTCTTGGCTATCATACCATGCTGGTTGTTGATGTGGTATATGGATGCCATAGCTAGATAGACCTGTTGGTTTCTTCTCCTCTTTGGAAGCTTGCGTGGCACTTTCTATGGAACCTAGTAGTAAGGAAAGGGCTTTAGCTAAATTCCAGCTCAGCAGCCTCTGGACCCTGTTCCAGAAGTGCCTGCTATCCTCAGAAATACAGAATTATATTCTATATCAGAGTTTTTGTTTTAACAATATAGAGAAGAATGAGCCAACATGGTGGTAAACAGTATTGGTCTTGATCTGCTTGAGATATAAGCTTCTAAGCATACTACACGGTATTATCTTGAATAGGTTACCTAAGGTGGGAAGACCCACTCTGAATGTGGGCAATACCATGCTATAAACTAGATCTTGGGCTTAGTAAAAAAAGAGAAAGTGAGCTGAGCACCATCATTAATCTCTTTCTGCTTCCTAACTATGAACACAGTAATAGTAACTGCCTCAAGCTTCTGCTGTCATGTTTACCTCCCCAGATGTGGTGGTTTGAATAGATATGGCCCACATTGACTCATAAGTGTGAGTGCTTGACTTCTAGGGAGAGGCATAATTAGTAGGTCTGGCCTCATTTGTGTAGGTGCGACATTGCTGAAAGATCACTGTGGGGTCAGGTTTTGAGTTCTCATATGCTCAAACTACACCCAGTGTAGCACATAGTTCACTCACTGTTGCCTGTGGATCAAGATGTAGAACTCTTGAATTCTTCTCTAGCACTATGGCTGCCTGCATGTCACCATGTGCCACTATGATGATAATGGACTAAAACTAAACCTCTGAAACTGTAAGGTAGTCCCAAATAAATGTTTTTCTTTTTAAGATTTGCCATGGTCATGGTGCCTTTTCACAGAAATAGAAACTCAAACTAAGGTTGAAATTGAAAGCAGGGACTGGGGTATTGTGGTGATAGACCTGACCTTGATTTTGTTTAAAGGAATGGGGATTTTAGAATTACTGATTAGGAAAACCATGCAATGATTTAAGTTGGACTTAATAGGCCATACTAATAAGAACATGGAAAACTGTAGATAGAAGTTTCTTTTCTGCCTGGTACTTCAGCCATTCAGTACCAAAGAAAATCATAGAAGCTTGTATTAACTATAAACTGCTTGACCTATTACCTCAGGATTATTATTAACTAACTCTTAAAACTTAAATTAGCATTAAGTCTCATCTCTGTTTAGCCACATAGTTTGGTGCCTTTTCTCAATGAGTCATTCTCATCTTGTTTCCTCTGTGTCAGGCTGGTGATTGTGTCTCTGCCTTTTTCTTCCGAAAATTCTCTTAGTCTGATTGCTCTGCTTAGTCTGGACTTCCTGCCTGGCTACTGGCCAATCAGTGTTTTATTAAACCAATATGAATGACAAATCTTTGCAGTGTACAAAAGCATTATCCACAGCCCCCCCTTTTTTATATCAAATCTATACACTGAATTCAATATTCTATGTTTAGCTTTTTTCCTGATCATTGTCAATAACAACTTGCAACCAAAACACTAAAAAAAGACAAACATCCATAATCATTTTTTGGGGAATATGGGCATAGTTTGCTAGGTTACTTCCTGCTGAATGGGAGCATTGATAATCTTATGAGGACCAAAAGAAAATTTAGGATTGTGGTCAAGTCCTGATTGTAGCGTTCTGTGAGGTTGGATCACTTCAACCCAACCAGCAACCTTGAACTATTTTGGATGCAGAACTCAGAAGAAACTACAACAGAGGTGCCCTAAAATATTGGTACGTCTGGGCCATTCGTTTCTCTTGGAGAATTTTCAGGAGATCCTCATTGATTAAATCTCATTTTTCTTAACCAAGAATGAATCCAAAGCCTCTTATTTCCTGTGGAAGCAAAAGTAAGACCTCTTCTCCAAAGTAACATATCTTTTTAATTAAATTTTGAAGTCAAGGCATTTTCAAAATATATAGGTTGGGTTAATCCAGTTACATTTATAATCAAATGTCTTTTAGCAGCTGTTGCTCCTTCCTTAGCAGTCAAACAATTCAAAGACAATACAATAACATACAGTATTTAGATTTTCTGTGTAGTCTCCATCTATGTGTGGCTATTTTTTAACCCTCTTTCTTTTATTTTTATTTTTTTAATTTTTTTTTCAGACAGGATTTCTCTGTGTATCATTGGTTGTCCTGGAACTAATTCTGTAGACCAGGCTAGACTTGAACGTATAGAGATCTGTCTGTCTCTGCCTCCCAAATTCTGGGATTAAAGGTGTGTGCCACCACCCCTGATTATTTCTTCTTTTAAAGGACTTTCTCTATCCTTTTTATTTTATCTCCTAAGTCTATGCATACTTTTAAACACACTATAAACCATTTAGAGGGTTTTTCTCATTTGAATCTGTTTTTACTGTATATCTTTATCTTTTTCTGACCACATAAGGCTTTAATCTACTAAGGGTTATTGCTAGGATTAAAGCTGCTCCTTTGGCGACAGATTCTACCCCATTCCTTAGTTTCTTGAGAGTCCAGTTTCCTGACCAAGGTACTGGTGGGAGTCAGATTTGCTGTCACAACTCTATGGAGTTTCCAGATCCATATCAAAACCAAGAAGCCTGATGCCTGCTGGTCATGAATGCCATTTAAGTGTTTGATAGCAGAGTCTCTTAAAAGAGTTATGAGGTTTTCACTGCTAACACTGAGCTGGGTAACTTCCCTTAAAGGAGTTGCACCTCTGCTTGCTACCAACAAACAGAGCCTACCAGAGAAAATATGGTTACCAAGAAGCTGTGTTTGACTGTTTTCCTATCTGTCTAGAATCCTTTTTTTAAAAAGCTTCCTTATGGTTTATGTGGAAATTTTTGCCAAATGTTTGTGTGCCATTTATAAACAAAGTTTTTGCTCTATCCAGATTTGGAGCTGTTCAGTCCCAAAGAAACACACAGAGGGTTATATTAATTATAAACTGTTTTGTCTTTTAGCTCAGGCTTATTATTAACTAGCTCTTACAACTTAAATTAGCCCATAATTCTTGTATATGTCTAGTTATGTGGCTTGGTGCCATTTCTCAGTGAGACATTCTCATCTTGCTTTCTCTGGAGTCTGGCTGATGAGAGTGCCTCTGCCTTTCCTCTTTCCTAATTCTCTTAGTCTGGTTTCCCTACTTATACCTCCTGCTTGGTTACTGGCCAATCAGTGTTTTATTACGCCAATATGAGCAACAAATCTTAATAATGTACAAGAAAATTGTCCCAGAGCAGAAAACAGTGGTGCTGAGGGTGATTTCAACTGTGAGGGCTTGGCTCAAGAAAAGAATTTTAGAATGTTACCTAGAAATCATTCTTATAATATTTTGATAAAGAATGTGACTACTTTTTGCCCTTGTCTAAAAGTCTTCCCAAGGCCAAAGTGAAAAGTTTTGAATTACCTCTGTTGGCAGCAGAATTCTCAAAGCAGTTTGTTATTGACACTGCTGTATGGTTACAAGTGGTCACTCTTAAGCAGATCTGTAATAAAAAAAAAAAAGGAGCAAGCTGAACACAGAAAAATATAAATTGTATGATTTGAGGAAAAAAGAGAAACCAGGAAGTAGAATGGAGCTAAATCCTATGTTCAAGGAGATAAATGATCAAGAAATGAAATAAAGAAAGTGGTGACCTCACGACAACACCTTATCTACCTATGTTTTCAACTTGTGAATAGGAACTAAAGAACATGTTAGATCCAAGCATGGTGGTGCATATCTGTAATTTTCAGTACTCAGAAAGTAGAGGCAGACAGATCTCTGAGTTTGAGATCAGCCTGGTCTACAGATACAGTTTCAGATCAGCCAAGATTTGGCACTAAAGAAAATCATGGAAAATAGAAAGCTGTTGACTGAGGAAACCATGATCCAGACCCAGGAAGCAGCAGTAATTGGCAGCTTTGACCACATGATTTGGGCTTTAGAGTCAAAAATACAAGAAGGGTGTTATGCAATCTCCCTCCATGACTAAGGGAAGTTACTGAAGAGAGGCATGTGTCAGCACTGTCCCTGAATGGAGGCCTAGAGAAGAAACTGTGTGAAGCTATGAAGGTGAAGCTTAGATTGAATTGGAGATCCCCATAATGTTGGAGATTCCAGAACTGTGTGATACATGCCAAGGAGTGCAGCTAACAGAGAGTGGAACCAGACCAAGAGAAAGAAGTATGTTGTAGTCAACAAAGTCAAAAGGAGTTGGAGATCTGAAGAGCATTTGGACACCAGGATTGCAGATGCAGAGTTTGAAGTTTGTCCAGCTGATTTTCAGTCTAGATTTTGGTCCAGTATTTCCTTGCAATGCTCCCTTTCCTCCACTTTGGAGGCAATAAATATACTGTGTTGTTGTGTGTTAGAACTACATGATCCGTATATATATTATAGAGGCTTGCAAGAATCTCAGAAGAGACTTTGAACTTTTTAACACATGTGAGACTGTTAAAGACTACAGAGACTTTTGTAGTTAGACTACATGTATTTTGTATTATGTTATAACTACAAGCCTATGGGGGCCAGGGAGTAGAATATTCTAAAAAAATGGCCCCCACATAGACTCATGTGTTTTAATGCTCTGAGTTCTAATATATTAAAGCTATGCCTACTGTGGTATACTGTTCACTTCTTGCTGCCTGCAGATCAAGATGTAGAATGCTCAGATACTTCTCCAGTACCATATTTGCTTGAATGCTATCATGCTCTGCTTTGAGGATCCTGCCATGATGCTAATGGACTAAAGTTCTGAAACTGTAAATCAGTCCCTGTTAAATGTTTTTCTATATAAAAGTTGCTGTGGTCATGATGTCTCTTCACAGCTATAGAAACCTTAATGAAGATGCCTGATGTCATGTGTTCCTGCACTGATTTACTGTAATCCCATGAATTGTAAACTGGAACAAACTCTTCTTTCTTTAAGTTACTGTTGTCAGGAGTTTATCCTCAGCAAAGGGAAAAGTAACTAATAAACAAGCATGTGTAGTGGTGAATGTGCAAGTACTGTATTTCTGTAAAGCAAATGGAGTTCCTGCTGAGAGTATCAGTTATCTTTAATTAGCTACCCTGGTGGGTATCCAGAGAGCCCAGGACTCACATTGGACTGAATGGAAGGTTTAAAATCTGTGAGTGAAGGAATATTTTGTTTTAGTTGAATTATTTTTATTTTTCATTCTTATACTACATTTTGACCCCAACTGTAATTTTCCCTCCCTCTCCTTTCCCCAGTCTCTCTCCCCCACCTCTCCTCTACCCCAGACCCACCTTGCTCTACCTCCCTTCAAAGAAGAATTGACCACCCAGAGATATCAACCCAACTCCACACAACAAGCTACAATAAAAGCTGACACATACCTTCTCATCAAGATTGGATGAGGCAACACAGTGAAGAGAAATGGACTCCACAAGTAGGCAAAAGAGTCAGAGATAGCCCCTGCTCCCTCTGTTAGGAATCCCTCAAGAACACCCAGCCACTCAGCCATATCATATATGCAGAGGACCGTGATCAGACTTATCGAAGCTCTCTGGTTCTGTGAACCCCCATGAGCCCCAGACACTTGATTTTGTGGGTCATATTTTTGCAGTGTCCCTGATCTCTCTGGTTCCTCTGATCCTTCCTTTCTCTCCTCCTCAGGACTCCCTTAACTCCTATTTTTGCAGTGTCCCTGATCTCTCTGGTTCCTCTGATCCTTCCTTTCTCTCCTCCTCAGGACTCCCTTAACTCCACCTCATGTTTGGTTGTGGAATGTGCATCTGCTCACATCAGTTGCTGGATTAAATCCCTCTGGTCTCTTTGATGACAATTCTGCAAGCCACCTGCCATAGAGCAGTTTGCTGTCAGGACAAACTGTAGGTTTTCTGGTTGGATTATTGTCCCAGTCCCTCTACTTGAGGCCTTGCCTATTTATAGAAGATGGCCTTTTCAGGTTCCATATTCCCCATTACTGGGAATGTCTGCTAGGGCTACCTTTGTAGATTTCATGTTTCCATTCCACTATGTTTCCAGCTCATCCCACAAATACCTACCCCTCCGCCAATTCTGGTCATTTCTCCTAGTATTTTCTCCCTGTTCCCCCTCATCGGAACCCTCAGGTTCCTATCCCCACCCACCCCCAGTACAACACAAAATTCATTCTATTTCTTCTTCTCAGGGAGATCCCTGCTTTCCCCCTTTAAGTTGTCCTTGTTACTTATCCTTTCAGGGTCTGTGGATGGTAGAATCTTTTAATTTACAACCAGTATCCATGTATAAGTAAGTACATCCCAGCTGCATTTCTAAGTCTGGGTTACCTCACTCAGGGTGGTTTCTTCAAATTCTATCCTCTTTTCAGGAAATTTCATGATGTCATTGTTTTTATTAGATGAGTAATATTTCACTGTGAAAATGTACCACATTTTCTTTATTCATTCTTCAGTTGAAGGACATCTAGCTGTTTCCAGTTTCTTGCTTTTATGAATAAAGCTGCTGTGAATATAGTTTACCAAATGATTTTTTTTAGTTAATCTTGTATCCAGGAACTTTGTTGAAGGTGTTTATCAGCTGTAGGAGTTCCTAGATAGAATTTATGAGTTCCGTTATGTTTACTATTGTATTATCTGCAAATAATGATACTTTGACTTCTTCCTTTTCAATTTGTATCCATTGATCTCCTATAATTGCCTCTTTGCTCTAGCTAGAACTTCAAGTACTATATTGAATAGATATGGAGAAAATGGACAGCATTATCTTGTTACTGGTTTTAGCGGAATTGCTCTGAATTTCTATTCATTTAATTGATGTAGGTTGCAAACTTGCTGCAAATTGCCTTTATTCTATTTATGTATTTCCCTTGTTTCCTTGATCTTCCTAATGCTTTTATCATGAAGGGGTACTGGCTTATGTCAAAATCTTTTCCAGGAGTGAATAAGATAATTATGTGCTTTCTATTTCTTACAGATTTTTTATATGATGAATTACATTGACAGATTTGAACCATTCCTACCATCTATGGGGTGAAGCCTACTTGCTCGTAGTGGTTGACCTTTTTGATGTATTCTTGCATTTGGGTTGCATATATTTTATTGAGTATTTTACATCTATATTCAAGGAAATTGGTCTGTAATTGCCTTTCTTTATTGAATGTTTGTGTGGTTTGGGTATTACAGTGATAGTGGCCTCATAAAATAAATTTGACTGTTTTCCTTATTTTTTTATTTTGGGGAATAATTTGAGTGTAGATTTTACTTTTTAAAAAACATCTGGTAGAATTATGCTCTAAGTCTGTGTGACTCTAGACATTTCTTTCTTTTTTTTGGTTGGAAGAATTTTAATAATTCTTCTTTTTATTTAGGGGTTATTGGTCTATTTGAATTGTTTATTTGTTTTGGACTTAACTTTGGTAAGTGGTATCATTTTTAATTTTGTGAAGTACAGGTTTTTGAAGTATGATCTCATGATTCTTTGGATTTTCTTCATGTCTGTTGCTATGTTTTCCTTATTTTATGATTTGGATATTCTCCTTTGACTTTTTGGTTAGGTTGGATGAGGGTTTGTCTATTTTGTTGATTTTCTCAAAGAATCAACTTTTGTTTCAATGATTCTTTGTGCTGTTCTTCTTGTTTCTAATTTATTGATTTCAGTTCTGTTTGATTATTTGCTGCCATCTAATTCTCTTGGGTATGCTTGTTTCTTTTTGTTCTTGATTTTTTAGCTGTGTTCTAAAGTTTCTAGTAGGAGATCCCTACAATTTCTTTATGTAGGCACTTAATGTTATGAGCTTTCTTCTTAGTACTGCTTTCACTTTCTCCTGTAAGTTTGGGTTGCTTTGTGTTCATTTTCATTGAAATCTATGAAGTCTTTAATTGTTTTATTTTTTCTGCTTTGACTTAATTGTCATTCAGTAGGGAGTTGATCAGTTTCCATGAACTTTTAGGATTTCTCTTGTTTTTGCTATTTTTAAAATCTAGCTTTCATCCCTAAACTGAAAGTATACAGGGGGTTAGTTCAATTTTCCTTTATTTGTTGAGAGAGAGAGAGAGAGAGGGTTTGTGACCAGGTATATAGTCAATTTTGGAGAATCTTTTCTAAGGCATTAAGAAGAAGCTATATTCTTTTGTGTTTGGGTGAAATATTTGTAGATGTCTGTAAGGTCAATTTGATTCATAACATCTGTTAACGCCATTGTTTCTCTGTTTAGTTTTGTTTAAATGGTCTGTCCATTGGTAAGAGTGGGGTGTTGAAGTTTACCAATATTAATGTATGTAGTTTGATGTCTGATTTATGATTTAGTAATTTTTATTTTTTTTATTTTTTATTGGCTTTTCAAGGCAGAGTTTCTCTGTAGCTTTGGAGCCTCTCCTGGAACTAGCTCTTATAGACCAGCTTGGCCTTGAACTCAAAGAGATCCACCTGACTCTACTTCTGGAGTGCTGGGATTAAAGGCATGCGCCACTACTGCCCTGCCCTAATTTTTTTTTTAACAAATGGGGGTGACATTGTGCTTGGGACATAGATGTTCAGAATTTAGACATCATCTTGATGGATTTTGCCTTTGATGAGAATGAAATATCCATTTACATCTCTTTTGATTAATTTTGATTTAAAGTTCATTTTCTTAGATATTAGAATAGCTGTACCAGCTTGCTTTTTGGGTCCATTTGCTTGCAAAATCTTTTTCTAACCCTTTTCTCTGAGACAATGTCTATTATTGATGTTGAAGTGTGTTTGAGTATGCAGCAAAATGATGTATCAAGTTTTCATACCCGTTCTCTTAGCATGTGTCTTTTGTTTGGAGAAATTGAGTAGATATATTGAGAGATATTAAAGACCAGTGATTGTGAATTCTTGTTATTTTGTTGCTGTTGATGGTAGAGGTAGTGTGTGTGTGTATGTTTCCCTTCTTTGGGTTTTGTTAGTATGACATTATCTATTTCTTTTGCTTTCATGGAAGTAGTTAACATCCATGGGTTGGAGTTTTCCCTCTAGTACTTTATGTAGGGATGGATTTATGGATATATATTATTCAAATTTGACCTTGTCATGAAATATCTCATTTTCACCTATGGGGATTGAATTTTTTTGCTGGGTATAGCACTCTGGGCTATCATCTCTTGTCTCTTGTAGTCTGCAAGACATCTGTGCAGACCTTTCTGGCTTTCAGAGCCTCCATTGAAAAGTTGGGTGTATTTTTATTAAGTCTGCTTTTATGTTATTTGACGGTTTTACCTTGCAGCTTTTAATATTGTTTCTTTGTTCTGTATGATTAGTGTTTGATTACTATGTGACACATGGATTTTCTTTTCTGGTATAATCTATTTGGTATTTTATATCTTCTTTTACCTTTATATGTATCCTGCTTTAGGTTAAGAAAATCATCTATGATTTCATTAAATATATCTTCTAGATTTTTGAGCTTGAATTTTTTCTTCTATTCCTATTTATAGGCTTTCTTTATGCATAGGACCCAAAATTTCCTAGATATTTTGTGTTAAGGATTTTTGTCCAATGAATCTATTTCTTCTAAAGTATCTTCAACTCTTGTGATTTTCTATGTGCTCTTCCTTGATGATGCTTGAGTCTGTAGTTCCTGCTCACTTACCTTGATTTTCCAGTTCCATTATTCATTCAGTATTTTTTTTTGCTTTGATTTCCACTTTCAGATCTTGAACAGTTTCCTTCATTTGTTTTTTTTTTTTTAACCTTTTACTTTAATTTTTCTTGACTTTCTTGGTATTCTGTAAAGGATTTATTGAATTTTTTTTTCTTGATTTTTCAAGACAGGATTTCTCTGTATAACAGAACCCAAGCTATCTTGTAAGTCTCTTTGTGGACCAGGTTGGCTCCAGATTCACAGAGTTACACCTGCCTTTGCCTCAGTAGTGCTGAAAATAAAGGCATGTACTCCCATGCCTGGCTTTTCTCAATTTCTTTAAAGTATTTTTTATTTCCTTTTTTAAGGACCACTGTCATCTTAATAAAGGTATTTTTAAGGGCATTGTCTTGTTTTACACTGCTTTGGCATATTCAGGTCTTGATGTCTTAAGATACCTGTGTTGTGATGGTACCATATTGTTCTAGATGTTCTTAAAGCAGCACTTAGGCATATGAGTGTAGGATGATTGTATGTCTATGTGCTAATTTCTGAGTTTGTCTTTACTAAATGGGTGTTTTGCTTTTTGGTTTTTGTTTCCTCTATGGACTTCTTGTCCTTGTGGTCTATATTTCTGGGAGTTGGCATGATCTGTGATCCAGTAAGGAGTGTCTGTCTAAGCTGAGGACTGGATTTCTGGATAATAGCTTGACCTTTGACACAGCAGTAACCTCTGGGCACATTGGGAGGTGAGATATGGTGGTGAGGAAGTAACTGTGTATTGGGGAGCATTGAGTGAGGGTAGCGGTTTGCTGGGATAAGAAGTGCACACTGCCACATACAGGTTTTTTATTTGGGTTCCAAGGGTCTGAACTCGATTTGCATTTTTGTGCATTTTTGCACATCAAATAACTTACTCACTGAAACCAAGGCCTGGGAATGTTTTTCCTGGAAAGTAGTGCTGTGGCCTAGACTGTTGACTTCCTGATCTGTACTAAGTATCTCCTTCTGACTCCTGGACCCTGGGTGGAAATTAATTTCAGGCAGCTGCTCCAGATAGCATCTCCCCTGTGGAGCTTTTTCTGGTTTCCACAAATGGTGTTGGCTTTGGGAGGCATATAATAGGAGGCTGCTTGTTTGTTTCTGGTTGCTCAGTCCTGAAGTAATCACACAGAAACCATATTGCTTGCAATACTGTTTTGCCAATAGCTTAGGTGTATAGCTACTTAGCTCTTAAATCCAAAATTAACCCGTTTCCATTATTTTATATTTTATCACAAGGCCCGTGGCCTACTGGCAAGGTTCCACTAAGCAACTCATGTCTTTCCCTTCTGGTGGCTACGTGGCATCTCCTGACTCTACCTTTTTTCTCCTAACACTCAGTTAAATTTTCCCCTCCTAGCTCTACTCTGCCCTATCACAGGCCAATCAAACTTCTTTATTCATTAAATAATAAAAGCAACACATATACAGAGGGACTTCCCACATCACAGAAAGCTTAGAGAAATTGCACCTTATCATGCAAAAACTGCAGTTCAATGGTTTTGAACCATCTGCAGGGGATGTGATGTGACACCTTGCGATGACACTAGCAGACGGTCACGCATTTCTGTGTAGATCTGGAGCCTAAAGGAGATGTGTAGTGCGAATGAAGCTATGACATGTTTGGATGTAGAATGTGTTAACCAGACAGCAAATGGCTTTCCCAAAAGAACCCTTTTCCATCATTCAAATAGTAGTTCAGCCTTTCTTCTATACTCTTTTAGATAAACAGTCAATATTTGGGGTTGACCACAGAAATTCATTCTTTAATTCATCATAAATTCCTAAACTGGAACTTATTCTGTGGACTTGGATATACAAGGGTCCATGAAAATAGTAATTTGTTTTCTTATTTTTCTACTTTAGTTAAAAACTGGTTCTTTTGTTTTGTTTGGTTTGGTTTGGTTTGGTTTTTTGTCTCATGTAGTCAGGCTGTCCTCAGTCTCGCTAAGGAGCCCTGGGTGAAACTGAACTTTGATTCTCCTGCCTCTACGTCCTGAGCACAGAGATTATAGGTGTGCAACACTGTGCCTAGGTCATAAGCTGGTGGAGATTTACTAGGGGCTTTAGGCATGCTAGATAAGGATTCAGAAAAATGAGCTACACCCTCAACTAATACATTCTTAATAGTTCCCAGGTTCAACTCTCTTCTGAAGTCCTTACTCTATGTAACTGCAAATATTCTTACAGACTTTAAAATCCAGCCGGCATCACCTTAGTGTTGTTCTCTGCTCCTATCTTTTGTCCTTGGGATTTGCTCTCCCTTCTGGGTCCTTGAATTTTTCCGTTGATCACCAGCAACTCCATTTTACTAATTTCCCAGAGGTTTTCCCGTGTGCTCTTCACAGACAGTTGCAGTCACAGCACACTCCTCCCTCTCCTTGCCCACCTCATTTTCATGAAAGCATCATTTGTTTAACAAATCTTTCATCTCTCTTTTTCTTTTCATGGCATTCTGCCTTGGGAGCCAGGATCAATTTTACTTTTAATCATATTCCTCTTTATAGCAGTTTTATCTTATGTGAATTTCTTCCAGTGTGATTCCAGAGTTTGTTAAATGGTTGACTCACCATATGGTTTTTCTCGGGGTGTTAATGTAATTATTTTTATAGTTTTTGAATATAGAAGATTCTTTTCGCTCTCTCTTCTTGAAATCTCCGGCTTCCTTCACAGGTAGCACTGGGGTCTTAAACCATGAACAAGAAGCAATCTTCTGAGTCCGTCTGAACCAAAATAACATATTTTTTCCTTTGAGATCATGAAGCTGAATGTGGAATGATCCTGAAATCAAGGTCAGCGCTGTGTGGTTGTTTATACCGACTGTCAGATTGTGGAATAAAAATGGCTTTTCTATGTCGGCTTTTTCATTGTTTTTCAGGGCAATGTCACGTTTTCCTGCTCAGAACCACAGCTCGTCCCCATCACGTTTGTCAGCTCCAGAAGCAGCTACCTGCTGCTGCCTGGCACCCCCCAGATGGACGGACTGTCAGTGAGCTTCCAGTTTCGAACGTGGAACAGGGATGGCCTGCTTCTATCCACAGAGCTGTCTGAAGGCTCAGGGACCCTGATGCTCACGCTGGAGGGTGGGACTCTGAGGCTTCTGATTAAGACAGTAGCAGGACACGGAGCTGAAATCCTTACAGGTACAGTCATTGCAGACATCCTTTTAATTGCTCCTTCCCTCCATTCCCTTCCTTTTCTTTCTTCACATTCCTCCTTCCTTCCTTCTCCTTCTCCTTTTTTTTTTGTTTATGATGGCTTCTTTATCTAAGTCAAAAAAAGTTGTGTTTCTGCCTAAAGCATACCTAAATTATCCTTAGGGATGAGGGGTGGCTAGTGGTGGCAGGTTCACTATAAATGTGAAGGGGCTTGCTCTCCCTCACAGCACAGTCTGAATTAACCATGTGTGCTTCAACAAATCTCTCAATTGTTTCTCTGCAGTATCATCAGAAAAGTGGAAGTGAGATTTCCCATCCAGAAGGATTTAGCACACTCTATACCACCTATGGAGTGGCCTGCTTAGTCCTGTGCAGTGATTTCTCACATTGTGTGTTATCTTTACCATGATCACTCCAGGAAAGGGGTGTCTTTTGAACTTTATACATTAGCAAATGAAGGGGTGCCTAAATGTCTCCAGAACCACATGTTCAAAATAATAGAACTGAAAATTTGGTTAGAATATATCTGCCTTCCGTGTCTCCCCAAAGATCTTTGGAATTCTGAATAAATTAATAAATAAGTGAAATAAAACAGTTCCTATGTTTTATTTCATATTTATTAGTGAATTTTAATAATTGCATTTCTTAAATACATTTTGAAGACATTAAGTATATACTGTTATGTGTAGCCTAAGGATATGATGAAACTTTCTAAATGATCAGAAGCTGGCTGAAGTCTGGGAAACACAGTCGTTCCCCTAACCCCGTCTCTCTCTCTCTCTCTCTCTCTCTCTCTCTCTCTGTGTGTGTGTGTGTGTGTGTGTGTGTGTGTGTGTGTGTGTCTGTTTGCCTTTTGGCGTCTGTGTATGTGTCCTTGAGCATGCTTGTGTGTGCAGATATGAGTACATGTATGCATATGCAGTAGACAATAAATATCAGTGTTGAGTATTTTCTGTTAGATGCCTTCTGCTTTTATTTGTTTGTTTGTTTAAGTTTTTGAAACTGGTGTTTTCACTGTTCTGTAACTTGCTAAGTGTTCCAGGCTGAATGCCTGGTAAGATCCAGAAGTTCCCCTGTCTCTGCCTCCCCAGAGCTGGAGCTACAAATGCTCACCATCACATGGTGACTTTTTAAATGTGATTTCTGTGACTCTGAACTCAGGTCTTCATGCTCGTGTATAGCAATCACTTTATCAACTGGGCCATCTTCTGAATCATTAACTTTCTTGTGTGGATTCTCAGTCTCAATGGTATAGATCTGCAGGCAGTTCTACCTTCAGTACTCCAGACCCTCCATCTGAATTTCTCTTGTTTTTTTAAAGTATGTACATAAGCATGTGCCTGTGTATGTGTGTGTGTGTGCATGTATGTGTTGCATACAGTGTATACCATGTCTTTGTGAATATTTGCACATTGAAGTCAAAAGAGGGCATTGTAGGTGGAATTGGAGACAGTTGTGAGTCATCCAACACACTTGCTCCGAAAGAGCAGCAAGCGCTCTAGGTCACAAAGGTGCATCTCCAGTCTCTAAGCTGAATTTCTTAAACAGAAGAATTGGCTTATGGGTATCTCCTAGTTGTAAAGTGACACTATGTTTTCTTAAATGGCAAGTCCTGATAGAGGTTGGACCATGTGACTAGGCTGAGCTCAGGCACCTGGTTTAGTCAGCAGACCCTGCTGCTGTGCTGTGAACCATCATGCACCGCAGATTTCACTACAATGTATTATTCTCTGTTTAGATGCCATTCTCCCATTGGTCTATAGATTTTATTGCCAAAATAGACTAGATAAAATTAAGTTAAATATTAATAATATATTACAATAGTCACAGTCTTGTCAGGCCATGGGAAAGCTTCAAGTATGTATGGAAGGCAGGACAGGGTAACAGAAGGTCACTGAAGGTCATTTCATGTCCTGCTCTAGGACTTCCCACCTTATTCTCTTGAGACAGTGTCTCTCACCTCAACTTCATGAGTGAAGAATTTATTTCAGCTCATAGCTTGAGAGCATAGTCCTGATGGCAGGACCTTGAGGCAGCTGGTTGGGCACATTGAATCTGTAGTGTGGAAACAGAGGGATATGAATGCTTAGCTCACTTTCTTTATTTTATTCAGTGTAGGACTCCAGTCAGTGGAATGGTGCCTCCCACACTGAGGGTGGGGCTTCCCATCTCAATTAACAGAGTGTAGAAACTCTCTCACAGACATGCCCTGAGTTATTCTACATTCTGTCAAACTATCAATCAATAATAACAGTGACAACACCCAAAACAGAAGCAATAGTCTTTCTGTAACCTGATTTTGAACATGGCAACCTATCATCTCTGCCATACTCCATTCACTGTATGCTGAGAAACAAGCTCTTGCTCACTCGAGTGCATTAATTCTGCTTTTCAGGCTGCAGAGATGGCTTGGTCAGAAGAGTATTTATATTTGAAGCACAGAGACCATACTTTGATCCAAAGACACCATAAAAAGCTGGCCAAGGTGGCATACCCTGTAATCTCAGTCTGGGGTGGTTGAGGACAGGTGGATTCCTGGACCTTGCTTGGCAGCTAGTCCAGCTTACATAGTAAGCACCAGGCCAGTGAGGGACCTTGTCTCAGAGGAAGTAGATTGTGTTCCTTAGGGTAGCACCTAAGGCTGTCTTCTGGTTTTCATGTGTGTGTATGTGCACAATTCCCTCACAAACACACAAATGCACAACCATCAAAACGACTTTTTAAGACTATAGCAACCATTAACAAGAAAGAAGTACCTGAAACACTTAGCGCAGTATTGGGAAGTTGATTAATAAATATCCATTCCCTCCATACTGAGTGAAGGGCCTCATCCCATGGGGATGTAAAAGTTGTGAGTAAATCCGCAGTCAGAGGAGTGTTCTAATTTTTATTAGATTTCTGCTAATAGCAGTGAGTTCCTCACTTTGAGTAATACTATTTTTCATGTTCATAGTCATAAAATTTAAACCATGATCTTCCCTTATTTGGAGAATAAAAATGTGAGCTGGCACTGAGCTGTCTCTTGCTGATTGATAAGATGTTTGAACACAGAGATTTGTAGGCCTTGGTTCCCAAATGCAGTTTCACTATGGTACAGGCCCTGGTAGTGGGTCCTCTAAGAACCCAGGAATGCTTCTACTATTAAGCACACATCAGTTTATTAGCATACACTTTCAGCTGAGAGAAGGGCTGATCGGAGTTTCTGTGTTACTCAGTCATAAGCGAGAAGAGGAATTATATTATTTCACATGTGTCTCCCACGTGCTGGATCAAGTGGAAGGAATTGAAATGAGAGCTTAAGAGGCAGCTGTGTCAGAAGACTAGCCTATGAGTCTTTCTCAAGGAGATTTTCCTACACTTTGCAAAGAATTGAATCTCTTAATGTGCCTTTCAAATGGACTAAAAATTTATTTGTTCTCATATTTTTCCACCTGGAAAGAGTGAGAAGACTAAAACAGCCAAAATGAACACTATCAATATTTCTTCCCTTAAATTTCTAACCAAATTTACTTTTAAAATGGTTGAGATCTTATGGACTTCATGAGAGAGGAAAATAGTAAGTGAATAAATGGTAATTTTTTCAGTAACCTTTCTGTGTGTGTGTGTGTGTGTCTGCGCGCACGCACGTGCACACACATTCATACATGTGTGTATGCATCTGGGCATGTCTAAATGTTCAGGGGTTACATTTGCACGTACACCATGTACACATACACAGAGGTCAGAGGGCGATGAAGGGCACCTGCTTTATAATTTGCTGTATTATTTCAAGACAGGATCTCTCACTAAACCTGAAATTAAAGTGACAGCTACCAAGACCCAGAATCTTCCTCCTTCCCCGTCAAAGAGTTAGGGATACAGAGCCCCGTGTGCCCATGTTTATTTGTTTGTTTTGTTTTGAGACAGGGCTTCTCTGTAGCTTGGGAGCCTGTCCTGGAGCTAGCTCTTGTAGACAAGCTTGGCCTTGAACTCACATAGATCTGCCTGTCTCTGCCTTCTAAGTGCTGGGATTAAAGGCGTATACCACCACTGCCGGGTCCACATCTGACTTTTGATGATATACAGGAATTTCCATATGAGGTCCTCATGATGCTCAACCATCTTATCTAATGAACTATCTCTTCAGAAAGCTTTAAGGGCCAATAAGTCTCTCCTTGACACATGATGTGCCTTGTAAAGCAGAATGTGACATTTTTTTTAATGGCTTGTGGTGTCCAGACTAGGTCAGGACTTCCTGTATCTCTGTCTGAGAGGGAAGTGGACTCTTGTGGGAAGCATAGCACAGAGATATCTGCTGCCTTTCTACTCGTAGTTTTCCCTACAAGGTCAGGGCAGTTCTGAGGTGTTTGGGATCTTTTGCACTGAAAGCGAGAGAACGGTTTGCCAAGTAAATACTTCCCGACATAGGAAGAACCGGAACTCCTTCATTCTGAGGGATGAAATTTGAGAAAGTATAATGCCTGCCTTGTGCTTTTTTCTTTGATCTTTTCTTGAAAGGGTCATTCTTATGAATATCAAGAGAGATAAAGAACCCATTTCTCTGTCAAGTAGTCTATTTTAGATCCAGTGAATATTGCCTATGGGCCCTGATGGTCAGGCTAGACATTTTCACAGGGAACTAGTGAACAAATCTCAGCATTAAAGACTTACACATCTAGAAGAAAGAAATCACGAATTAGATGGTGTTTTCATGAAACCAAATGACATTCAAGTCTAGGCCTTCCATTTAGGTTGCAATATGTCATTTTTGTTAATTTCCCTAAAAATCCTGGACAGGTTTTTCCTGTTTTGATTTTTCTCCAAGACCTTGTAGAAAGAGCTACAAGGTACTTAATGGATCAGACTATGATCTCCCTGAGTCAGAGTTTCCTGACTCTTGCTCTGATTAAAAAAAAAAAAAATCTCAATAAAAGCAATATAGGGAGAAAAGCTTGTTGTGCCTCACTGTTTCCGGTTGAAGGCACATTTCTTTCTTTCTCTTTTCCGCTTTTCTAGATGGGGCATGCTATATAGCTGAGCTAGACTTGAATTCTAACTCTTGTTGTGTCATTCTGACTGCAGTTATAGGAATGAATTGTCATGCAAGTGTCATATTCTATCATTTAATCCTTGTGTGTGCGTGTGTGTGCGTGCATGCATGCGCTTGCGTGCGTGCACAAATCTATGATTGTGGTCTTTGTGGTACTGCAGGTATGTGTGCACCATAGAGTATGTGTGGAAGCCAGAGGACTATATTGGGTTTGAGTTCTTGCTTCCACCTTGCTTGAGACAAGATCTCCTTGTTCTTTGTTGTGTATGCAAGACTACTTGATCCACGAGCTTCTGGAATTTTCTTATTCCTTCCCCAAATTTGTTATTGGAGTGGTAGGCATACAGACAGTGCTGCCACATCTGGATTTCTGAGACCTCTGGGAATCAGAAATACATCCATTCATGACACTTTACCCATTGGTCTATAACTTCAGACCCATACTATATTTCTAAGGATATTGTAAAAGCTCTGAATAAGATGCTCAGAATGGAGGCTAGTATTATCCAAGTCTATATGAGTACTGAGACCAGGCTATTTCATAAAAGTAAGAGAAAGCCTTTAGTTCATTTTATAAATAAGACTTGGGGGAAAAGCTCTGAATATCACATAAAGTAGGAAATAATAGAAAAGGAAAAATAGCACTGCTATATTTCCTTTCAAAAGTCATGTGATTTTTACTTTTCTTATGAGAAAACTTAAGGCAGCAAAAACAGGTCTAAAAGGAAAGATGAAACCTCAGTCTTCAAAATAATTTTTTATTGTGGTGTTTTTTCCTCCCCACTGTAGAGTCAAGAGTTGGAGCTCAAACCTTTGTTGGCAGGGCACTGTTGAACAGAGCTCTGCTTGGCTACAGGACTAAGTCCTGTTCTGTAAACCCTTTGTCTCCGAACAGAAAGAGTACAATATAGAATTATGGCCATGTCATCTAACCCAGTCTCTAGGCCTTCAAAGAGAAAAGGAAGTCAACCTTGTCTCTTACCATTTTTAAGGTCAACTAATCAAGAGTCTTTGGAAGATGGGTTAAGATGACTTGATGAGGTATACCAAGTGCCAAATCCCTTAAAATAAATAGGAAAGCCTTCATGTATAAGCAAGGTTGATTATAGCTGTTTTATTTTCTTCCTACATGAAAGGACATCAGCTCCCTCACCTCTTCTATATTAACAGAGTTACAATATTCTCCATGTTCTAGATGCCCTCTGACAAAATAGACATGTTCCCACATTCAAGTATTGCTGTAGGAAATCCTATAGCCAGTAGCCTTTAAGTTACCCACCCACTTGGGTGTGGCCTCTTTTACTATTTATGCCTATGTAAAGCATTGCTGGGCCTGTTTTCTGGCTGAGGGATTCAGTTGCTGTTCTCCATTCCAGCAGAAGATAGTGATTTGTGAGTCTACCCCTAAGTAAATAACCCTCTATTACTCTCAATTCTGAACTAGTGTGGGGTTTCTTTTAAGCAAATGTCTTCAAAGTATATACAACAGTATATATAATATTCTAGTGTGATTAGGTCTTTTAAATGTTGAATCTTGACTACTCTAGAGAACTATGTTAAAGGTCTGGTCGTCATTGAGAGTGTTACTGAGATGTAACAGAACCTCTAAGAATCCATGCTTCTTAAACACAATATTTTACTGTAACAAATAGAATAAGAAAATGAAAATTCGCAAGTTTCATAATATGGTTTTGTAACAGAGGTGCTGTATGTATCACAGAGTAGATATCTATACCTTTTTGTCATTTATAGAGAATTGGGAGTCAAGTATTTAAATATAATTCTGTTAATCTCCTATTAGGTAGCTTTATGGTATTATGAGAAAATGCCTGAAATAAACAGTTTAAAAGATAGAAAATCTCTTTTTGCTCATGTTATCTAACATTTTAATCCATGTTCACCACAAAATAATGAATGAAGTGGACCTGACAAACATTTCTGAAAAATATAAATTTAAAAGAAAAAGGAGCTAGTAGGAATTTTAATAAACATTTGTATTATAGCAATTGTATGCTATAGAAGATGTCAAACCTAAGAAGGAGATGCCCTCAGTGGAAACATCTATAAAATACAAGCCGCTGAAGCTAAGAGATACTGAATTGGTTGTGGTATAGGAAGGAAGTGTCTGTCTGATTAATGCTGGTGGCCAGATGGTTATAGTCTACAGCCTTGGAATTAACAGTGGCTCCCCTAACACTGCCCGCTTTTATGTAAGCCATTATAACTAGCCTCCATCTGTACATCAAATAAACAGGATGAGTCTAGGAACCACATCCTCAGCTTCATTTAAATTATCATTAATGGCTTAGTCTTTTAGCTAAAATCACATTGATAAGAAAATCCCATTAATGAGGACAAATAAACACAGAGTCAAGTGCCGTAACTGTCACAGCAAGCTGTCTGAGTGCAAAGTTCAAGATTCAATAGACAGAACTGTGAAGAGACATTCTACATTATGAGAAATTGAGAAAAGCAGTTATTGGACTTTCAAGAGGTCTAGTTTCAAATCTGCTTCTCTGATAAAACACTCTGACCAAAAGCAGTGTAGCAGAAGAAAGGATTTAGTCTAGATTGTAAGCCATATAGCCCATCTTTAAGGGAAATCAAGTCAAGAACTCAACAGGAATCTGCATGGAAACCCATGAAAACCATGGAAGAATGCTGCTTACCAGCTTACTGTCAAGATCATGCCGATGACAGATGTCCAGGGACAGGAACCTCTCCAGTAGACTAAATCCACCTCTGTCAATCAAAAAACAAGACATTCCCTACAAACATTTATATAAGTCAACCTGATCACAGCAATCCTTCAACTGAGACTCCTTTCTCATGTGACGCTGGACTGTGTCAAGTTGACAGTTAAAGCTGCTTAGGATTCATTGCATCATGCCAAAGTTGAAAATATTTATCATAGCAGTAGTCTTTGACATATTTGTAGCTTTCTCGGGCTTGAGAAATGGGTATGATTAAGTTTATTTTCTTAACTCACTTCTGTTTTTCCATGCTTACTCCAGCATGGTTCGTAGGAAATTAGATCATTATCATTATTTTTTAATTAACTAATTTTTTTTTAAAAAAATTCTCATTTTCTGTACTAGTCTCAGTTCCCATTCTCATCCCTCTTCCCACTCCCTACACCTTTCAGCCACCCCCCCCATCGACCCCTTTAAGGTAAGGCTTCCCATAGGGAGTCAACAAAGTCTAGCACATCACTTTGAGGCAGAACCGAGGGCACCCCTCCCCTATATTTAGGTTGAGCAAGGTATTCATCCAAAGAGAATAGGCTCCAAAAGGCTAGTTCAAGCAGTCCCGGTCATACTTCTAGTGACTCCACAGACTGCCCAAGCCATACAACTGTCACTCACATTCAGAGAGCCTAGTTTGGTCCTATGTTGTTTCCCCCACTGTCAGTCTGGAGCCAGTGAACTCCCATTAGCTCAGGTAAGTTGTCTCAGTGGGTATCCCCATTATGATCTTGACCCCTTCGCTCATATTATTGCTGCTCTTTGACTGGGCTGTAGTAACTCAGCCCAGTGCTCTGCTGTGAATCTCTGCATCTGCTTCCACTGGTTGCTAGATGAATGTTCCATGAGGGCAATTGATTACTATCATCATTATCAGAACAGAATAATCTAGTAACTACACATGCCATTATTCCCTTCCAGGTTCTGAGTTTCCACTTTGCTAATGCCTTTGATAATTCGATTTGATTCTCTTGAATTTAAGCTTTAGGGTTTTTCCTTCTGCACAAGATAGAGGCCAGATGAAAGTTGCATTCCCCAGCAGGTCCTATGTCTCATCTGAAGGTGAGGAATAGGGGCACAGGTTACAGGAAAGCACAAGAAAGACACATGACATGAGAAGGAAGGATTTTTTTTTCTAATTCTCCTGTAGAATGAATAGAATTTGACCAAGCCATTAATGAGAAGATTACTCCAACCATAAAGGATATTTGGGGCCAGAACCAGCCTCTTAAGATTCCATGAGAACTCAGGATACTTGGAGAGCAAATCTCAGAACAGGACCAGTACAGAGGAAGCAGGGCTGGTTAGGGATGAAGTGCAACTTGGGGATGGGAATGGTCTCAGGCTTAAATGTAACTTCAGTGTGCAGCAGTTACAACTAGACACTCAGGTCTGTACTAGAAAGACAGCACTGTCATATTCAGTCTCATGTTTCTGTCAGACACTAGTGATGACAACACCAGACAGTCACCCTCTCATATGCTGACCCAAGGCTTCCAGATCCATGGTGCCTTGAATCATAAGCCAGGATTGCACAATTAGGAAAGCTTGAGCCAGTCATTTATGGACAATGCAACGAGAGGGCCTGCTGCTGACATTTGGCAGTGGAGTTTCAGCTGCTTGGATGTTCCATCAATCAAGGAGCATTTGGAGAGGGCAGGACATGGCCCTGTCGATGCCAAGGGAGACACAGAAACATGACTCAGACTCTGACCCCTAGCTACTTTTCATTCCACTGGGACGGGAGGCTTACACAGACAAATTGTTAATTAAGAACACAAGGCTGTAAATAACATGGCCCAAATGAATGGATCAGATAGTGGATTTATAAGACATTGGGGGGATCAGTGTATTCAGGATAAACCTACTGTTTGGTTCGCTTGTGTGTATGATTTTTTTAAGTTGTTCATCCTGGAATGAGGACTCCATTGTTACATTTTCATACATGCATGGAGATATTTTTAATCAGGTTTATCCTACTGTCTTATTTTGTCCCTCCTTCTCTGAGTAGACCAGTTCCTCTTTCCAAATGATCTTTCAATACTCTCATGTCTTCTTTTTATGTGAACCAATAACTTTAATGAGAATTGCTCATAGTGACGTGTATGAGAGACCATTTACAGGAGCACGAGAAACTTCCCAGTGACTATACTACTGAAAATGCAGTCTCCTTCTCTTCACTGCCATTGTTAATTGCCTAGAAAACCTTCCCAGCTCCATGATGTAGTGTTGATGGGCTCAATCCTGCACAGGTCTTATGCAGGCTGACATGGCTGTTATACTATTGAACTCTCAGCATCTGTGATTATTTGTGCATATTTGATTTATTAAAATTGATCATGCTGATAAGAAAATTTCATTACTAAAGGTTTATAAATGCAGAGCCAAGCGCCATTACTGTCACAGCAAGCCATCCGATCAAGCACAGAGTTCAAGATTTAGTAGACATAACTGTGAAAAGACAGTCCGCATTATGATAAGGTGTAAGATAAGCAAGATGCTTCATTCTCTCCCTGCACAATACATCTCAGGGACACTGACATCATAACAAGCCTTCTCATTGGCTAGGTATGATGGCATATGTATGTAATCCCATTACTGAGGAGTAGACATATGATGTGAGGTACCCTTCTGTATTCTGTGAATATATTTTATTACCAATGGTTTATAAAGAAGCTGCTTTGATTAATAACCAGGCAGAATAGAGTCAGGTGGAAAATGCAGGCAAAAATGCAGAAAAATAGAAGATAGAGTCAGAAAGATATCAGCAGCTGCAGAAGAAGCAAAATATGAGGCAACAAGCTGCAAGCCTTGTGGTAAAACATAGACTAATAGAGATGGGTTGATTTAGTTGTAAGAGCTAATTAACAAAAAGCCTGAGATAATCAGTCAAACCGTTTGTAATTAATATTAAGCCTTTGAGTGGTTATTCAGGAATTGGTGGGTGGGAGAGAAACATCCATTACAGACAGAGGAAAACTATGAGTTTGAGGTTGGCCTGGGCAACAGTGCAACCTTGACTACAAACCAAGGGTTGGGATATATATAGCTTGGTGTTACTGGTATAGACTTCCTTGGTAGACACAAGGTCCCACTTTTGAGCCCCAGCCCCACACAAAATAAAAATGAGTATCTTTCTCTTTAAATAAGCAGGTTGCCTATACCAGAAGAAGGCAGGAAGTAGGACAAAGGGCTGACAATCTTGGAACCCTGCTGTGGTCACAAGAATAAAAGTATCAGAATAAGTTGGGTAAAGATTTTACATTACAAACTTGAGGTCCTCACTTTGATCCCAAACATGCAGTTATAAACAACACGTGAACCATCACATCTATTCCAAAGTATCAGTGAGCCAGAGGCAGAGGTGCAGAGGGGCAGAGAGGAAGAGGAACAGAGAGGCAGAGGCAAGGATTCCCAAAGAATGCTGACAGCCTATCTCATAGAATCAGCCAGTGAGCAGTAAGCAAAAGTGGGTGAGAAAGTATTTGATACTGAGTTCTGGCTTTTACATGAACATATACACTTGTACACCCTGACAAATGTGCACACATACACAAATACACATGCATACAAAAATGGGGAGGAAACAAAATACCACATGTGATAATCCAGTCTACAATATGCAAGGCAGAACTATTAACATTTGATAATGGATAGAAATATGGTGTCTAAGAAAAGGATGGCTCAGGCAGTAGAGTTTAATAGAGTAGTTACAACATGATCTTTTACCATGAAATTGACCCTCTGAGATTGCCTTCTTCATTGATTTATGTCTATATTCCCTTCTTGGTTCTCACAAAAATTGAAAGTATCTTTGAATAAATGTTATGACATTCTTGAAAAACAACTGAATTGGGTTTTATGAGGAATAGGAAGCCTAAACTTCCAACCCATGCTAGTCTCTTCTGTGTATTATATATAGAGAGAAATAGCTTTAGAAAGATTTAAAAATATGTCTAAGTTCCTGAAAAGTATGTCAGTGTTTAAGTAAATGATAATAGGTAGTGGGGAAAAACTGCAGCAGGTTCACCTGGGTTTAAGATCTGTGTTCCAGCCTGGACTATGTTCCTTCCACCTCTGTACGTAACTGTGTCTAGTCATGACTGATCCTGATATGCCAAGACATTCATACCCTAAGCACAAATGACTGCTTTTCCTTCTTCACAGCATCATGAGGACTAGAGAGATGGTCAATCCAGTAAAGCATATGGACCACCCTTAAAAAGTGGGTGTCGCTGCGCGGTGGTGGCTCATCCCTTTTTTCTTAGAATTCTCGAGACAGTGGTAGGCAGATCTCTGTGAATTTGAAGCCAGCCTGATCTACAAAGTAAGTTCCAGGATAGCTTGCTGGCCAGCCAGCCTAACTGATTTATTGATTCTAATGCTATTGAGAGATACCTTATCAAAACTCAAAGTGGAAGGGCTGGAAATTAGGAGGCTTACCAGTGAAGAGCTACTAACTTCTAACTATACTTTCAGGGACCCAGTTTCAAAATCCTAGCATCTATATGGTGGCTCACAGTCATCTGCAACTCCATTTCCAGAGGATCTTATTCTCTCTGCTGTGGGCATCAGGCTTGTATGTAACGTGCAACCATACAAGCAGGCAAAATATTCATATATGCAAAATAAAATATAATTAAAAGTCAAAGTGAAAAGTGGCTAAGAAACACATTTTTGATTGACCTCTGTTCTCTGCATGCATGTACACATGTATATTTCCACTCCCCCACATACATACAGAACACACATGACCTAAATATAAAATCAGTATCTTCGTTTCAAGTGGTCCAGTGGTAATATAAACTAGCAAATCAACTTAATAAATTTTGCTGTGGTTCTCCAAAGGGAGTCATGTGGAATTACCATGTAACCCAGAAATGTCTCCTCCAATGTACACATACGTGAACATAGAACAAAGAATCATTCTATTCTATATTCTCAAATATGCATAGCATAGTTATTCACACTAATTCAAACTGAAGGCAACACAAATATCAAGGATCAGTGAGTAAGTAAACACAGTATGGAATATCTTCACAATGGAGCATAATTAAGTCAGAAATATTATTTTTCCTTTCCAAATCGGGTTAACCTTACAATCTTTAAGTTAAGTAGTGAAGTGCAATGTATTACACATTATATTTGTGACAGATCAAAAAAGGTAAATTCTTAGAGGCAGGTGAAATGTCAATGAACAGGACTAGAAGTGGAGACAGGAGGAAACTGGAGAATAGTAGGTAAAGTTACATGTGTGCAGAATGGAAAAAATACTTTAAAAAATCATTATTTTAGTGGTTTCAGAAACCTGAATATGCAAAATTCTATTGAGCAGTGATCTCTAGGCAGATAAGATACACAATGTATGAAATATATTTCAGTAAAGCAGTTACAAAATGAAACCTAAGGCTGGCCAGGCATAGTGGTGTTTGCCTGTGATTAAGGCACTGGCACTTAGGAGGCTAAAGCAGGCTGATTATGAGACCCAGCCTCAAAAAAAGAAAGGAAGGAAGGAAGGAAGGAAGGAAGGAAGGAAGGAAGGAAGGAAGGAAGGAAGGAAGGAAGGAAGGAAGGAAGGAAGGAAGGAAATAAGGAAGGAAGGAATGAAGAAGGAAAGGGAAAAGAAAGGGATAAAGATAGAGAGCGCAGAGGCAAATTTGGCAGCCATAGTGGGCTGCTGGTAGAGGGAGTAACAATGTGTCTTAAGACCCCCCCACATCTGATTACTGCCCTGCCTCTTATAGCACCATAGCACTAACTTCTGGCTTTCTGTTTCACTGTCTTTGACAGAAGAACAGGAAATGACTCTTGTTAGCTTTAGGAAGTCTCCAGGACTGACAGAGCATGCTCCTAGGTATTTTCATAATCTATGTTTTGAAAGTTCACTTGCAAAACTAGAAAGTTTCTATCTTTTCTCTCCCCCTTCATCTCTCTCTCTCCCTCTCTTCCTGCTCTCTGTCTTCTCTTCATTTTCTTCATGTAAAAAATTCTTCTGGCCTTAACTTGGTTTCTGGGAAAACAGATGGAAGCTCATGCTCTCTGTCTGCTCATGCTCTCTGTCTGCTCATTCTCTCTGTCTGTCTGCTCATGCTCTCTGTCTGCCTGCTCATGCTCTCTGTCTGTCTGCTCATGCTCTCTGTCTGTCTGTTCATGCTCTCTGTCTGTCTGCTCATGCTCTCTGTCTGTCTGCTCATGCTCTCTGTCTCTCTATCTTCACTTCCCTTTATGTGTCAAGCTGAAATCTAGGGAATGGAAGAAACTCAGAGGGTAAATGAAGGTCCACATAATACCTTTCGTTTCAACTGAATTTGCTTCTCACTTTTTTATTATCCATAATTTTAAAAGACCCACTATTTTATAGTTAAAAACTGAAAGTTCTAATTCTTTATAGGCAAAACCACAAAAACAATACATAATTTTATCAGTCTATATATGTTGGTTTTGAAATGTAAAATATTTATTTTATTTTTATTTATGTGTGTGTGTGGAGGGAAGATATTTGATCATGTGAGTATGGATACCTACATGGGCCAGACGAGGGTATTGCAGGCAGTCACTGGGAACTGAACTCCACTGCTCTGTAAGAGTAGCAAGTGCTCTAACTCCTGAGCCAGTTTTCGAGCTGACAGTCGAGTCTGTAGTTTTAGAAACCATTGGCATTTCACTCTATAGGACACTGGCAGTGTTTCTTTGTAATTAACATGAATCTACCATATTCAATTCAACTAACTTAGTTTTCTTAGAAACACTGATCATTTTGAACTTTTACAATTGAAAACAATGGCCTCACGAACTATCAACATCTTACATCTTGGCTTCAGGCCTCAATATTTAGAATTAATTCTTCAAACAACATCTATGGAAAATGAAATAGTACATTTGTAAAGTGTTTGATATTGTAGATATATCACGTTCCAGAAATAATGCACAAATTTGCATTTCAAATCAATACATAATATTGTCTGTTCTCTAGGTCAGGGGTTTCAAACTTTCTAATGGTCTGACCACTTAACATAATCTCTATTGTTGTGGTGATCTCAGACAAAATTATTTTCATTTCTACTTCACAACCATAATTTACTACTGCTCTGAGTACTGTAACTATCTGATATGCAGGGTACCTGATGTGTGACACCTATGAAAGGGTTGTTCAACCTCCAAGAGTTAAGAACCTCTACTTTAGAATGTCAAAAACTAAGTATGGGCAAAAGTGAGTAGTCCATTTGCACCAATTATCAGTCATGAAGGTCATGACAAACTCTCACTGGATGAAGTTTTGAACAAATGGAGAGCTTTCAGAAATAGACACACAGGACCAATGAAAGTTGTCTGTATTTAGGCTTAGATTTGATGAGAAATGGGCATCATTTTAAAAATGCGTGATATAAGTGTACCAGTCAAGTTTCTTTGAAGGAGTATAGCCAACAGAATGTATACTGCAATGGGCATCTATTAGATTGGCTTACAAGTATTGGATTGATAGTGCAACAATTGTTTTCAAATAATGAGAAAGGCTGAGAACCCAGTACTGGCTCAGCTATAAGGCTCATGTATTAGCAGTTCCAGTTATGAAGACCTAGAGAATTCCTGGAGAGCAGCTGGAGGCTAAATGAACTTGATTTAGTTGCCAGCAAAGGATGGTAACAGCAGCAGCAGCAGCAGTAGAAGCAACTGCATAGACGTACCGGCAGGCTGTGGAATTGGACAGGCAAAGCAGTACGGTTTCCCCCCCGTATCTCTCTATTTCTGAACTGCCACTGAAAAATACCATCTGCCATGGGAAGATATTCACCACTCGGTGATTCCCTTTGACAGTGCCCTCACAGACCCATATGGAGACAAGTCTATTGGGGAATTCCAGATTCAACCAGAGTGGTAATCAAATTTGAAAATCACAGTGTTATCACAGAACAGGGGAAGAAATCCAGTAGTCTGTCTGCTTTTAGTCCCTCTGTGCAGCTTCCCTTTTTTCTTGGTGTGGAAAAGACTCATTTGGAATGAGGGTTGTTAAGGGAAGAGAAGAGTTTCCAGGCTAGGTACTATCATTTGTTATTTTGGGAGAGTGGTTCAAATTTCTGATTCTATGACTTGGTTCTTCTTCTTCTTCTTCTTCTTCTTCTTCTTCTTCTTCTTCTTCTTCTTCTTCTTCTTCTTCTTCTTCTTCTTCTTCTTCCTCTTCTTCTTTTTCTTTTTCTTCTTCTTTATCTGTAGTGAGGAGCTGCGAGAAGGCCTGCTTTTCATCCCACCCAACTCCCGCATGACTTGCTTAGCCCTGGAAATAACAACACACAAATTGTATTCATTTAAACACTGCTTGGCCCATTATCTCTAGAGAGTTAGTTAATGGCTAACTCTCACATCTTCATTAACCCATTTCTAATAATCTGTGTAGCACCACAAGGTGGTGGCTTACCGGGAAATATTCAGCATGTCTGACCTGGTGGCTGGCTCCATGGTGTCTGCCTCATTGCCCTCTTCCCAGCGTTCTGTTCTGTTTACTCCGCCTACATAATTTTCTGTCCTATCAAAGGGCCAAGGCAGTCTCTTTATTAACCAATGAAAATAACACATAGACAGAAGGCCCACCTACATCATTCTTCTTCTTCTTCTTCTTCTTCTTCTTCTTCTTCTTCTTCTTCTTCTTCTTCTTCTTCTTCTTCTTCTTCTTCTTCTTCTTCTTCTTCTTCTCCTTCTCCTCCTCCTCCTCCTCCTCCTCCTCCTCCTCCTCCTCCTTCTTCTTCTTCTTCTTCCTCTCTCTCTCTCTCTTTATCTCTCTCTCTGTCACACACACATGCATGTACACACACATACACACACGTACACACACCCAATAATAGGGTGGATGAATGGGATCAAAGCAAGCCATTTCTGAGACCATCCAGTGTCCCTTGGATTAAGCACTCACCATCAAGACACTATGCTTTAAAAGTCAGAGTTCTGAATCTTGATCGTTGTAACAAACTATCATTTTCTGTCATCACTTAAAATTTGGAGAACTTTGCCACAACCCAGGGGCCCTCCCAGAAGTAAGAATGTGTTAAGACTCAGTTCCTACATCTTGTGGTACTGAAAGCCCTGATGTGACCCCTAGGGGCAATGCTGTTAACACTGCTCTACCCCACACTGGTGCTTTTCTGTTCTCCTTGAGAGCTGCCTGTTCACTCAGAGCTGAAGTCTGAGAGGGGGCAACCTGACCCCAGAGGACTCTCTCTAATTTTGAATATATTAACTTCAGCTTTGTATTCTGCTGGACTTCTTGTTTGCATGTTATGGAGATTGAACATAAGGCCTTTGCATGCTGGGCAACTTCTCTGGACACTGAACTCCATCCCCATCCCCCGGCTTGTCTTTTAAAATAAGGGTTTTTTGTTCCTCTGTGTTTACACATGCATACGCATGCTATGAAGTACAGGTGAAGGCCAGAGAACAGCTGGCAGGGATCAGTTCTCTTCTTTACTTCGTGTGTTCAAGATGTTGAACTTGCTTCTGTAGGCTTGTTTGTTGGGAAGAGCCTACATTTGCTGAGTGATCTTGCTGGCTCTAATAAATTTTTCTCAACGATCAAACTCTGGAGAATATCTAGATATGTTATTTTTTACAGAATGTTTATTTTACATATTTATTTTACATATTTTACAGATAAGTTTATTATTTACAGAATGAAGTAGAAATGACTCCTGAATAAAAAGAACATCATAGAGGAGGGCGTGCTACCTCACTCCCTTGGGATCTAGTTCATGTTTCCTTGATAATAGCTTGTTTTCTGTTTTCTTTCCCTAGCTTCTTCATTCCCCTGAACTCCAGAGAGAAACAGCCCTCTGTCTGGCTGCACAGCCCAGTCCTTGGGGGATCCTTGAGCCTTTCCATGTCTGAGATGCTACAGAAATGTGGCTTCATTAATGTCTCATGAAGTCCAGCATCTGTCCTTTCAAAACATCCCCTGGTGTTCCTTGTTCTATTAAAACTGCTATTTTAGAGCACTGGCTACACATTCCATGGCCTGAGTTCAAAATCCAATTCCACATAAAGGGGAAGAGCTAAGTCCACAACGTTGTCTCTGACATCACCACATGCGCACTATGGCACCTGTCTATCCTACACCTACATTGTACAACCGCACCCAATGAATACAGAACTCTTTAAAAAAATCAAGAAAGTCGAGGTCTTGAGAGGTGCATTCATTGGTGCTTTCTGCAAAAGCATGGAATTTTGAGTTCAGACTGTTAGCAAGCACATAAAAGGCTGGGTACAATGGTCCTGACTATAGTGTTAACTCAGAGAACTAGAGACAGGACGACCCCTAGAGTGCAATGACCATTGAGCTAGTCAGAAATATCACACTGTAGGTTAAATGAAAAAGTTGTCTCAAAAAAAATTTTGGAGCGTGTTTGAGGAAGATCTCTGATCAAACTCTTGCCCGCACATACACATGTATGTACAAACCTATAAACACAGAGACACACATACACACACACATACATACACACACCAACAGTTAAACACAGACAGATATGGATAATGACATTGGAAAGGATCCGAATTCACATATGATCAGATAAGGGAAGGCTCTGACTCCTACATCTATACCTCAACCATCTTCTCTGATGCTGTGCATCTGTAATGAGGCAAGATGATGGACTTATGCATAGAGCAAAACAAGTCTTTGTGTATAGCCTTCTCCATTGTGGTCTATGACTAGCCAAATGCTTGGTTCCTGGGTACTAATCAAATCCTGAATGGTGAAACATACTTCCTCTTCCAGTTCAGTCCATAGTTTGCTTTCAAATACAACTTTATGTGTTGTGGAGATCTATTCAAATTAGTATGCAAATGAAAGCAAAGCAGACCAACAGTTGGCTTATACCTCAAATGCTTTTTCAAAATATCAAATGTTCATCCCTAGGAATCACCTGACAGAAGCCTTACCTAATTAGCACAGTCACCATGGCCCAAACCCAAATCCTACCTAGTCTGTGATGGCTGTCTGAAGGATAAGGTAGGGCCACCAGATGGAGAAGCTTCTGGGTCTCCCCTCCACAGGAAGCAGATGTTGAGGGGACTGTGCACATGGTGGGTCTGTGCCATCTGGTCTTCTCTGAGCAGATGGGGCACAGCTACCCTGCTGGGAGCACAGCTGGGCTCCAGGCCTGGTACTGAGACTGCCCTGTGCAGATTCTCCACACAGAAGCTGCTCACTCTGCCCTGACAACTCAAAGCCAAGCAACCCTCTTTCTACCTTCCTCCCAGAGGGCTTCACAGTGAAGGCTCCAGGGGCTTCTGCTAAGTCTTCTCTAGTGTTCCTCAGCTGGCTTTGCTTTCTCTGCTGGTCGTTTGGGGTGATCTTCACCATTGGGAAGAACTGACGAGCACTGCTTCTGGACTCATATGGCCCTCTGAGAAAACGCTCCTCTATCTTGACTATTCCTAAATTAAAGACCTCTCATTGTTTTCCATGACCTGCACTAGTGATTTGAATTTCTGGAGATTCATTGGAATCTCTCCTTCTCTCTCTCTCCTTCTCTCTCTCTCTGTCTCTCTCTCTCTCTCTGTCTCTCTCTCTCTCTCACACACACACACAAGCACACATGCACATATTATATATAGATACTTTTTTCCGTGTGTGTGGTAGGAGTGGGGAGATAAGAGTTAGGGAAAAGTAAGTCCATGTGTTCCTTTGTGAGGCTGTGGAGCACCTGTCAGCAGTGTTGGGACCCGAGAATACACATGGAGAGTCAGAGAACAATCTTTGGATCTTGCTCATTTCCTTCCACCTTGTCATGAGAAAGGGCCTGAGACTCAGTGTGTCAGTGGGGTTAGCTGGCCTTCAAGTTTTGCAGATTCTCCTGTCCCCACCTATTCCCTCAGAGGCATGCCAGAATTATAAATGCTGATGCCATTGTCTTTAGCTTTTCCCTGGGTCCCAGGGATTGTTGAGTGTGAAATGCAGGGATCTGCCCTTGACCTACTCCTCAACCCCATCCACTTCATGAGGTTTTGTTGCTTGTTTGTTCTAGTGAAAATGCCCAGATTCCCTCCACAGACATTCTAAGGAAGTTGATTTGAGTAAAATATTCTTCAGAAACCGGTTTCAAAGGTTCTTGCTGGACTCTTCTTGTCCTGGCACCCAAGGCTTGGGGGACTGCTTTGACTGTCCATCTCTTTTTCATTTTTATTTTTCTAGTTTCCATTATCTATTTCTTTGTTGTCTGAGCAGATATCTGTCTCCTAGAATTTTTGTTCACTGGACAAAACTGTTTCATACCTACTCAGTGAAACATTCCTAGACTTCACATACAGAGGCAGTAAGTTCTCTTTTTTCCTTGCCTCTCATCACTGTCTCACTTAGAGTTGGAAGTTTGCGACTATTTGTTGTTGGGTTGATTTTGTCTTTGATTTTTATCGGCATATATTAACTACATGTAATTTGTTTCATTATAACTATTTCACACATGTATATTTTGACCATATTCACCCCTTTACATTCTCACTCTCTCTCCTGACCCCCCAACTCGTATTGGTCCCGTCACATTCCAAACTGGTCCCCTTTCTACTTTCATGGGTCCAGTTTTAATAACCAGTGAGTTTCATGGTGTTGTGTACAGGAACATGGGTCAGGAGTTACAGGTTCCAGGTATCTTAATAGTGACTGCACTAATGAAGATGGCCTCTCATCCAGCAACCATTAACTGAGTAGAAAACATGATGGGTTGAATCGTCACAAGCTCCTCACACTCTCTGACAGAGTGTTGGTGAGCCAAATTTTATGTAGGTTTTATGTGGGTAATCATAGCTTCTGTGAGTACAAACAGCAAGGTTATGCCTAGAGGCAGTCTAAATGTCCATTGTCTGGCGTGTCAATGTATCTGTCTTTCTCATTTGTCCAATGTCAAAGAATAGTGTTTTAACCCTTTATATAATTGCCCCTACCTTTTAACTGTGGTTCATTACAAAATTCAAAGGAATGTGTTATTATCTGCACTTTTCCAGGCCCAGTGGTGTTTGGGATTCATGGTTTTGCCTGTCAGTGTTAGTTCATGCGAGCCCAAATACTTAAGCATACAATTATAGGAGTAGTTACAATCCCTAGAGCCATCTTTAAGTACAGGACACCCTTTTGCAGGTGAGGAAACTGAGGCAACTAGAAGGAAAGCAATTCAGTGTCCAGCCAGGCAAGCTGAAGATTGTCTGAATGATGAACTTGCATGGTTCTGTGTCATTGTGGTCTGAACACTCAATATAGCTGTTTTCTTCAGTGCTCAGTGAAGCATAATCAAACAGAAGTCTCCATAGATGGAAAATTTTTGAGCGTAATTAATTGGCCCTTCATGATTAATTCCTAATGCAGCTCCCTTAGTAAGGCGGGGCAGTATTGCACAGCAGCTGAAAGAGAGACGGGGCAAAACATCAGGAGTGTTTGCTTTTAATAAGTCACCTTTTGCCCTCCAAATGCTCTGGGATTGTCCTCTAATCATGTTTGATCCCATAATTCTGATACCAAATAGGTATCATGAGTTCAATTCCTGAATTCAAGTAGTGGAAGGAAAGATTCAATTCACAGAAATTATTCTTTGATCTCCACATGTACACACCCCCCACAATCACATGTACAGTCAACTAAATATATTAAAATTGCTACAGTTGGTATTGATTTAATCTGGCCCTGACTACAGTAAGGAACTCGATCTGCCTTGCAGTGGGGCTGGCCTTGTCCACTTCAGTAATCTGACATGAAAGTAGAAGCAAGCGTGTGGAGAGTGAGATAGTATGGGCCATGGGGAAGGCTAGTAGTATGTTGAAGAGGATTGTTAAAAGCATATGATAGTCTTAAATCAAACTGCCCTGGTATAGCTGTGGTGATTAATGTTAGTCGTCACCTTGATGGGATCTAGATTCAACCAGGAGCAAGCCTTCAGGCACACTCAAGATGGATTACAGAAACTAAGGTTATACTGAGAATATGTGTGAGGGACTTCCTTGATTATAGTAGTTGATGTGTAAAGACCCATCTTATTGGAGGGCAGGACCATTCCCTGGACTAGGGATCTGATCCTGGACTGTGCACAGTGGAGAAAGCAAGTTGAGCAGCAGCCTGTTTTCATCCTTCTCTGTTTCCTAATTGTGGAATGTCAAGTTTCTGTTGCTTGACTTCCCTGCCACTGCGGACTGTATCCTTGAACGGTGAGATGAAATAAACCCTGTCTCCCTTGAGTTAATTTTATCAGGATATTTTATCACAGCAACAGGAAAAAAAATGAAGGCAATGATCCTGAACAATTAAATAATTTATCAGGACCAGTGCAGCCCAGTGGTAGAGGGCATGCATCGGTTATGCTAAGTCCTGGTTTTGATTCTTGGAACCATCTCGTAAAACAATTGTTTATGGGGATATCATTGCTGGTCTCATTTTGAAGGATTGCTTTTTCCTCTTCAGTCACTAATCACCATCTTAATTAATATATGGCATGCCTTTGTTTAGCGCAGATGCCCCACATATTTCGGTCTGTCCCCTTTGTTTCTCAGCCAAAACTATCAGAAATGGCTTAGGAAAAGAGACTAAGTTGTGCGTCAGAAGAGAGGGATGACCCTCATGAAATACCCCTCCCTGTTTCTTTTGCAGGCAGTGACTTGAATGATGGCCTGTGGCATTCTGTCAGCATCAATGCCAGAAGAAACCGCGTCACTCTTACATTGGATCACGATGCCGCTTCCCCAGCTCCAGACACCTCCCGCCTGAGCATTTATTCTGGAAACAGTTACTACTTTGGAGGTAAATTCCCTAGCTTTTGAGACTTCAAATAAAAGGACAGGGGAATTATGCCACCATGTGCTGTGTTAATTAGGCTATCCTCCCCACAGCCCTGCATGCATACATGCATGCACAAAAAGCAACAAAAAGTGAGAAACAAAAACCTCAGGCAACTGTGCCAACGTATGCTGATCTAGAGCGGTGCTGAGGACAGAAAAAAACTGGGGTTACAAGACCTGGGTTACATAAGTCAACAAAAGAGTTCTAATAACCATGCCAAGCTCTTTGGTCACACTGGAAAGGAAAACGTCAGCTGAAAACTGAGAGAAAAGGAACTGAGAGTCAAAAAGTACCTACAAGAGGGAAAACTCAAGTGGGAGGCACCAGCGGCCTGCTCAGTCATCTAGGTCGCTCCACAGCCTCTCTTTTTTGTGAGCATTATCTCCTGCTTCCCATACCTTGGAGTTCACCTACAGTCATGGAAGGAGACAGAGAAAAGTAGATAGGAGCTAGGGACTCCAGAAGGGGAGCCATGGCTGCTTTTTCTAACGTTTGCTAAATCCTTGCACTACTTCCAGAGACACAAGCTAAAATAAACTTGGATGGCCAAAGCTTACGTAACATCTTAACATTTTTATCAATACACCTATGTTGATTATTTTTTTAATTTTCATTTATTCTTCTCTCATACGATATATACAATGCCCCCTTGAATATTTTAAATATATATCTTTTATTAAAAGAGATAGTGCCTATTTCTGTAGTCGTGGTTTGTTTACAGAAGCCACATCTTCTGTAAGTGTGAGCCACACTTAGTCCTCACAGCTCTCTGATGTCAAACACTTAAAATACAGTCCTTATACTTACTTTCCTAGAACACAGCGAACCGTTTCAGAACTGCTGGGAGATAGAAGCAAGAACAGAATACAGGCTCAGTGACGTTTAGTGGTGGAGGGCTTACTCGGCATGTAAAAGGCACTGGTCTCCATGCACCCAAACCTCAAACATGCTCTCCACACAGCACCACATCCACATTCAACTCTAACTCTCCCCCACGCTTCCCCCAACACAGCTGAGAGACTGACACACACTGGTTGTGATCTTGTTGAAGGGAGCATAAAATTACCCTGCCCTAGACTTGACAGTTCCTTTTAATGAGGTAGCTGAAGACAAGCATTGAAAAATAGCATTTACTGAAGAAATGGCAGGAGGTCTCCCTAGGCAAAGGCCCTTGTTACTCAAACCTGAGGGCTTGAGTTCTATCCTTAGAAACTGGAGTGGAAGAAGAGAATTGGTTTAATAAAGCTGTCCTCTGACTTTCATATATGCATGGATGCACATGCTTGCCTGCATTCTCTCTTTTCATTAATAATAATAATAATAATAGCAATAAACTATACCTGGAGTCTCCCAAATCGAATCATACATTCTACACTGAGCTACATCAAAACCCCTGTAGTCTTTTAGCTCCAAAATTTACAAATCATCCCTTTCTTCCCAAGGAAAAACATGGAAGGCTTGAAACACATAATGGTCTTTGCATAAGTACAGAATTCATATGTAGGGTCTCCTTGGAAGGAAGCAATGTGGAACAAGAACAATGAGGTTGGCTTTTAGTATGAGGAAGTCCCACTGCCCTTCACCTACAGTCACCACTACATTCACAGCAAGGGCATGCATGTTTAAGTGATAATATTTTCATATAAAATATAACAAGACTGCTGTTTGTGGAAATAAAATAATTGGTAGGTTGTCAAGAGAGCTCAGTCATAAAGGACTTGCTGTGTAAGCATAAGGACCTGTGTTTCAATGTTTGGAGCCTCTGGAAAGCCAGCCTCTGTAGCACATATCTATAATCTTCAGGCAGCTCATGCCAGTGAACCTGATGTGCACACTGTCAAACCAAAGACCCATCCTCAGACAATTAGAAAGTACCAACTCCTGTAGTTGTCCTGTAATCTCCATGCATGGGCTGTGGCATTTACACACCCATACTCATATGCGTTGTTACTCAAAGGTTAAGAAAATCATAATAATCTGTAGATGACTATAGAGATAGCATATGTATGGAGAAGATTCAAATCTGTGTTCACTGTAGCCCCCTAGTGAAAGCAAATGAATGGAACAAATGCAGAGCCGTGGTCTCAACCATAAGGTGTGGATTCTGAATCACACACTATATTTTAGCAAAGGAGAGAGAATGATGGTCAGGAATTTATTTGCAGGCAAAATGGCTTTGAATAATCATGTTACGGTAATCATCTAAAATATCACAGAGGCAAATGGCTCTCCTCCCCTTTCTAGAATAGTGCTAAATTCTGGGTGTGTTTCCAGGGGTGTTATACTTAGAATGTGAAGATTTATCTATGATTTGAACAGTGTTTAAACAAACCCTCACACACAGACTGTAAACTTAAGGAAGGTGAAAAACGAGCCTCGGCAATAACAGTCAACTTCCATAAATTCTCTCTACAGTTTCAATTAGAAGTTGTAACATCTCTTCATTTTATAGTGTGCCTGTGAGCTGGTAACCAGCTGCTGGGCTTCAGCCCTGCAGTGACTGTCTAATAGCGATGGCTTAAATAATTCCCCATTATTTATGGCTTATTGCTGTATTTTCAGGCTCTATTCCCATTTGCTCTGAACCTTTTAAAACCACTGAGATGGAGTTTGTAAGAGCACACATGCTTGTCTACCTGCTTGGTCTTCACCTGTCTTAACCGGGAGTACATTGTCCTGGCTGCAGGTGATGCTAAACCGGGCAAAGCGATTTTATCTCTATAGAACACTTATTAAGATGTGTGGGGTTAACCTTCTGCATGTGCTGTTACAGCCTATAACTATGCGCACTTAAGCAGGCAGTTCTCTTAATGTCTGGATTTGCTTTGCACAGCATGTCAAAACTCCTGCTTGACTTCTGAGAGTACCTTTCTCGTGAACTAAGCCTGTTAATGCTCCACAATTAGCCAGACAATTACTTTACTGTCATCCTTAGCAGAGCATGATTTCCTTAGAAAGAAAGTGTAATTTAGAATCGCATTGTGAATTTGGATGTGTGTTTTGAGACAAAACCAACATTTCCAAGCACTTACAATATGTGAACAATATGTGAAGGATGTCATTCAAAAGAAAGACAAAAAGGTTTCCAGCAGAAAAAAAAAAGTGTGTGTGTGTGTGTGTGTGTGTGTGTGTGTGTGTGTGTGTAAGACTCAGTTAGTAAAATGCTTGCCAAGTAAGCATGAGATTCTAAGTTTGGATTCTCAGTATCTATAAAATACTGGGCATGGCATGGAATACCTTGAATTCCAGTGTTGAGATAAACAGGCTCCTGAGGCTCACTGATGACCCAGTTAATCCAAGTCCAGGTTGGGTAAAGAGACAGTGTTATAAAAAGCAAAGAGAAGAGTGAACACAGATCCCTGGGGCTCATGACCAAAGTCTAGGTAAATTGGGCAGCCTTTGATTCACAGAGAGATCTTATCTAAAAGACTAAAGGGAAAGTGGTAAGACATACTGATATCAACCCCTGCCTTCTATAGATGCTCCCATGAAACAATGCATCTGCAGGCATGACACACACACACACACACACACACACACACACACACACACACACACACACACACGGGTGGAGTTAAGGTAAAAGTTATACCAATGATATTCCCTGTGGCAATTTTTTCCTTTATAGTGACTGAATACACCCATTTTGCATCATTTCTGCCCCTCCTTCTGAGCCTGGATTTACGACATAAGTGTCCCCTGCTGAGAATAAAAAAGTGCTCAAATAATTAGAACTCAGGATCCTCCATCAATAGGTTGCCAAAGCAATGACAGATCATTTCAGTGTTCTTCGTCTTTTCTCTCTGTCCCACAGGGTGCCCCGACAATCTCTCCGATTCCCAATGCTTAAATCCCATTAAGGCTTTCCAAGGCTGCATGAGGCTCATCTTTATTGATAACCAGCCCAAGGACCTCATTTCAGTTCAGCAAGGTTCCCTGGGGAATTTTAGTGATTTACACATTGATCTGTGTAGCATCAAAGACAGGTAATTATTGTCTTGTCTCCTCTGTTCTCCCACCCCTTCCAGTTCTCCTGTTCTAAATATGAGTTTCTTTAAGCAAAATTCTAATCTGCTGACATTAACCACATTAGACATAATTGAGTCGCCTAATGGAAAATACTTCTGAAAGGATTTCGGGCCCAGAGAAAAACAGTTTAAATTAGTTGAGTCTCTCTTCGTGTCGACTTGCAGTAAATGGGATATGTAAATTAAATCAAAATACAAATTTGTGAAAGGATTAAAATTTTATGCATAAACAACATTTGATTATTTTAAAGTTAAGAGTAAAGCATGAAAGAGGGAGGAATTACTTCTCCCTTAAACCATTTCAGTCTTCAACTGCTCTGGGGATCCCTCCTATGGCATAAAGCTTTAGGAAATCTACTGCTAAAGGTTTGGCTGTGCTCAACAAGGATGTCCTCAGTTTGGGATGGCTGGACCTACTGTCACCAACCCCACCCACAGTTTCCTTAGCTTCAAAGAGACCAGACAGTAGGCCAGTGAGAGTCAGTTCTTTTTTTTGCAACCCAGAGATCTAGCATGACAGTCGGTTTTCAGTTATATCTCTCCTGAAATGTGACTTCTCTTCTGTTGGAAATTTCCAGATTTGAAGTCAGAAAACCAAAGACAATAGATGCTAAATTTCAGAAGGATTTTGCCATATCCCTACTGTAGCACCTACCTGCCTCATTCTTCGAATTCTGCTTAATCCCTTGAGCTGGTTGGGAGATGAGATTACGTGTTTACATGTGTGTTAGTATTAAAAGTTCTTGGCTACATTAGCTAGTTGCTGCTGTAAATTCAAATATACCTATTTTAGAAATATTGTCACCAGTAAGTACACATGATTCCAATAATTTGATACCACTGTGACAATAAGGAATGAGACTGAGGAAGTTTGTGAAGGTGACTGAATCACATCATAAAGGATAAGGCAAGATCATGCTTGGCAAAGGTGACAGTAGGCAAAAGATGGTAGGAGATAGCACCACAGAACTGCGTGCAAAATACATGACTCACAAATGTTATCAATTCAAAATGCTTTGATTTTGCATTTAGAATCTCTAGTACTATAGCACTATAGTATTATAACTAATAGCATATGATAATTTCCTTGTTAAAATTTATTTCCTGAGTAGCACGTAACCGACGCCTTGTCTTGCAATTTACCATGTCTTGTGTTCGTTGCTACAGTTCAGCTCATAGGTCATGAAGGCAGCATTCATGGCTTCCAGAAGGCTGGGGTGTGGACTTGAAATCATCACAAAGAGGGCCTTTGTACTTGAAGAATTTGGTCCTATGCTGTCTGTGAGAACTAAGAAGGAACACATCAGATTTGGTGGCTACAGCCAAGCATTAAAAAAATGTAGGGCAGAGTTAAGGGAGTTCGGGAGTGAGTGTCCCAGTGCAGGGGAGAAACGATGAAAAGTGTCAGGTGTCAAGATTGGGGAACCTGGGAAATCAGCCGTAGAGAACATGGTCTCTGCTAATTCTGGAAATGACTGCTAAAGTTAGATGAAGCATAGCACACATTTCTGATAATAAATACCATTTCACATGCGATCACCGACACACTATACTGACTTCTTTTTTTGTTTTCACACAGACTTTTTGATCTTTGTGGGTTTTTTTTCATTTGACCAGCTGTGAAAGTGGATAATAAAATGTGTGCTTCATTAAAATGTGCTAATTTTGAAATCCCCAAACCAAAGCTATTACATGGAATGGCTACCACCCCAAGTCTTTATTCCTGGCAAGGGAGAAGCTTCCAAATTCATCAGCTGGTGCAGTATTTTATGTACTGCAGATCAATATAGGACATTTGTCAATTGGGATCTCTTTGATACTTTAATATACAATCAAGGAAGCTCTCATTATTTTTGATTACTTGAAAGTCATTGCCATCTACCCTGTGCCATTACTTTTATGTAATTGTAGTCTTGAGTAATTATATTACATACAATTGTGTTTTGGTTAATTATATAATGAGGAATGTGTTTCATTTAGTGGGTAAAGGCTATGTTTCTGTTGATTTGCAGTCACTTTCTCTAACAAAAAGGAAAACTGTGGCGAAAGCTTTGTTTGGTCCCTTACTGGTGTAATTTACACTTGTTCGGTACCTGTGATGGGGGGTGGAGGGGAGAAGGGCTACAAAGGCAGGTGTTTCCTGAGTTTTGTGTTTTCTTTTCCTTTTTGTGATAAAGATAAATGTCATAGTAAAAGTGCATAGATATGTGAACCAGGAGCAACAATAGATATTTAAAATAAAGTGGCCAGAGGTCAGAGGTCAGGCAAGGAGCTAAAAGCCGCTTTGCAGGGGTGTTGCCCTCATTTTCCAAAATCTTAAGAAGCTCCTCTGGCAGACTCTTACAAGTCCTTTGCAATGGTGCTGAAAATTGGTAGGTTCTTCTTTTTTTGAGTTGTTCAAAATCTGTGTTTGAAGCATCATTTTATGGCTAGAGAGATGTCTCATTAGCTTACAGTACTTGATTCACAAGCATGTGTATTGAGTTCAGGTCCCCAGCACCCATGAAAGAAGTAGTGAGTGGTAACATCACGTAATCCTAGTGCTGTGAGGGGCAGAGCTGGAAGGTCTCTGGAGCTTGTTGGTGGCCACCTGGTTAGAAAAAGCAACAACAAAACAACCCAATTACTGTGAGTTCCATGCTCAAGAACGGAACCCGACTCAAAAGAATAAAGTGGAGAATGATAGAGGAGGGTACCTGACACCCACCTCCTGCTGCCACACTTGTACACATGTATGTGTGACACACACACACACACACACACATTTATATATATATATATATATATATATATATATATATATATATATATATATATATATAATGATCAGAATCTGTCACTGATTTTTATTCAGTTTTCTGGAATGCCAGGAGAATTTTGGATGTCACAAGTCCCATTTCCTGTGGAGTACCCTCATAAGACAGAACAATTGAAGGAGGTTTTTGGATATTATTGAGTCCCAGTCCCAAACATACAGAAAAGAAAATTGCATGGAGGGTGCAAAATCAATTACAGAAGAGGCTACTGCTCTGGTCTCTGACACTGTATCCTAAGGAGATTTTCTTCTATTCCCTTTGAAAATGCTTTTCCCACTGGGTGGATCACACACAAGACAGTGTATTCAGTTTCCTGCTGCCAAATATGTCGTTATACACAGTTTTCCCTCCATATCTGGTTCTTTTTCTCCTAGCACATTTTCTACTAAGAAAAGCATGTGTCTTGCTCTTTGGTCAAGATTCTCAGCTTCTCAGCTTGAGCATGCGGAACCACAAACACAGAGGAAGAGAAAACATTATGTTGGATAACCTCCACAAACAGATTCTTGATACATCCCACCCTATGTGTGGGTGTGTGTTAAAAACAGTCGCTAGTATAAAAAGATTGCTTTGCTGGGTAATACATATGTCTGAGCTCATATCTAAAACTGAAAGCCTTTATGTCAGGTGCCAGGAGAGCCATGGAAAGGGCAATGCCCACACAATTTGAGCTTTTCTCTCTAAGTGAGAAATGCTACAATATGGTATTCTCTCTTCATGCGTGAAATGAGGCCAAAATCAGAACGAGAGCATCTCTGCAGTTTCTTTTTAAATCCATTTTTGCCCTGTTTCATGAACGAAAAGAAAAGGTTGTGGTTTTTGCAGTAATTCCTGAATAAGCAATCTTTAAATATTATTTCCATTGCCTCTCTTCACAGTCCTACAAGGCCCAAAGTGATTCTTCAAGTGAGGCCAAGGCACAATATCACAGTGCACAGTGCAACTTGTTAGAAGTAAACTTTCTAAGCTAGGACATAGTTCTGCAGTTAAAGCCCTGGCTGTTTGGGAGAGCATCAGTTTTGATTCCCAGCATCTATGTTGGTTTCTCAAAACAACTTGTGTCTCCAGCTCCAGGAGATCTGACTTTCTCTTCTGGTCTCTATGTGTGCCTGCACTCCCATGCACAGTTCTACATTAATACATACCTACAGTTTAAAAAAAAAATCTTAAAGGACTTAGTTAACCCAGAACATGTATAGGGACATGCCGGTAATTTTAAGAAATTCTGGTGATTCTTAGAGAAACACACATTTGAAATCCATGGGGTTGTTGCCAATGCCCAGAGAAGCTCACCAACTGCTTGGTCAAGGTCACATGTTTAGTAATCATGGGAGCCAGATTCAACCCCAGTGTTTGCCAATTCCAGAGTTTATGGAAGTGTGCAGGGCCTGTTGCTAAAATTCAAAAAAAGAGAAAGGACTTGGGTGGCCAGAGCACGTAGAGGAAGGTGCCACTAAGGAAGGAGGAAGCTGAGGAGTGGGCTGGGTTTAGAGAGATCAAGGAGCACAGCCCAGGCACTTGTTGTGGGTAGCACAGTGTAGGGCTGAGAGTACAGGAGGTGCCGAGCACTTGTTTGCATGATCAGAAGGCTGCACCTGGCGATAACAGTGCCTAGAAATGTGTGGGAAGCAAGACTAGAGGGGCTTGGAGAATCACAAAAAGTCTGCAGTCTGACTAAGAGACAAGTGAATAGCTTAGCTTTAAATAATCCTTGTTATGAGTCAGGAAAAGTGTGTGTGTGTGTGTGTGTGTGTGTGTGTGTGTGTGTGTGTGTGTATGCATATGTGCATGTAATTCAAACAGTAGTGCTTATCATTAACTACATTTTCTAATAATGAGTTTGAGATGCAAAGATGCTAAGTAACCTTCCCAAGGCAAGAGAGTCAAGCAAGATGTAGCAGAAACAGGCTATGTATCAACAAATCTGCTTGGAAAACATGGGCCTGTTTCTCCATGGTACTCCCTCCTCTAACACGGCAAGGTTGTGAAGCAGAAAGCGATGAGTTTCCATGTTGGCTCAGAAATCACACACTGTCGGGGCTAGAAAGACATTCAGTTGGCAAAGTGCTTGGTGCCGAGGCATGAGGGTTTGGGGTTGAAAACCAGAACCTACTTAAAGTCAGTCAGAATGGTGTACTTACAGGCCTAGCATAGAGAGCTAGAGATAGGGGATCCCTGGGGTTCTGTGGCCAAGCAGTTTCCATGAATCAAGGGGTTGCAGACTCAGTGAGGAAACTGGCCTCAAAAGAGAAATGGTGTATTGAGTGATTGAGGAATACCAATGCCATTGATCTCTGTCCTCCACATGCACCACACACATGTGCACATGCACCTTCAACTACATGTGCATGCATGCACAAAAAGAACAGGGGTTACTGTTCATGCTACTGATTCCTGTGAGGAACATACTGAGAACTAAGGTTTCCAGTCCAAGTCTTTGGTTTTACGTAATTCTTGGGGATGGTTCCAGAAGGGAGGAACTTCATAATGAGCCTGTAAGGACTGTTGCATGGAGGTAGACACTGACCTACTTCAGTATGGGCAGTCCATCTAGAAAAAAAAAATCCACTGAATCCTCTTCTGTTCTTCAAAAGAGGGCCCTCACGCTGTCTCCTTAAACTTCTTTAGACATGAGTGAAGCAGTAGGACTTGTAAGGAATATGAACCTGGCTTTCATTGCCGTAAATTTCCTTGCAGGAGGGCTTCTGTGCCCTCTTATCAGACTGATCTCTCTTGTCACTTGATCTTAAGAGGAAAGTTGATCAATTTGTTGATAAAGAGTTACTTTCCTGTTGGGCAAAGGAAAGTCACTACTGTGGCTTGAATGTAAAATGTCCTCCATAGGTGCATGTGTTTGAACATTTGGATCCTAGTTGGGGATACTGTTTGGGAAGGTTGGGGAGACTATTAGAAGAGGGCACCTTATTGGAGAAAGAGGATCCACGGGACTGGACCTGATGATTGACAGCAGAACGTAGTCCTGTTGCATTTAGCTTCCCTGCTATGGAGACAACATGGCCAGCTGCTTTCTGCTGTCACCATGTTTTCCCAACACTGTCGTTTGAATCCCCTAGAACTGCACACCAGAAACAGCCCTTCTGCCCTTCACTTCCTTCCTGTCAGATATTTTGTCACAGCAGTGAGGAAAGAAACTAAAGTACACACTGGGTGCTTTTCTTCATAGAAAATACAGCCAGCCACACTGGGGCGGCACCTTGGTGCTTTCCCACAAGGCTGCTGTAAGAAGGTTCCCTCACTGACTGACAAGCTGAAACACTAGTGCTTAAAACAATGATATAACAATAGCCCAGTGAATTATCACAAGAGTTTGTCTACTGTTTGACAAGTCAGGTGCAAAGTAGATATTCTGAGAGCACTGAGAAGTCTGCTGTCAAGAGCAGCCTGCCTTGTCTTCCTGAGTAATACTAAGAAATGCAGCTTCTTAAACACAGGAGCCAAGGAAGTTTTCGGGCTAGAAGGAAACATGAAAAAAGACAATTTTACACTCAAGTCACTTCTATGAGGCAGAAACATTTCTAAATTGATAATTAGAAGACAAAAGATTCCTCTGTGTTATTGATCTCTTCCCAAGATCAATACCTCAATGAGCCTTCGTCTGACACCCTGATAAGGGCTCCTCATCTGTTTATCACGTTAAAGAGGCTCCCTGCTGTACAACCAATGTAACATTTAGTTTGTTCCTTATCTCTGTTGGTGTACATGCTTTGGACTGGAGAGGGAAAGTGCTGGTCCCAAAGGAAGCACTGACTGCCATTGTCAGTATCATTCACAGATATAATTAGAAGGAAAAGTAGCTTAATAATTTGAGTTGGTCAAATGGAAAAAAGAAAGCATATTTAACAATTGGTACTGGCATAACTGGATATCAACATGTAGAAGAATGAAAATAGACCCATATCTATCACCATGCACAAAACTCAGGTCCAAACGAATCAAAGACCTCAACATAAAGCCAGCCACACCGAACCTTATAGAAGAGAAAGTGGGAAATACACTTGAATGCATTGGCACAGGAGACTACTTCCTAAATATAATCCCAGCAGCACAGACACTGAGAGAAACAATTAATAAATGGGAACACTTGAAACTGAGAAGCTTCTGTAAAGCAAAGGACATGGTCAATAAGATAAAACAACAGCCTACAGAAAGGGAAAAGACCTTCACTAACCCCACATCAGACAGAGGTCTGACCTCCAAAATATACAAAGGGCTCAAGAAATTAGTCATCAAAAGAACAAATAATCCAATTTAAAAAATGTAATACAGACCTAAACAGAGAACTCTCAACAGAGGAATCTAAAATGGCTGAAAGACACTTAAGGAAATGTTCAACATCCTTAGTCATCAGAGAAATACAAATCAAAACAACTCTGAGATTCCATCTTACACCTGTAAGAACGATCAAGATCAAAAACACTGATGACAACTTATGCAGGAGAGGTTGTGGGGAAAGGGAACACTCCTGCATTGCTGGTCGGAATGCAAGCTGGTACAGCCCCTTTGGATGTCAGTGTGCCAATTTCTCAGAAAATTAGGAAACAACATTCCTCAAGACTCAGCAATACCACTTTTGGGTTTATACCCAAAGGATGCTCAATCATGCCACAAAGACATGTGCTCAACTATGTTCAGAGCAGCATAGTTTGTCATAGACAGAAATTGGAAACAACCCAAATGCCCTTCAGCTGAAGAATGGATAAGAAAAATGTGGTACATTTACACAGTGGAGTACTACACTGCAGAAAAAAAACAGACATCTTGAATTTTGCAGGAAAATGGATAGAGCTAGAAAACATCATTGTGAGTGAGGTAACCCCAATACAAAAAGACAATTATCACATGTACTCACTCATAAGTGGTTTTTAAACGTAAATCAAGGAAAACCAGCCCACAAATCACAAATCCAGAGAATCTAGACAACAATGAGGACCCTAAGAGAGAGATACATAGATCTAATTTACATGGGGAGTAGAAAAAGAGAAGATCTGAGAAAATTGGGAGCATGGGGACCTTGGGAGCGGGTTAAAGGGGAGGAAAGAGGTAGGGAGGAGAGCAGAGAAAAATGTAGAGTTCAATAAAAAGAAAAAAGAAAAGAAAAAAATAATTTGAGTTGGTGAGAAAATTGGATTTGGCATCCTAAAAGGGTGCCTATCTACTACTGCTATGAAAAATAAATTTATAAATCGAACCATTTTTGTTTTGAATTAAGATTTCCCATAAGAAGTTGACAGGACACAAATAAGACCTTGTTCATTTATCTGAGACCTGAGCTCTTTAATAATTTTATACAATTAATTGAATTTGAAACAGAGTCTTCTATAGCCCAGGCTAACTTCTAACTGTCCATACAGCCCAGGACGACCTTCTAGTACTCATCCTTCCATCTCCACCTCCCAGGTGCTGAGAGCTGTGTGCCACCAAGCCTAGACTGGGTAGCGTCAGATCAAACCCAGGACTTCAAGAACTCTTGTCAAACACTCTACCCTCTGAGTCTTGTTCCAAGTTCTTATAATAATAAAGGCTTCTGAATCCTAACTGGATACATATGCTCGGGTATAATTGTTGCTTATGTGTGGTCATCATCACTTTAGACTTTCAGATGCCTAAAGGAAGTGCTTGTCTCTCTACTTGTTGGATAGAGAAACTGATATAAACATACACCAATTTGCCTTACAACAGAATCAAACTCTAGATATTGAAGAGGTGGGTAAAGACTTTGTTATTTGCATTTTGGTCCAAGTTTGTACACAGCCAGCCATTTTACACTTCTTAAAACAGCTGTCAGTTTTTAAAGGGATAAAACATACATCCTATAATTAGAAGGTGTTAAAAACCAAAATGCAGATAGCTTTAATTTTTCATGCCTCTTGGAGTTTGGTCAAGGGTTGATTGAGAGCAAGAAATAGAAAGTTCTTTTGGTTCAAAAGCAAGAGAGACAGCAATAGATTGGGCCCAATGGCCAGCAGCATGCCATGTTTAAGACCCTGACACCTGCAGCAGAGATAGTACTTCTTGTAACAATTTACCTATGTATATAACCTATATATACATGTATAACCTATGTATATAATGTATATGATATGTCTTCTGGACAAACAATTGATGTTTTTATTTGAGAAACATAACAAGTTTTAAATTTTCCCTAGATATTTACCCTCACTTTGAGAACATCCCTTCAACAAATTTTTCTAGGATTAGAAAATTTCATAGACTAACCAGAAAACACTTCATCATTGAAAAATGTGGAGGAATAGCTAATCAAAAGCAGATACTGTTTTATGAGAAAGAAGATTAAGTTAGAGCTCTTGGATCTCCAAGCACTGTAGTTCATAGAATGTTTACCATATCCAGAACACCACTGACTTCATAGTTTAAATATATATCAGAAGCACAAGTCTGAGTGCTTTTGCGTATCCTGAAAGACAGATTTTTACTAAAATAGTCAAGAAGGAGCCAATCTTTAATTTGACTAACAAAACCAAACTGGATTTTAAGGAACTCTAGGTTTATAAAGATTTTACCAAATAATCTTATTAGAATTACAGGAGATGGGGAAATGGCTCCTTTGGTAAAATGTTTAATTTGCAAACATAAATATTTGAGTTTTCAGTCCTCATATTCATGTAAAAATACTGGACATGTTAATAGACGCTCAAGTATTATCCAGGTGAGGTGGAGACACTGTCTCAGGGTCCAGATGTAATAGGACATATTTCAGTATAAAGACTTAAACCCAAAGTAAGGTGGATGCAACCTAAAGAATGACATTTGAGATTGTCCACTCGTCTTCATATGCACTCAAACACATATGCATTAGGCATGTATGTACACATGTATGCATATGCACACACAAACACTCACATACATACTCAGACACACATTTGCCCCTGGTGTTCACACACAAAAAGAACTTCAAAATCCCAGTTAGCTGTTATGTATGCATGTACATGATACAGTCACTCACAATGTGGCACTGAGTTCTAACTCACATGTGGCTCTTACTTGCTGAGAGATGGTTCATACTCTGTTAATATTGCTGTGAGGTCTGTCAAATCTTCCTTTTCTATATATTTGTTTGCCAGGTTCACTGCCTTTTGCGCAGTAGAGGGAGAAAGAAGGAAGGATGTCTCTTATACTAGTGTATGCTCTGACTTCTGCGCTGGCTGGCTGGTGCCCTTGGGTATATGAGGTCTGATTTCACTAAAATGGAACATTCCTTCATTAATGTGTAGTGTTTGGCACATCTCAGCAGCCTGGTGATAATTGAGAAGGCAACGGAGTGCTGAAAACAGTCAGTGGATGACGATCTCTGTATTCAGAAACCTCTGTTAAAGGTGTTAAAGAATATTGATTATTATTATTATTATTTCTTCTTCCTTTTCGTCTCTTCCTCCTCTTCAACCTTCTTCTCCTCTTTTTTTTCCTTTTCCTCCTTCTTCCTCTTCCTTGGAGATAAGATCTCACTATATAGTCCAGACTGACCCCAATGTAACTCCCTTGTTGAGGTAGACTTGAAACTGATTCATAATTATCTTTCTGCCTTAACCTACAAAATCGTAGAATCAAAGGCATGAGACACTTGCTTGGTTAAAAAACAGAATCTGGCCAAATAACTAAGGAAATATTTCTGACTTCTCAAACTGGACAGGCAACTTGATGTAGATACACTGAAGCATTAGAAGACAGTCTGAACCAGGTGGTGGTGGTGCACACCTTTAGTCCCAGCATTTGGGAGGCAAAGGGAGGAGGATTTCTGTGAGTTCGAAGCCAGCCTGGTCTACAGAGCTAGTACATGGACAGTTAGGGCTGTTACACAGAGAAACCCTGACTTTAAAAACCAAAATGCAAAAACAAAAACAAAAAACAGTTTGAAATGAAATCTGGTGTATATCAGTGTCTGGAAGTTCAGATATGGGTGTCTCTCTCATAAAACTTTGTAGAAATAGTTATTCAGAAGTCAATCAATCACTATCAGTAAACTTCTGAGAGGTTATTCAACTCTGGTGGAGAGATCTGCTCTGTGCTATTAGTGTGTTTCTGTTTGGTGGGAGTCTGAAGGGCCGGAGCACAGTTTTATTCTCCTTTCTTAGGAACTTTCTAATCGAGATTTGAGCTAAATGGTAATCTCCTGCATCTTCTAATAACTGTCAACTTGCTAGAATCTAAAAATCCCTAACAGAAGAGCCTTTGGCATATCTGCAAGTGAGTTTCAAGACTGAGGTAATTCAGGAGGGAAGACCCATTCTGAATTTGAGTAGCACCATCCTGCAGGCTTGGATCAGTGAAGGAGGCAGTGGTGGCCGAAACATGAACATTCATTCATCTTGCTGACGTTACATCCAATGTCACCTGCTCTCTCAGATACCTGCTGCCATGCTTTCCCCGTCATGGTGGACTGGACCCTCAATGAGCCAAAGTACTCTTCCTTAAGTTGCACTTGGCAGGTACCTGGTCACCTCAGTGAGACAAATAGCTATGATGTTATGTTTTCTCACATTCTGAGTATATGTAGAGATCCCATGCCGGCTCTCTACTTCCTTTCCTGCCTCCTCCCTAAACCTTTCCATGGTCACTCCAACTAGCAGGCTTACTCATGCTGAGCTGAAACCCATTGTTTGTGTATAAAGACTCGCGTCCTGGTGGAGGGCGGATGAGATCTCGATGGTTTGAATAAGTAGGAAGGAGAGTGGCACACATGACTGCTGTTGTCCCTGATGTAAAATAATTACCCGACAGCTACAGCATCTCAGAACTACAGGAAGTCAAATGTCAGGAGCTGGCAGCACTTTCTCCGAGCTCTAGGCAGAGCTCTTGGTGTGTTTTCCTGTAAAACCCATCAGCAGAATTAAATAATGACACGAAGGAAGAGGCTCCAAACAAAACGCTGCCCGTGTGCAAACTTCCATGAATGGAGATGGAAAGAAGCTCAGTCAGCGAAGTGCTTTCCAGTACAAGCATGAGTTCTCAGTTCGAGTTTCAGGGCCCATTTAAAAAAGCCAAATGTGGTGGCATCTGTGAGATCCAGGCTCAGGGAAGCTGGAGACTGATGGACCCTTGGGGCTAATTCTCCAAGCTGCCTACTTAGACTGCTGCATTCTGGGTACAACTGAGAGACTGTGTCTCAAGAAAGATGGACAGTATCCCAAGGAATGACAGCCGAGGTTATCCTCCAGCCCCTCCCACATATGTCCAGTCATGCATGCATATGTGCACATGCACCAGGGTTGTCCTACAGACCCCTCCTACATATGAACAGTCGTGTATACACACATGCACATGCATACCAAGCATGGTGAATTTGTAGTTTGAAATTTCTAGATAATGTTATCTTAAATTATGAAGACATGCTTTAGATGTAGAAATAAAGTAGAAGAGAATGATTCTCTTCAACACAATACATCCCTAAACCATGCTCCCACTTTCATACATGTGCATTTGTTACTTTAATACAAATAGAGATGGTTTTAATTGTATGTGTTGGTATCTATGTGGCATGTGTCCATATACGAGTGTCCCGAAGGCCAGCTACTCTCACATACTGTCTTCTCAAGCCTCTCTCCACCTTGTGTTTTGAGGCAGAGTCCCTCACTGAACCTGGAGTTTACCACTTTGGCTACTGTAGAGTGCTTGCCTAGCATGTGCGAGGCTCTTAGAGCTGGTCCCAGTACTGTCAGAAAGAGCTAAAGCTGCACCCTGGCCCCACTTGCCGCTGACCCCAATAATCCACACAGCTCTTCTTTTGTTTGACTAGATTTCCTTTACTGTAATCAGTACTTAGATTTTGCTTTCTGGAAGAGAGTTCTTGATGTAAAATGATATATTATACCACTAGTAGGTTCTTTGCAGTGAGCCATAACTTGAAGAGTTCAGACTATACCAGTGTTTGCTCTCAGCGGCTGGGGATGAACGACACATGAAGCTTAAACAAGTAAACAGCATCCTTTGGTTTTGACTACAGTACTTACTCAAGAGGAAGAAGGAATTTGAAAACTATCCACCTAAAACCCTTCCAGCTGGGAGAGGGATGAGAGCCAGTTGGTGGAGATTTGCGCGGATAGTCAGGAAAGAACACACATCACTGAGATTTTCAGTGCTTGCAAAAAGCTTCCCAACATCTGCAGCATGGCAGTATCACAGGAAGTGGAGTTTAGAGAGAGTGGCACATTCTCACAGCTCGATACAGACTCTGTGATGCGCTTTCCAGAAATACACTCAACACAGTTAAGTAACGACATGCCAACTAAGAGTTAGGAATTCAGTCCTTCACCTCTTTCTCATCTTGAAATTTTCCCACATGGTGAGTGCCAGATATTGCTCTATTTGAAAAGTAAGAACGCCTCCTAAGAGCCCTGCCGGTGCCGGCTGTCATTATTCATGTGGTGTTAAGTGCTCCTTCTGTAACCACTAGAGAGAGTATTTTTGTTTAGCAAGGCGATTATAAAATTAGACAAGCAAGCCACAGCGATGTAATCTGTAAATAATACAGTGGAAGGAAGCACGCTAGCACAATATCCTTATTATAGTCTTGTGCTCTAAGAAAAAAATGCAGCAGGTCTGCTCTGGAAGACGAGTGTAGAGAGAAGGCTGCTCAAGAGAGAAGAAACAGGCAAACTTCTGTGGGGCTACTAAAGGGTATGAGTGCTCTCCTCGTAGTGAAACAAGGGCAGAATGCCCTAGGAAGCCATGCAGCCTGGAGGCCACACAGGCCACAGGTTGGCATCTGTGATGCTGGCTGTCTTTTCCCGGTAGGAAAGGGTGCAGCAGGTTTGTGTCCATGTCAGCTCTTGTCTGATAGTGAAATTACTGAAGAATAAGGATTTCTCATGAGCCTAAAACAACAACAGCATAATCATGTACAGTGTGAACTTTTACTTTTTCCTTATTTTTATCAAAAGTGCCTGTCGATGTCTTAAACAGTACACTCTTTTATTTATTGATTTATTGGCTATGTCAAGTGCCACCATTTTCAGGTCTAGAAAGATGTGTTTGACTTCTGCCAAATACGGCCTAACATCTGTTCCCTCTCTCTCTCTCTCTCTTTGAATGTATGTATGTATATGTGTGCACATGCACAGGTATACATGCATGTGTATGTATGTGTAGGCCCAATGACAATGCTGTTTCTTTCTCAGTTGCTCTCCTTATTCTTTTGTGACAGGGCCTCTTACCAAAATTATTTAGAGCTTACTGGTTTGGCTACTGTATCTTACCAGCAAACTCCAGGGATCCTCCTATCTCTTCCCCAGTGTTAACATTACAAAAGCAGGCCACCATGTCCCACATTTACATGAGTTTTGGGGACCCAAACTCAGCTCCTTGTGATTGCATAATAAGCATGTAACTGACAAATCCATATCCCTAGTCCTGAAAATGCCATTTTAAAAGATGTAAAAATAATGATGAAAAAATATAAAAGATGTGTTTTTTTTTCTGCTTTGAAGTTTTCCCTTATCTTTTTTCTAAGTTGGGTCACAAATATTGTAAAATAAAACAGGCTCCATGCCAGAGTCTATTCTCTCCTAATTACCTGGCTCAAACCTTTGGACCTCTATATTGGAGCATAAACATAAACTCTTCTCGTTTTACAAGGGAGAGAGCTGACACTGACAGGTGTTAAATGGCTTTTCCGAGTTATATAGAGAACAAGTATTTTCATTAGAATTTTAACAGGCTCTTGAGAACCTTTGAAATCTAAAAAAAAAGTTTCCCCTTGAAAGTTAAGCAACACACTGAACGGGTCTTTGTGAAGCTTTTGAAAGATACAGGAGAGCGTCTATGCAGTTATGCTGTGCCTGGAACAATGACAATGTTGCCAAGGGAAGGATGAGTCACATTACAAAGGCTGATAAGCTGAGGTGTGGATAAGGAAATGCAGATGTCTGGACATAATTGGACATGAGGATCTAAACAATGAACTTGCTCATAATGGATGTCTGAAATAATGGCAGACCATTCTCAGGTAAAAATATCAAACTGGAAATAGTAGGAAAGGATTAGTCGTACACCTCTGTGTTCCTTACTCCTGAAGGCAAAGTGGATCAGAATAGCTCCACTGTTGTGGTTTTAATGGAAACTGTCCCCTAATGTCTCATGTAATTAAGCATCAGATCCCCACCTGTTTGGGAAGGTCATTGATATGTAGGAGGTAAAGACCAAGTGGAGAAAATGGACCACTGGGGTGGAATTGATGTTTGATAGTCAAGCCCATTTCCTGTTCACGTTCTGTTTCCCGTGGTTGCACCCTGCCCAGCTGATCTCCTGTTTCTGCAGTCAGACACTCCCTGCCTGTTGTCATGTCTTCCCTGCTGTGATGGAATCCATCCTCCTGAGCTGTAAGCCTGCTAAACTTTTCCTGACATAACCTTGATCAGGTGTTTTATCACAGCAACTGGGGAAGCACATGTAATTGTTAGGGCTGCACTATAATGCTAGCTTTAAAGATTCAAGTATTATGGGTACAGACTACAATACTCATTGGAATGTTTTCGTGATAAGGCAAGTGTTCCATTTTATGCTGAAATGGGTGTAGGCATTAGTGATGCTTATGAACTCGAACTAAGGTTATCGAAGCCAGAAACTAACTTATTTTTAAAAATGTATTCAATTTTAACAAATTTAAGTTTTGATTGACATCAAACTTAGAAATGCTATAATTATTCTTATTCTAATCCCAGGTCTAAATTAGAGGCTTTTCAATATTTTGCAATTTCATAAAGATGTGAGGGACACATATATTGCCCAACCTAGGAAACATATTGGGCAGCAGTAAAATTTATAATTTGCAAAATCAGCTTGTGAGCTGAGAATCTTATGCCCCACACTAGCCTTTTGTGAGATTTGTTTGCACAGATCACTCTCCTGGAGCTTGGTGATCCTGAAAATTCACTTATGGTGAATTTTAGGGCTTAGGAGTTGCTACTCTTTTCAAATGATGAGCTCCAAGGTAAATGCCATTTCTATGGTCTCCACAAAAAGCTTGCTGACTATATGACTATAGCTGGTGTGTGTGTGTGTGTGTGTGTGTGTGTGTGTGTGATCCAGATGTTGACATAAGTCTTTCCGTATGATTCTTACCTTAATTCTCAAGACAGGGTCTCGCACTTAGACCCTGTGTAATGATCTGAATTTTGTAGACTAGATGGCCAGAAGGCCCAGGGTCTACCTTTCTCTGTCTTCTAGTCCCAGTCATGGGTGACTGATGTGACCTGGCTTATTTTTAGAAGGATACTGGAGATCATCAAGCTGTATTTTGCTTACTGAATCATCTCCTAAGTCTCTTACCTGTGTTTTTGTACAAACATAAATGAAATTTTTTCATGCCAGATTTCAGGTAGTAACCTACTACATATTTAATGCTACAATAAAGTAATCTTCAATTTGATTCTGATTCTTTGACTACTAGCTTCAAAGTCCAGAGGGTTAGGAAATCTTTTTAAAATGTAGAATTTGGTACCCTAGAATTATAGACATTCAGATTCAGTTAATCTAGAATGAAGTCTGAGTTTGCATGGTATCTAACATCCTAGGAGGTTTGTGTGCCTTTTAAAAATATTGAGTCACCAGACAAAACACATTTGTATATTGGGTACATCATAACATTGGCCTAACCAAATTTTTTTTTTACTACACAATAGGGAGCCAGACACCCAGATTGCTTGATGTTAACCATGGTCTATAGAAATTTGTTTCTCTGTTCAAATAAGTTTGAGAAATAAGAAAAGTTAAATGAATTTCTTTGCTACTGGATTCCCCCCACCTCTCTCTCTCTCTCTCTCTCTCTCTCTCTCTCCCTCCTTCCCTCCCTCCCTCCCTCTCCTTCTCCTTCTCCTTCTCCTTCTCTTTCTCTTTCTCTTTCTCTTTCTCTTTCTCTTTCTCTTTCTCTTTGTGTGTTTTTTGTTGTTCAGGTTTATATCTCAAATACTTATGAACTGTAAGAGGGGAAGTCATTTGTAGTCAGAGGCTGCTTGTTCATTTCCCAGCCACCCAGACCCGAAATGATCACAGAAAAACTATATTAAATAAAACAGTTTGGCCTTAGCTCAGGCTTCTTATTAACTAACTCTTTCATCTTAAATTAACACATTTATATTATTTTCTGCATTGGCACAAGGCTCATAGTTTACTGGTAAGGTTTTGGCTCATCTGTCTCCTTTGGTAGGTACATAGTGTTTCCCTGATTCCACCTTCTTTTCTCCTCTATCTCTGCTTGAAATTTCCACCTTGCTCTATTCCTTACTGCCCTAGGTCCAAAGCAGCTTCTTTATTAACCAATAGTAATAAAACATATTAGCAGCATGCAGAGGGAAATCTCACATCACCTCCCCTTTTCTGCCTAAATAAAAAGGAAGGTTTAAACATCAACATAGCAAGATTACATACAACCAAGCAGTTATCAAGCAAGAAGTATAGTTACAATATTTAGTCCATTTACATTTGGCAAATTAAGGAAAACATTCTATCATCTATCTTATCTTTGTGAGAGTCTAAAGTTTTATATTTAATATATCTTTTATAATTATATTTATCTTTTTTAAACTCCATCAAAGATTCTATAACAATATAATATTACCTAAGAAAACAGTAAGTGCATTATAAGCAACTTCCAAAACCCTAGAATTGACAGAGATATCTTGCTCTCTGGACAGTCACCCAAAGTTTTTTTTTTTTTGTAACATTGGGACATTCATCTTCAGCTTACAGGTGCATGGTATTCAGCAGACTTTTTTATGAAGCCCCACGCTGGATGCCAATTTGTAGTTGGATGCTGCCTCTTCAGTCATTGGAAGCAGCTTAAAAGTTCAAAAATACACCTGATCACTGTAATTGTTAATATTGATTTTTTTATATGGTAGCATCTAGACTCATTGAAAGCAAACATATGAGCATGTCTATAAGGACTTCTGAGATTGAGCTGATTAAGGAAGGACTTTCCTAGATATGTGAAGCACCTATACGTGCAGTGGGTCCTGGAGAGAATGAGAAGGAGAAAGTATCTACCAGCAGTATCTTTCTCTCTCCTCCCTGATTGGAGATGTTGTTATGACGTCTGGTTTAATCTGTTGCTGTGCCTCCCCGACTATTATGGACTGTTCCCTCAAGCTGAACCAAAACAAACTCATCCTCTTTTATCAGGACGTGTCAAGTGGTTTGTAATGGCCACAAGGGATGTGACTAACACAGCCATGAAGCCTTTCTCTAGGTGAAATTGCTTCTCAGCGTGTTTCTCACAATGCTGCTGTGAGTTTCATAAATCATCATAAACATCAAGAATCCTCAGCTTTCACTGTGGGCGCAAAGGCTGCACAGAAGGGACTTGGAAGACTTAGGTAGACACTGGCACCCCCATTCCTTTCTCTGTGCAGCAGATGCTTCTGTTTTCTACTCATTTCTCAGCATATTTATTCTCCCAATATTGTAGAACTTGTGCATTTGAATTGTTTGTTTGGAGGATCACAGTCACCTGCTTGACTTCTAAGATCTTCAGCTCCCAAGTGTCTGGAGATCTGAGTCTTAGTTTTCTTGACATACTGGTACTGTCTTAAGGATCCTTTATTGATATATTAGAATAATTCCTGCTGCAGACTTACTAAGTCTACTAAAATGAGTGTGGAATTGAGCACATGACAGAGACAGCGACTTTGTTTTACATAACAGATAATGGGGCAAAGATAAATAGAAGTTGAATCTATCTTCTCTAACTCCAAAGACCCTAGGTAACCAACACCTGCAGCTTTTATGTCAACCTTAGTCAGTATTTCTAATAATGGTGATGCTGAACTGGAAACAGATTCCAGCCACTGTTTGGGTTCCAAAGTAAAAGGGTTTGGTGAATGAGAGAGGCAGTAGGGGCATGTACTACAGAGGAGACAGGAAGGGCTATGGACAAGATAAGTTTCCGACCCTCTGAAGGGAACATTGAAATCAAAGCGAAAGGAGACTCCTGGCACATGACAATAAGAATTGTCACATGATGTTCCATAAAAATGAGTGAAATGCAACTGGCAAACAGGTATGGACTGGGATTCCTGCTGTGGACTATGAATGTTGATGCAAAAATGAAAGAAGAATTTTCTTTGAAAGGGAGAGACAATGATAGTAGGAAGTTGTGGCTTCATGTCTTGAAACAGGTGACTGGGGGATGTCTTTTAGAAGCATCTGAAATTTGTGGGGGGCTGTGAGTGCATATGTGTGTATCTCTGTGTGAGTGTGCACATGTGATATGCATTTGTATGATACGTATACATATAATTCTGTCCACATATTCATATGTTGGAGGAAGGGAGCATACATTCTTTCCTATCACTCTCTATCATATTCCCTTGAGACAAGGGCTCTCACTGATCCTGAGCTAAGCTGGCAGCCAGCAAGCCCCAGGAATCCTCCATTCTTTTTCTGCACACTGCTAGGAATATAGGCGCATGTAGCTATACTCAACTTTATTTTTTAACATGGTTCCTGAGGGTCTAAACTCGAGATCCTTCTTATGTTTAACTAGCAAGTTCTCTTGTCTACTAAGCCACCTTCCCAACCCAAGCACCTTTAATTTTTTTTTTGTTTTAGACTCGGGCGTGCTTTGCCATTACTGGTTATGCTGGCTAGTTTTTATGTCAAGCTGACAGAGGCTGACGTCATATGGGAACTAGAAACTTCAGTTAAGAAAGTTCTCCAATAGGACTGTCCAGTAAATGAATTTTCTTAATTGGTAATTGTTATGAGGTGGGGCAACTCAAAGTGGGTAGTACCACCCCTCAGTTGGTGGTCCTGGGTGCTCTAAAGAAGCAGGCTGAGCAAGCCATGAGGAGCAAGTCAGTAAGTAGCATTCTTCCATGGTCTCTGTACCAGTTCTTGCCTCCAGGTTTCTCTTATTTGAATTCCCACCATGACTTCCCTCAGCGGTAGAGTGAGAGTTGTAATCTGAAATAACCCCCCAACCCTGCCAAGTTGTTTTGGCCATGCTGTTTGATTACAGCAACAGAAACTCTAACTAAGACACTGTTATGAGGAGATCTTGGGTTTCCTCAATAGCAGTCTGATTCTAGTGTTCTCAAAAGAGAATAATTCAGACAACATACAGTAATAAAACAAACAGATGAGAGTGTAATTAGCACAAACAAGGAAGCAGATCTTCATGATACGAGGGAACAGATCAAGCAGAAAAAGCTGGACCCTGGCAGGCATGGGGCTCTCATTTCTCCTCTCTCCACTGCCCTCCTGTGGGCCTCCTCCCTGTTGGGTGCTGTCAGAGAAGGGATGCACTTTTTTAGAAGCCCATTTACTCAGAGTTCAAGCGGTTAGAAGTAGATGTACACTGTGGAAAGGAGTTTAAGAGCCATTTAAGTCCTAAAATTCACTAGAGGGAAGTGAAAGAGCTCGTTGCACACACTGCCCCAGAGAGGAAGACAGACTGGAGTGACTCAGTTAAAGTCCACCACCACCACCACCTTCTGTCCTTTATATCCTGCTGTGATCACTTCCATCACTGTAACATCTTTGAGGGGCCTGAACTGTCCAGCTGTCACCACTCTCACAGATGATTGGTTTTTTTGCATCCTGTTTTGGGGGAAGGGTTTGTGATTGGTCAGTCCTTCCCAGAGAATCTCCTGTCCAATAATTCTACAAGTTCCCCTGGGAGTTTTATTTTCTTCTTTAATGCCTTGCTTTTGTAGTCATGGACTAACCCATCCATCCAGATGAAGGATTCCATCTTCAAGATTTTCATACATGGAATTGGTGAGAAAGGCTGTTTTTGTAGGGATGCCTCAGGCTGCAGAGTGTTCAAATAGCATAACCACCCCTTTGGTGGTTTGGATGAGAATGACCATAATAAACTCATGTTTGAATTCTTAGTTACCAGAAATATCAGGAGGCATGGCCTTGTTGTAGGAGGTTTGTCACTGGGGGTTGGTTCAAGTCATCCCCAGTTAGTTCTGTCTTCTCTCTGTTTTGTAATTGTTGTCTTAACACGTAAGCTGTTAGCAACTGGTCCAGAGTCATGGCTGCCTGTCTGCTGCCACATTCACCATTCTGATGGTCATACACTCACCCTCTGAAATTGGAAGCCCTAAGACAAGCTTTTCCTCTCTAAGCTACCTTGGTGATGTCTTTTTACAGCAAGAAAAGGTTGTGGTTTATGCAGTAATTCCTGAATAAGCAATCTTTAAATATTATTTCCATTGACTCTCTCCACAGTCCTACAAGGCCCAAAGTGGTTCTTCAAGTGAAGCCAAGGCACAATATCGTCTGGCTGGGGGGGAAAGCACAGCAGGAGGAAACTGGCAACAGACAGTGGAGAGGGAACTTGGTGCCATGTTCTCCTGGGAAGGTGGGAAATTACCATACCAAAAGTAAAACAAAGTCCTGCAGCTAAATCACCAGGCTAAAGCAGAAGAGCACAGAAATTAGCAGGAAGCTTAGTTGGCTAACCAAAACAGTCCTTGTGACTTGCACCTCAAGGAGCAGGGGAAAACCCGGGATCCTACACCATACTTCTATAATGTCTGCCTAGCATGCAGAAGGCCATGGTGGAACCTGAGGTCTCTCAAATCCTAAACCAGTCACCTTGTGTTTGTCATAACCTTCATGGGTAATAGACACAGATATTTGGTCAAACAGTATTCAGAGTCTATTTTGAGAACAGATATAAAATCAAGAGCCAATAGTGTGGTTAGCTGTCTCTGCCTGGAAACTATTACTGGAGTTCTTAGAGTCAGAGTCGAACCCTAATGGGCAACTGACAAGTTAGGGTTAGCCACTCATCCTCAGTAAACCAATGAGTAATATTGAAAGTAGCAGAAAACTTACTCAATTTGCTGACATTGGGAAGAAGAGAGGGGTGCAATGACCCTCCACTCCCTAAGACTATCTTCAGAATCCTTACCTGAGGTTCCGATTCAAACTGAAAGTAAGAGATGTGCATAGCTAAGTATTTCTAGCCAAGGTTTGGTTCTCTTGCACATTATCACTGGGCAGCATGTCCATAGGGTGGTCCAATGCCTTGCAGATTTTTCTAAAGTAGACAAGTTCTCTTCTGGCCACACTCACCATCTCAGCCTTTTCTTCTCCCAGAAGACAATTTCTAGGGAAATTCTAGTTTCTTTAGGTCCATTGTTTCTGGTAGTCAAACAGAAAAACAGAATATCCTTGGAATATTTTCATTCCTGTCAACACCATGCTCTGTCTGTGTGGTTCAGTTTTCTGCCTTTCTTTCTCAAACCCCAGAGGCAGGTCTGCACTACAGCTGAGGGGAGGGGCTGCTCAGGCCAAGGAACTGCCTTCTCTGCTCAGGTACACAAGATCTGGATAGAATGTAAATGAGCAAAACTGAAGCCAGGTCTCTCTTAGCAGTTCATCTGGTTAGCCACAGAGAATAGAAATATGTCAAGGAGTTAACTAGGCTAGCCATGTGTGAAGCCGATTTCTGCCTTTCTCCATGAGTTGCAAAAAGAAAGAAAGAATAAAGGAAAGAAAATGATTACAGTTCATGTCTGTGTTACTGTGTTAGGAGACACCTGCAATTATGGATGCAATAATTATGGATTTCCACATTTTAACGTTCTGCAAGACTTTATGAAATTCTCATGAGGATTTGAATGTCCCTTTTCTCTGAATTTTAGAAATCATGAAACTGATGTTCAGGAAAGCATAGATAATTTCAAATATTCTTTGAACTGGGATTTGAGCTGGGTTACTTCTCTGAGATCTGGGTTACTGGGATGCCCGGTGTCACCACTGTGAATGATTCCAAGCTGTCCTTTCCTGAAGTCCACTAGGAAGTTCCAGGCCAGCACCAGCCACATCACCACTGTATCATGTACTTTTCTCATTGTTATGACAAGTTGCCTAACAAAGCCAACTTAGAGAGGCAGGTTGTGATTTGGCTTGCAGTTTAGAGGCTCACAGTCCATCCTGGTTGGGAGACAGAATGACAGCATTGTCAGGTAGCAACTATTCACCTTGTATACAGCCAGGAAATAGAAGAGAAAATGCAGTGGGGGTAGGCTCACCCCAGTGACCCACTGCCTCTGCCTCTGTGGATACTTTACCTCCTAAGAGTTCCACAACCTTTCTGAACACTACCATCAGTTAGTGACCAAGTATTCAAACATATTTACCAATGGAGAACATTTAACATTTAAACCACAGGGGCCACATGATTCCCTTGTTCCAACACTGCACTCTGTGGTTTAGCCCCTGACCTTCAGGTTATTTAGCATCAGCTCAATTTCTATCATATTACACAAACTTTGATGCTAAATTTAAAAAATGAGTTGTTTAAAATTCCAAAACAAAATGTATTGGTCTCTGGTGTTCAATCTGCCCACCATTCCAGAGGCTGTGGCAGTGGTTAGAGTTGTGGCCACGAGGATGAGTCCAGAACATGCCCTCTTAGATTTCTAGTTTTTGAGGTCTAGGAAATAGAATTGGAGTAAGAAACTTGTTCATAGTTGTGGAAATAGAGACAGTTTCTTCAAAAGGGGCTCGTTCAAATAAGGACTTGGGGCTGAGGGTTGGGAAAGCAAGAATGCTTGGTGCTCAGTGACCTGGGCAAGGAGTACTGGGCTATTTCTAGCTGATTCTGCAGCTCCTTCCCACCTCTCCCTGTGTTCATATGCTGAAGTATTTTCTTGTTCATGATCCTTCCCTTTTAGATAGTCCTGATCATGGTAGGTTTCCAATCTTTCTCTGTCACTGTTTTTTAATATGCTAATATTAAAAAGTATTTTATTTTTGTGCTTTGCAAGTCTGTGAATGGGTATGTGTGTTCACTGCAGCTAGAGTTACAGGTTGTGAGTGGGCTGGGGTGGGTGCTGGGATCTGAGCTCAGTCCTCTGAAAGAGCGGTGCACGCTCTTAGCTGTGCAGCTCTCTCTCTAGCTCCTAAGATGCTGATAATGATGCTTTTGTCTCCTTTCTCTTCCTCTCCTTCCATATAACCAGCAAAGTCAGCCAGGATAATACTAGATACCTTTAAAAATTAAAAACTACTGGGCTTTGGGAGCTCAGTCCACTGCTCCAATGTGGGTCTCGGTCTCTATCTCCATACCTCTCCAGATGAATGTTCTATGGTGATTTGTAAGATATTCATCAGAGTGTCTATGGGAGAAAGCCAGTTCAGGCACCCTCTCCTCTGCTGCCCATGGACCTAGTTGGAGAATTCCCCTTGGACACCTGGAAACCCCTCTATAGACAAGACTCTAGCCAACCCTAAAATGGTTCCCATAGTTAAGATATCTTCTTCCCTGCTTTCCACCCTTCCTCCATCTCAATTATCCCATTCCCCCAAGCTCTCCCCAATCCCCCCTCTCCTTTCTCTCTCCCCACCTCCCCTTCTCCCCCAACCCACCCCAAACCCCCTGCTCCCAACTTTTGCCCAGCAATCTTGTCTGCTTCCAATATCCCGGAGGATAACTATATGTATTTCTTTGGGTTCACCTTCTTATTTAGCTTCTCTAGGATCATGAACTATAAGCTCAGTGTCCTTTGTTTATGGCTAGAATCCACTTATGAGTGAGTACATCCCAAAATTCTCTTTTTGAATCTGGGTTATGTCACTCAGTAAAGAGTCTTCTATTTCCATCCATTTGCATGCAAAATTCAAGATGTCATTGTTTTTTTACTGCTGAATAGAACTCAGGCAGGACCATGAGGGGTGTCTCCACCCATGGAGACTGTGTGACTGATCTAATGGGAGCTCAGCAAGACCAGCTGGACTGGGTCTGAATGAGCATGTGATCAAACCAGACTCTCTGAACGTGGCTGACAGTGAGGGCAGACTGAGAAGCCAATGATCATGACACTGGATTTTAATTCTACTGCATGTACTGGTTTATTTTGTAGCCTAGTCTGTTTGGATGAACACCTTCCTAGGAGGGAGGGGGGGCCTTGGACTTCCCACAAGGCAGGGCACCTTGACTTCTCTTAGGAATGGAGAACGAGCAGAGGGGGAGAGTGGGGGGGGGAGTGGGAGGGAAATGGGAGGATGGGAGGAGGTGGAAATTTTAAATAAATGAATTTTAAAAAATTTAAAACTTTTAAATTAATATACAAATAAATAAATAGTTAAAAGAATCTGTGTAATAAAATTGATAGGGCGCCTGATGAGCCCCTGTGTGACCTTAATCTTGGAAGCTTGTTGTTTGAGTAGTCTTTGATGTTTTATTCTTACTACTTTTAAAGTATTGGGGTTTGAACCTAAGGCCCCACACATGAAAGATAAGAGCCCTACCATTGGACTATATTTTTTCTCTATTTTTCTTTTGAGACCATGTCTTACTATATTCCCTGTGCAGCCTTTAAATGTGAGATCATCTCCTGTCAGCCTCCCCTCCTGAGTAGTTGAAATATAGGCCTATATCAATGAAACATTTGGAGCTAAATGTTCTTCATTAACTAAAGCCATTTTGTCCTGACAAATCATATTCTAGTACTGTCTATAACAGATAAGAGCAATACTTGAAGATTAAATTAAACATTTCTAAACTCAGTTTATAAGATCAAGATCTCTGTGGGTGGAGAGAGGCACAGATTGTTCGCTTGCACTGCGTTCGGTTCTCCTGTTCCAGTTGCTGAATACTAAGTACATTGTGATTTGCTCAGTGAAGTAGCTTTCTTCTGCCAAGAATTCCATCTGCCTCCCTTCCCAACAGATACTCTTCAATAGGACTGAGCTGGAAGCATCAGAAGTAGATCTGATTACTTCTTCAATTTGGACTAAGAATAGTGTGTATTCCTTGTGTGTACATGACTTAGATTATTGTCAGCATTTCCATTCCAAATAAAATGGTACTGCTCTGATTTCATGTTCATCCCTTCCCTTGCTCCTGCTTTATTCCCATGCTTGCAAAGGGCGTGTGTCAGGAGACTGTCCCATGGCTAGGTTTACAGGGATGAGACTGGAAAAGTTGCTTGTTTAGTTTGTTTAATTCTCCAAGCAGAACCTGTGATTCATGACTTGTGCATGTGAAATTGTTCCACACTCAGAATATTTGTGCCAGAAGGTCCTAGCAATCTAAAGTGAATAGAGGATTGCTTGCAAGGCCTCCAGAGTTTTCCCAAACACAAAATGAGCATATTGTATAAAACTGATACATCACACATCTAAAAATACACTATTTTAGTTCAAGTCTTATAAAATCACTACAGATATTTAAACAAGGGCAGAAACAAGACAAAAGAGGAATAAAACAAAGTAACGATAATCTATATTTTTCCTGAATCTGGCACCTACCTGCTCTGATGTCAGATGGACATATGTGTAGATGCCACCTCAGCTTGGGTTGCATGCTGCAGCCACTGTTTTACAGCCTTGGTTTCATCCCTTTGTTATAGCGATCGGACACCCTGACAAAAGTAACTTAAAGGAGAAAAGCTGCTTGTAACTCTGACTCACAAGTCTATCACAGAACTGTAGTCCAGGCAGCAGGAGGTTAAAACAGCTAGTTGCACCAACCCCTAGTCAACAAACATATTCATACTTACTGGTCAGCTACCTTTCTCCTCTTGGGTGATTTAGGGACCAAACTAAAGGGATGGTGTCAACTGGTTTTAACCTATGCTTTTCTAAATCAATTAGCATATGCAAGATAAATCTGGATAGACATGCCTAGAGGCCAACCAGAAAAAGGCAATTTCTCAATGGCAGTTTTCTCTGGTGATTTTAGGTTGTATTAACAACTAAAACCATCAACCATCAGGCTTCTCATTGAAAGCATATTTTGAAAACTTAAGCATTGATTCAAACATTAAAATTTTGCCCTCCAAATTTATTGGTGCTCTAAAGGTTCTAAAGGAAACCATTCCTTTAAAAACTTGAAAAATTCTATTGCCCATGCATTGTCCATGAAACTTGTTTTAGCTGCTATGTCAAACACCTGAATATGTAAAGACAGAAAGGACTTGTTCAGGCTCCTGATCTGATGATCCTGTGCTGTCTAGGAAGGCATGGTATCAGGACAAGGAAGCAGTGATGACATTGTGTCTACTCAAACAGCAGAGAGAGATGGATGCTGGTGCTCTGCTCACTTTCTCCTTTTTATTCAGTCCAGGATCCAAGTTCACAGAGAATGGCACCCACATTAAGTGGTTGTATGCAGGAATTTAGAAACTTATGCAGGAAAGCATCTGCACTTGCTGTTCTTCCAATGAGCCTGAGTTCTATTTCAAACATCCACTTGAGGGGATTCACAATCGTTTGTAACTTCAGCTCCAATGGAGCCAAAGCATCCTCCATACACACACACACACACACACACACACACACACACACACACACACACACACAAATTCTCATAAACATATACATTAATCAAAAATAACTTAGAACTTTTATAATTTTGATGTTCAACATATTTTTGAGGGACATTAACCTTTTCTCCCATTTTTCTTTCTCAGGTTACAGGGTGATTTTGGACATGATGAGAGTTCAGCCTGAGAATGTTGAACCACTAGAGTTACACAAGGAGATTAGGATCTGATTTTCATTCTAAGTATAGTTTATTTTATGTTGAGATTCCTAGAATTTGTGGCTTGTAGCTGGGGAGGAAAAAGTGCTTCAACCAAATGCTGTTAACTGTGTGAAATACTTGACCCTGAGCTCGTGTATTCATTTAGACTGAGGTACGGATCCCCTTTCCCTGCCACATCTACATAAACTCCCTCCACTTTCTATCCTATCTTTAAAAGAATAGCTTTTGTTCCACTCCTGCTTCTCTTGTTAGCAGATTTGAAATACTGTCAAGAATAATGCTGCCCTCGAATACTCTCTGCTTTGAAGAAGAGCTCTTGAAAAAGTCCTGAACAGTGCAAAATTATCAACTTTAGGTATTCAGCTTGGGAGGCGGGGAGGTGCAGCTCAGTGGTCATCAGCTGGCAGTGAAGGAAGTGCATTTTGCCTTCATCTACAGCTCATCTTTGAGGACTAGCAATCTCATCTCCAGTGCTGTTGCAGCATCACTGATGAGTAAGCAGGCTCATCTGACCACCATCACATGTCCATTAGCTGAGCATTTCCCCAGCGACAACTCACAGTGGGGCTCTCTGCTGTGAGCCAGACCCTGGAAATTTGGGAGACTGACTTCTGACACGTTCTCTTTTATTCACTTAATTCCTTAATGTTTGCATCTGCTGTAATTACAACACATTCTATTATAATGAAGACCCAATCGTGGGGGTAAAATGGGATTATGATAATTGGTAGACTGGAGAGACACAGAAATGGGTTTCAAAAGCTTTTGTGAAAAAGCTATCTGACCAAAACAAGATCAATGCAGTTGGCTGCTAATTAAAGAGAACAGACAAAGGAAGGCAACATGGCTGATTTTAATGTATGAGCATCATTAAACAGCTTACATTAATCAGCTTGCCTTTTAAAGACTATTGAAATGTTTTGTTCTTTGGTCTCTTAGGAGCGCATATAGAAATTGAAACTGACCTTCAATGCATGGAAAAGGAATATGAATTCTTAAAGGGGGAAACATAAAATACACATACATGCCGAAAAATCTACAGAACTTTGCTCTGGGGTTGGAGAGGTGCTCAGTAGTTAAAAACACTTAGTGATTTTGTAAGGAGCCCTGAGTTTGGCTCCCAGCATCCCTACTGAACAGGTCATAACTACTTGTTACTACTGCACTAGGGGTTCCAACACCGCCTTCTAACCATCTCCGGTACCTCTGCTTCTAGGTGCGTGCTCACAGTCACACAGGCATAAACATAGTTTTAAAAATGAAGTAAGGCTTGTAGAGCATCAGTCATCTGAAGTTTTGAAAACTGAGATGCCTATCAACAGGGGTCCTGCCCATCTCATCCATTATGAACACTGAACAAGTGGAGTCGGGGGTTAACAGTAAAAAGATATTTCCTTATGCTTTTTTAGAAATATAGTGAGAGTTTTTATTGTGATTTACTCTTTAACCAATGGCTTTCTTTAGATGGGTTCAAAATGAGAACTTTGGAGGAGTAGGCTTCCAGTAACAGCACATCTGTATGAATGGCCACTCTATATGACAGACTTCTGGACACAGTCTTAACCACTGTTGCTTATTTCTTTAGACAGAGGGGCATTTTATGTTAATGTTTACAAGTGACTTTTAAATTTTTCAGGATCAATAGAGGACTATAATGAATGGAGAACATTAGGAGTGTATTACCAGATGGGCTTCATTCATCACCTATGTAATTTTACTTGTAGAGTCAGAGACAAAAACAGAGTGGACACAAATGCCTGTTATACTCTAGGTGAAAATGAGAAGACCCACTAGGCCTTGAAGTTTTTTATACAGGGAGTCTCCATTGTACAGTTTCTGGTTGCTATGGGAGCTGAGCCCTGGCAATAACCCTACATGCTACCTGGCAGGTCCACTGAAACGCTGGCTGTCATGCAGTTTTAATACCTTTCCATTCAGGCAATACGCCACCTTCCCTTATCTTTGTTTGGTCTAATTGGGTTCCATCTTTAGACTGAGACCATTTCCTACATGGATGTGCTTCTCTTTACTCTTGTCTGATAACAAAATTTATTAGAAAAAAGTATGTACAGTGCTGGAAAGATTGCTCAGTCTATAACTCTCTTGCCACACAAGGATAAAGATCCCTGTACCCATGTAAATATCAGGTGTGTATGACAGACCATGTGTGATACCAACATGTAAGAAAGTTGTAACCATGAGAGAAAACAAGTGAGGTCAACTGCTAGCCTTCACATGCTTGCACATGTACATACTCATGCACTCAAACACAAGCACTACAAACATGTGCTCTCACACAAGCAAAACCCCATACACACAAATATACTTTCTACATACATATAAAATACAGTTGCACCAAGTAAAGATGTTTCAGTCAATGACTCTACATATACAAGGCTTTCCTGTCAGCATTCTGTCACTGGTAATTCTGGAATCATCTTAATTTATGCAAATCCATTCTACAGTATCAATTCCAAGGTCTAAGAATAAACTCCCATCAGAGTTCCTGTTGTAAGGCAAAGCATGACTTTCAGACGCAGGCAATTCTAGTCTTTTTAGGGCAAGGATCATAACAGCAAAGCTAATACATTTACTTTACATATTGTACGTGTAACACATGTGTATGTGTATGTGAATGCCTGTGCTTATGGGATTGTAGTTGGCAGCCAAAGCAGAATATGAGTGTGTTTTCTATTACCCTCTGCCTTATTGCTACGAGATAGAGTCTCTTACTAAACCAGAAGCTTGATGTTTAGGGTAAGCTGATAAAAATCCACTTGTCTCTGCCCCCAACTCCCAGTGCTGGGATTATAAGTAAGCTCAGACATGCTTGGGTTTTTACATTGTTTTAGTGAACTCAGACCTTTGCAAAGGATCTTGACTACTGGGTCTCCTTCATGGAGGGTGTTTTACTTATCATCATGATGCCTACTGAGCTATCTCCCCAGCCTTATATATTGTGTTTCACTTACTAGCATGTTGTCCATTGGGAGATTTCCCCATCCTTACATTCAGAGACAACTCTTCATTTTACCTGCCTTAGTATTCCACATGAATGTGTACTGCCATTTCTCCATCCAAAAATTGTTGTATTTCCATGTTAGTTATTAATTATACTTCTACATTTTAAAATTATTATCCTTGTAATCTGATAGATGATTTTGTATGTATACATAAATATTTCTGAACCATCATTTCAAGATGCGTACAATCTATGCTTTGAAAATGGTGCCATGCCAACAGCAGCTCACAAAGATGTTAAAAGGGTCAGAGGTAGAGAAAGTGTGAAAAGATTTCAGAATTTCTGGATATACCAAAGAATTTGTTCTGAGATCTCACTATTTAGATGAGAGGTTGCCCCAAATGACTGTTGTATTCATTGTTTAGTCTTCTATGAGTGGCTTTAAGACATAAAGTTTAGTTGGAGAATAATAGAGTACCCGAGGTGTGTCCTTGGGATTGAATCTTGTCTGCACATGTCCTTCCATTTGCTGCTTGGCTGCCCCCGATATGAGTTTCTCTGCTCACTCTCTCACTGTGTCACCATGATGGACAGAACCCATGATGATGGGTAGAAACAAAAACCAAAATACATTCTCCTCCTTTAAGTGTTTGCCTAAAGTATTTTGTCACAGCGACAAAAAGCTGGCACACGAGGTCTGGCTTATGGTTGTGCAGAAAGAATAGGAAGGACAGAGTTACTTCTCAATTAGAGCAAGAACAAGATTCAGTATCAGAAGCAGGATCTGGGTGGGTGCTTCTATGGTAGGTCTGGAGACATAAATGGTATCTCTTATGTGCAGAACACATGATTAGTAAAGTTTCCTTCTGATTTTAAAAGTGATATTAAGCCCAGTGCAGTGGTACATGATTACAGTCCCAACACAATGGTGGCACAGTCAGATGACATCTGTGAGCTTAAATCTAACTTTGTCTGCATCTCAAGTTCCAGGTCAGTCAGAGTTCCATAGTGAGACTTTATGCAATTTGTGGGAGTGTGTATTTTTCCTGTGTCACAGAATTGCATGGATATCTGCAGTAGCTCCTGATAGCAGAGATAGAGAGAAAAGCAAGTGGTGGATAAATATGAAATCTACAAGCAGATTCTTTAGTAGTTACTCAAAAGAAAATAAATGAATACATCTTTGCATTTAGTATCTAAGGCCCCAAACAAGAAAACAGTCATTACAAAATATGGATCAAAAGGATGTGAACACCATGGGTGGAAGAAGATTAGCTAATACAAGAGGGGAGAGATAGAATTTAGGGAAAAATAGAGAATAATTTCCTTTAGTCACTGTTGGCTGTAAGATTGATTTATATCCCTAGTGACCAGAATTTAACAAAAGTGATTACAAATTAATTGATATCTGAAATTAAAGACAGTCTTTTTTCTAGATAAAGGGGAGATGTTGAGGACTGGCTTAGTTAGTAATAAATACCCTTGCCTTCTAAGTACAGAGCCCTGAACTTAATACTTGGGATCCATGTGCAAAACGTTATGTTAGGTGACTTGTACTTGTAAGCCCAGCTCTGGGGAAATAGGTAGATTGAACACTGGTGCTCACTGCCTGGCCAACCTATTTGGCAAGCTCTAGACCAGGAAGAAAATAAAAATAAATAAAAGTAAATAGCTATAAACTAACAACAAATAAATCAAGGCAAACATGAAAGCTGGTGTCTGAAGAATGCTATGTGGAGTTCTTTAAAGTCATCCACAGCATGCACAAATTTGCACACACAACTCCCCCATGCATATATGCACAAATAGCCACCAACAGACAATGTAAAGTTGATTTTCTTAAAAGCAAAGAATTCAAAACCCCATTTTTTAAGAAATCAAATTGTTCCCACACATACACACAGATAAATATATTCCTAGATCTAGTAGACTGTCTTGAGCAGGTCTAAGGAACTTTAAAACATTTAATGTCTCATTCATTTAAGTACATACCTCTGAATACTTCAAAATACATTTAAATTACATTCTACTTATTTTATGAATACATCAATTTTTAATATTAATGGTACATTGTATATGTGAATAAATTTTAATTACAACAAAAGATAATTTAACTTCAGTAATATTCTGTCTTAGAAATATTTTATTTTAAGATCTAAGTCAGTCTTCTCACACATATTAAATTGAAAATTGCAAGAATCAAAATAAGGGTATATCATCATAAATTAAAAATGGAAAATAATTATGTAAAGGTTTTTAAAGTTTAATTACTGTCTTAATACAAAAGAAAAGTCTTATCTCTTATTTTAGAGATGTAGCATTTCCAGAAAGAAAATATGGCATATTCATTGTTACACATGAGGTATAAAATATGAAGATTGAAAGCATTATTAATAGTTATTACATTATTAATTTGTTGGCAGTATAAGACCCTACTTTTAGAGTCCTCCTGACATTAACAACTGATTTTGAGTCATAATTAATTCTATTATTATCTGTTGCGAATATATGTAATTAAAGTTTATGCTTGCTTTTATATTTAAAATCAATAATTCTAGTTCAGTTTCAGAATGATGCATATTATTTTATAAGAAGCTCCTGGCTGAGAAAGACTCACTTTGGATTTTATTTCTTTTACTACCATACTATTCTTCATTCCCAAATGTTAATACTATGTCTGATTACTCGAACATTGATACTAAGTTGAGAAATATCTTAAATAAAACAGTTTCATTCATAAAGAACATGTTTAACATGTTGAGTGATAAAAGCTTGAACAGGATTGAGCAGGATGCTCATCATGGCCCTGGGGAAGCACCTGCCATTTTCATAGCGTCCTCACTCAAGGCCTTCCACTGTCCACAATGAATCACTTGAAAAGACATCCAGAGAACATGGAGGCATGCTGAATAGATCTCCATGTACTTAGAGGTTATTGAGAGCTAGTGGTCTAGCATTTAGTAGAACTCCAGAAGTTTTTTTTTTTTCTGAATATAGAGAACTCTTATGAGCCTCTTAAATGACTAGCAACAACATTGTGTATAGTTTTAACACTAATAACTTCAGGTTTAACAGCTTCTTCACATGACCCGCAATCACTTGTACCACTCTTCAGAAAGTAGGCAGTTTAATGGAGTTAATGTCTTTTATATTAGTGTTAAGGACAAGAAATAAACTACATCAACTCAGATAAAACACAGAAAAACTCTGCCACCTGAAAAGTGGAAAGTTAAAGAATATGGAAGGAGCTGCCTTTTGTTCATTGTATTTTAAGGATTTCACAAATTAGTAACGAAGCACAAGTGAAAATAAAATTGCAATCTGAATTTTCTGTATTAAGGAATTTATAGAATTATTTGTTTGTGTATTATCTTTTTATATAATACATAAGTGTGTATATATTTTTAAACATATAATTTTATTTGTTCCCATTTAAGCCATTTTATGGTTAAAAACTCCTTTGTACCAAGATTTTGTGTATATACATTCATGTACATGTGCACATATATGTACAAGAGTGCATGTGTGTGTGTATGTGTGTGTATTCATCTGCATGTAGTGGAGGCCAGAGAGACCATGTTAGGTATCATTCCATTTTTTTTTCTTGTTTTTGAGATATGCCGTAACTGAGACCTGGACCTCAAAGGTCAGGTGAAGGTGGCTGTCCTGCAAACCTCAGTGATACCCCTATCTGCACCTACCTAGTACTGAGATTACCAATGTGTGCCAACATGCCCGCAGTATTTTACTATTTTAGTCGGTTTGGAGGATGATTGAATTCAGGTCCTGATTTGCATGACAGTTTTTTTGAATATTAGTTTAAGATGTGTTGCGTTTATTTATGCTCTGGAGTATTTGTTTAATGATACAAAGATGTGTTGTATTCTTTTTTGCTGTATTTGTTTAGCTCTGTAAAGCTGTGCTATTTTGCATGCCTAAAACACGTTGGTTTAATAAAGAGCTGAACAGTCAATAGCTAGGCAGAAGAAAGGATAGGCAGGGCTGCCAGGCAGAAAGAAAGAATAGGAGGAGAAATCTAGGCTTAAGAGAAGAGGGAGGAGGGACTAGTGAAAAATGGATAAGGAGAGAAGGGTGCCAGGGGCCAGGTACCCAGCCACACAACCAGACATGGAGTAAGATGGAATGAAAGATATATGGAATATAAAAGGTAAGAAAAAAAAAGAGGCAAAAATGAGTTAAAGATGTGATAATTTAAATAAGAAAAACTGGCTAGAAACAAGTCAGCTATGGTCAGGCATTTATAACTAAGAATAACTTTGTGTATTTATTTGGGAGTTGGGTAGTGGGCACCCTAGGAGTTAAAAAACAGTAAATATAACAAAAAACACAAAATTATATTTTCCTACTGAACTATTGACCCAGCTCCTAAAATATCTTTAAGGAATCAAATTTGATAACTTCATTTACTATCAGTAATATCCTAACAATCTCTAAAGAGTTTTCTCCTTTCTCCTTGGCAGAGTGATGCCCTAGTGTGTACACATGAAGCTCAGTTTGAAGATGAGCCTCTGACCTAGGTGAAGGAAGAAAGCAAATGTTCATGGCAGTCTCAGGCATGGAAGCTTACATGCCTAACTATGGGACTGCTGTTCGGCACCTATAGAGTGGAAAACAACACTATCAAGGCCAAATCACTCTTGCGATTGCAAACACATGTCAAGTTTTCATTTAGAGTACATTGGCAGGATAAGCCTTTGAGAAAGCCAATATCCAGTGATCTCTGTGGAAATACTTGAGAAGGTCAGACAAAAAATAATGTTTGCTTTAAAAACAATTAGGATATTCTGGTTATCTATCATCGAATATTTGATTAAAGATTATGAGATTTAAGGAAAGATAAAGGGGTAAGTCAAAGTTCACAGCACAGTTTGCATTGCTAAAATATAAATGTCATTTGTAAAGTGAAATTGGAACTTAATATAGGCAAATTACATAAGAATTTCGAAAAGCAGAATCTCTCAGAAAAAAGTGAGGTGCACCCAAGAACATTGGCGTGGTCTCCCAGAAAAATGATAGAATGTAAGATACACCCAAGTGGACTGAGACCTCATGGGAAAGGCATGATATAATGAAATTTTGTCATTGTCATTGTTGTTTTCAAGAAAGGATTTCTTTATGTCACCATCTTAGCTGTTCTAGTCCTAGCTTGCTCTATAGACCAGGCTGGCCTTGAACTTATGAAGATTTGCCGGTCTCTGCTTCTGCAGTGCTGGGATTAAAGGTGTGCACCACCACACCTGACAAAAAAATGTTTATTTTTAAAGCAAATATTATATACAGATTTCATCAGTATTGCTAGATATTTCCTCCAAAGAAGCTTTAATTTCCCTCATATGCATATACTTCAGATCCGGTTTGGGGCCATTATCTGAAATTATATAGAGAGTAAAGGTGGTTGGAGTTCAACACCACAATCCAATTGTCAGAGCAGTCAAAACCAGAAATTCTTTATCTGCATCCCTAAACACTACACAGTAGGAGTTAAGTGGACCCAGCTTATCTTCTCTTCTCAGACAAATTTATTTCATGTTTTTTTCATTATTTTTGTGCATATACATAGGTACGTGTGGTGAATGAGCACATGCATGTGTGAGTTTATACCCCTATGCATATACAGGTATGAGACAGAGAAAAACATTGGGTATCCTCTAAGCAGGGTTCAGTCTCTCACTGAACGCAGAGCTGGGCTGGCAGTCAGCAAGCCTCAGTGGTCCTTGCGACTCTACCCTTGTAGGGCTAAGTTACAGATGAGTATTACAGATGAGTATATGGTTATGCTTGTCTTTAACATGTGTGCCCAGGATTCAAACACAGGTCCTCATGCTTTCATAGCAAGCCCCTAAGCCATATCCCCAGCCCCACTGTGCCCTGCTTTCCCTCTGATTCTTATTTACCATGAACTGACGAATCTTCAGTGCTACAGGCTGCTGCCACCCTGATATTCTGCACAATGCAGTCACTCAGCAAGAGACTGAATCTGTTGAAACCGTGAGCAAAATGGTTTTCAGTCTGTCTGATATCTTGGTCATAGCTCTTTGAATGTACCTTATAGTAACATCTCTTTACTGTTCAGCTTCCCATTCTCATTCTCTTGTGTGACTCAGGAATAGGCAGTTTGTGAAGCAAAAGCTGGCTACGCTGTGTATTACTGGGAAGGCCCAACTCAAAAGAAGTCAGTTCAGGTAGCTCTCACTTGCCTGAAATACGTGTTCATTCACCCCATGAGCATCATCTATTCTTGGCTGGGTTGCAGCTAAGTTGAAAGAGTATTAAACTAGCATGTATGAAACCCTATTGTTCACTTTTCTGTCCCACATAAGCTGAGCCTGGTGGCAGGAGAAACAGAAGTTCAAAGTCATTCTCAAATGCATAACAGTTTCAAAGCCAGCCACACTGGCATAAATGTGACACTGTCCAAAAACAGTCAGTGAACAGGAAGAAAAACAGGAAAAAGAATCAATGAAATAGTCATTTGTTAAATGCTTACTGCTTTCCTATTTGGAGATGTTTGGGAATGTATTAATCTAGTTTTACCTTATCATAATGATTATCATAATGACATAACCAACATATATGCTACAAGTGTAGAAAAGGTTTTCGTAGTAGATTTTGAGGCAACAAGTCCAGATGCCTCAATGTGAGCTTCCCATTGGCTGCATCTACTCATGGGGTAGATAGCAATGCATGAGCACATGGAAAAGCTAGCAAGTGAGTACAGTTAAAGCAGGAACAGGCTGACCTTGCTCCTATTACAGCAACGTTTCCCTGAGAACTAAGGCACTAAGTGAGAACTACCTCCTAAAAGTGCATTCCTAAAAGACCCGAGATCCCACCAGGTCCCACCCCAGTTTCACCACCTCTCAATAGTACCACTTTAAGGACAAAACACTGGGGGACATCAACACAAAATCCAAATCATAGCAGTGATATAGACAACAAGCAGTACCTTGTGGATCTTAGGTTTTTTAACAAAAGGAGCAGACAAAACACATCTTAAACATCATGCACAGATAGGCAGAGTCTCCAGAGTGAGAGAGAAAAGTGATTGAGAGTTGTGGAGATGGCTCAGGGGGTAAAGTGTTTGTCTTGTAAGCATAAGAACTCGAGTTTGATCATAAAATAAGCCAGATGTAATAGTACTCACTTGTAATGCCATCATTGAGGAGGTAGAAAAAGGTAGATATCTTGTGCTCACAGACTAAATAACTTGACCTACTGGATGAGTTCTTAGCCAATGAAAGACCATGTCTCAAAATCAAAGCAATACAACGAAAGTAGAAAAACAAAATCCCAAACCATTCAACCACCAAGCAATGGAATAAACAAAACACACACACACACACACACACACACACACACACACACACACTTACATGGAGATTGTGCTTTTGTTTCCTGGCTGCCCAGACCCAAATAATCACACAAAAACTGTATTAATTACAATACTGTTTGGTCGATGGCTTAGATGTATTTCTAGCTAGCTCTTAAATCTTAAATTAACACGTCTAATAATCTGTGTTTTGTCACTAGGGTGTGGCTTACCAGTAAGGTTCTGGTGTCCTTCAATTTCAGCAGCTACATAGTGTCTCCTTGACTTCACCTACCCTCTCTATACATCTCTGTTCAAATTTCCCACCTCGCTTTATTTTGTCCTGCCATAGGTCAAAGTAGCTTCTTTATTAACCAATGGTAATAAAACATATCACAGCACACAGAGGGGAATCCTACATCACATTCAATGGAGGGCATAGAGAGTATCAAAAGTAGGAAAACAAACAGTTCACAGTTGTCAGCACCTATGGAAGATCAGCAGTCAAGGTTATCACCATTTCCTCTCTGTAACATGAAGGGCCTGCTTGTTGGAGTTTCTGTCCCACCCACTACCCCACAGCTGGCAAGCCCGAAAGAAAATCACACACAGGACTCCATAAGATTCTAAACTGATTGGCCCATTAGCTCTGGCTTCTTGTTAACTAATTCTTGCATCTTACAGTAACCCATAATTCTTGTCTGTGTTAGCCATGTGGCTCAGTACCTTTTCTCAGCAGGGCAGCTTACATCTTTCCTCTCTGGTGGTCTGGGCAGAACTGGCAGAGGGAGCTTTCTGCTTCCCAGAATTCCCCTGTTCTTATTGCATCACCTCTACTTCCTCTTTGGTTTTCCCACCTATACTTCCTGCCTGGTCAATCAGTATTTATTTAAAATATGATTGACAGATTACAGACAATTCTCCCTCACCACCTCTCCACATGTGTTTGTTCACATTCACATGCATAAATACTTGCACAGAAAGAAAGAGAATAGGTGAGACAGGAAGGAGGAAAGTGGAGAAAAGAAAGGACAGAAAAAATGAACAAGAGGAAGTGTAGGAAGTAGAGAGATGTCATGCTGCTCTTCCTAGTACTTACATACAATAGCACAAAACTCCTTGTAATTAACCTGCCAAGGAATGCAGCACCCTATTCTTACTTCCCCAGGGGCAACTACACTCATGGCCAAACACACACACACACACACACACACACACACACACACACACACAGAGAGAGAGAGAGAGAGAGAGAGAGAGAGAGAGAGAATTAAAGACAAAAAATAAACCACTAAGTAAATAACAAATATTCAACACAAAAGAAGTTTTAAGATACAGAAATAGAGCAGTGAAAGAAGACTGGAGGTAGTCAATTTTAAATATTTAAATATTTAAAACATTACAATTTTAAATAACAATATGGTAGAGTCCTCACTGAAAAGGTAACATTTGGACAGACACAAGAAGGTCAGAAATGGGTGGAAATATCTAGAAGAATTTCCTGTGCAGTAGCAATCATACATAGTCTGACAATGAAGCATCCCTAGTATACTTTAAGGACAACCAGGATGTCAACAGGGCTGGAGAGGACATAGAAAAGATATAACAAACAAAGGTGTTTGAAGAGTTAAGTGAGTACAGTATAGGTCACTAGGAACCCTTTTGTCATTTTCAGCCTTCTTTAGCTGAAGAACACAGATCTTCTGAAGATGATTGGAATGTCTTGGCCTTCAAGTCAATAAAGCATCTTCTGTCTTTGAGTAGTAAATAAGAAGAGATGTCAAGGGTGGAAGTTCTCTAACAACCTCAGCTTTTCATGTGAGAGATCCTAGTGATTCACACCAGCCTAACATCAGGGGAATCAGGAAAAGTGGTCAGATCAAGCAGTCTCCAAAGGTACAAAGAGTAGGATTTGTAGGACTTGTTCAGATCACCAGCAATGGCTTTGAGGTAAGGAGGCTGCAGTTTTCAAAAAGTGTTGTATTTTTTCTTCTCTTGCTGCAGAAGAACACAATAACCAAAAACAACCTGGGGACGAATGGATTTAGTTGGTTTATTGGTTGCAGTTGCAGTCCACTGAAGCATTCCAAGACAGGTACTCAAGCAGGGTAGGAACTGGGAGGCAGGAATGGTAGTAGAAGCAACACCATAAGGGAATTCTGCTCATTGGTTTACTTCCCCAGGATCTCTCCATCTGGTTTTTCTTCCTATAATCCAGGAGCCCTTTCCTAAAGGTAGAACAGTCCACAGTGTGCTGAGCCCTTCCATATCAATCGTTTACCAGGAAAATACACCACTGACTTGCCTACAAGACAAACAGATTGAGGAACTTTCTCAACTGAAGTTCTATCTTCTGAAATGACTCTGACTTCTGCTAAATTGTTAGGAAACTCGTGATTATTAGGGGTGACAGGGAAAATTCTGGAGAGACGCCAGAAGCAGAGGTCAGCAACAGATGTGTGAGTCAGGTGTTGTACAAAGGTTGAAGGGTCTTCTGTGGTGATGACCATTAGGAAGCTGAAATGTAAGTCTACAATTCAAGAGAAAACATAGCAATCAAGACAAGCTAGAACATTGCTGGTATGTAATCACCCACTAGTTTTGATCATGGCAATATGATTTTGAGAGAAGACACAAAATTTTATATTTCTTCTGTAAACTTTTCCAAAGTATGAATAAACTGGCAAGCTGCATTTTCCTGAACTATCTTAAACCCTTTTGTATTCATAATCCTTTCACCCAGACTAACCATCTGTAGGAGGAGGCCACTTATTCATGCCAGCCACCCAGAACCAAAATAACCATACAGAAACTATATTATTTAAATCATTGTTTGGCCCATTAGCTCTAGCTTCTTATTGGTTACCTCTTACATATTAATTTAATCCTTTTCTATTAATCTGTGCATCTCCATGTGGCAGTGGCTTACAGGCAAAGTTTCGGCATCTGTCTCTAGCAAGTCTACATGGCTTCTCCCTGACTCCACCTTCTCTCTCCCAGCATTCAGTTTAGGTTTTTCCTCCTATCTCTCTACTCTACCCTGGGAGGCCAAGCCAGTCTTCTTTATTCAATAATGGTAATCACAGTTTACAGAGGAAATTCCCACATCAACCATTTTTCCAGGCCCTGTTAAAGACAAGTTACATATGGAGAACTCCCCGGATCACTGGCAACAAAATGGGCCTATGTGGCTGGAAGGTCAGTAAACACCAGGAGACTGCTTGTCTCTGCCTCCCTAGACATTACATTATGGACACATGTGACCTATATTGCTTTTTTACTTGTGTTCTAGGACTCAATATCAGGTTCTCACTTTTTCCCAACTAGAGACAGAGCCATCTCCCTGGCCCCAGAAAAATAATTGAATTGGGAGGTTATTTTTGAGTTATCATATTTTTTTTCTTTTTATCATAGTTGATTTTCTCCCCCTTCCATATCTTAGGCTTTCTTTGAGCTCCTCTTGTTACCTTCTTAAACTCTTCGGTACTCTGATCTTACACATAGACAAGATGTCTCCTGATATACCTGCCATCTTCTGTAAGTCAGATGGCACTCTTTTAGCTTGTCTGGACAGCCAAGAAAGTTTATATGTTTATATTAACTGGACAGTCATATCTGTCTGGAACTTTTACAATTTTGTGTGTGTGTGTGCATGTGCGTGTGTGTGTGTGTGTGTGTGTGTGTGTGTGTGTGTGTGTGCATGTGTGTGTGTGTGTGTGAGATGGTTGGGGAGGCAACAGCTGTGAATATTGTGTGTGGGTTGACCTTGTTTCAGGTGAGAGTGCATGTGGAGGTCAGAGGTGACATAAGATATCTTCCCTCATTGACTTCTACCTTGTATCCAGAGTCAGAATTTCCCACTCAACACCACCACTGGCTTTTATTTTCCAGCTTGTCAACTTGCCCTGGGGATCACCTGTCTATCTTTACTATGACGTGGTTGTCAGGGATTTGAACTCAATTCTTCATCCTTTCGCCACCAGCGCTTTACCCGCTGTGCTACCTCCCCAACCACCCTTCATGACAATTTGAGTTAATAGCCTTGCGCCTACGACTACCAGCATCCACATGAGCTGTTTCCTCCCCGTTTCAGCTCTAGGATGTTTTCCGTGCAAAAACACTGAGTTTGTGCCAAGCAGAGAAAAGGAAAAAACAACAGAACAACATTAATATGAATATTTTCTGATCTGTAAATCATGCTCATAAAACAGCCTTCTTCAATAAGCAAATTGTGTTTATAAATTTGATATTGAGTGTATGTGTTGTGATGACCTTTTCTAATCTCTGGGCACTGGTCCCAAATGCACCTCGCTGCAAAGCGACTCAGCATGTTCTCACTCATTTTGCTCCTTATTCTAAGAATATTAGACTTTTCCATTTCCCAAATACATTTTTCCCTTCCAGAAATACATCATTGATTCTTTCAGTGAGCATAGACAAATGACTCTGTAGCCTACATTTTCAGTGCTGAATTGAGCTTATTAGCACTAGTGCAAGGTCTGTGGGAGGCTTATTAAAGTTATGCTCAAAGAGGCCACTATTTCTCATAGCTTCCCCCAAGCCTTCTCCCTCCATATCCAAGTTGGATATGAAGAATATAGCACTGACAACATAGTGTGTACACTACAGGAAAAATTATGGTTTGGTATCTTTATATAACAACAGAACTCTATATTTTGTGTGTGTGTGTATGTGTGTGTGTGTGTGTGTGTGTGTGTGTGTGTGTGTGCACGTGCCTACTTTACTTCTAGGTTTTTGTGTTGATGTGTGTACAGGGACACTTATGTGTGCCTATATATGTGGAGGCCAGCAGAAACTCTTGGGTGCTGTTCCTCAGTCACCATTGACCTTGCATGAGGATCTTTGAATGAGGATCTTTCACTGATCTGGAACTCACCAAACTGACTAATTTAGACAGCCAGTGAGTACAAGGGATTTGGTTCCTTGTGCCTCCTCAACACTGGCATTAGAAGCATGCACCATATATACATGGATTCTGTGTGATTGAGCTCAGGTCCCCATGTCTGTAAGGCAAATACTTTACTGGTTAAGCTATTTATTTCTTCCACAATCTTGGAGGTTTTCCTAGAAAAATATAAGATTCTGTTAGTTCAAAGTAACAGAGTCTCAAATCCAGCCAAATTGCTTGAAATCTTTATTTTTCTGGAGAGTTCTTGGTGTATCTCACAAAATGCGAAACACTTTACAGCAGTCCTCGGAGGGTATGGGAATGAAAAGTGGTCCTGAGGACAAGCAAAACCAAATGTGCACATCATCAGGACCCTGTCCAGCTCTTGGTGTGCTGTGTGCGGCATGTCAGCAGAGCTTTATCTGTTTATCTTTTACGTTCTTCATATGCATGAAGTCATGACCATAACAGATGTTGGGATCTTGTTTTCCATGGTATAAACTATCAAAATCAGGCTATTTGTAATTTTCTTGGCGTCATAACTAAAAGAAACATGGAAAAAACATTGCTTACGCTTCTTTGCTTATTATTCTGTTGTTAAATCAGTAAGTGCTTTGTGGAGGCAGTAGGTGGGATACATGGTAAAGGTGCTTGCTGTCAAAGCTGGTAGTCTGAGTTTAACTCTAGAGACCTACATGATTGAAATTGACTCTCTCAAGTTGTATTCTGGCATCCTCACTTCCCTCATGGTGTGTGCCCCTTGCCACCACATTTACACACACTAAATAAGTAAGATAATAAATACATATGTAAAGGAAATTTAAAAATAAACACTTTGTTGGCTGCCTGGAACAGGCATGTCATGGGTGTGGTCAGGTAAGTTAGAGTGAATGGGCATGAACTAAGTAGCTTCATGGAAGTCTTGAGAAAGGTGAACTTGGGGTAAGAAACATCCAGAAGTTGGACTGGAGAGTTGACTCAGCAGTTAAAAGTATGTTCTGTTCTTGTAGAGAACCCTGGTTCAGTTCCCAACACTCATGTGCTTGCACACAGTACCATCTGTAACTTCACTTCCAGGGTATCTAACAACCATTTTAGGCTTCGTTCAGCATCAAGAATGCATGGGTGTGGTACACATGCAAACACGCACTCAGACATACAACATGAGAAAAAAATAAGCAAAAAACAAAGAAGAGATGTCCAGAAGCAAGGTAATGGCAAGAGATGGGGTGATTGGGAGGTGGGAAGGTGGCGTGTCTTACTCAGATTTTGTTAAAAGGACACTATATTGACTTGGCATACTTAATAAAGGTCTTCAGGATGGTTTGGGCACTTTCCGAAAAAGTAGACTTTTCTTGAATGTTAATTGAAGGGAAGGCAATAATCTTTAAACCTGGTTGGGTTTCTGTAGCTTAAGATAGCTTCCTGGCTGTTTCCAAAGAGAAGCACAGACAGTAATCTCCATGACTGCTACTTTCTTCATTTCCTTTCAAAAGCCTCCACACTTTCAAATGTAAAGAAATCACCCTTCTGCATGGTGCACTACAATAAACACAACGTTCAATAGAATGCTCCAACTTCTGTTTAACCGTGTGCAACAGCTTTATGCTCTAAATAGAGGTAGAATTCAGCTCTGAGATCCCCACTACTCAGAAGTGCCGGCAGATCTGTATGGTTTTCATATTTAATTCTGACAGTTTTAGCAAATCTGTTTTTCTGTGCTGTTCCCAAAGTTTTTGCTTCACTCTGTTTCAATTGTCTTGGTTTATGTTATTTATTACTCATTGTCTCCCATTAGGTGCTTGCCAAACTACTGTGAACACGGAGGACACTGTGTCCAATCCTGGACCACCTTCGACTGCAACTGCAGTGACACTGGTTACACAGGCGCCACCTGTCATGACTGTGAGTACACATACAGCGTGCCCACAGTGAATGGGCACAGCTCAAGGAGTGCAGTGTGGAGACCCCGATTCCTCAGTGTGGTGTGGGCATTGTTTATCCCTTTAGCATGAATTAGTCAATAGGATATTATATCTCAAATACTAAATCATGTAGGGAAAATTCAAGGATATAAGATATATTTTTGTGGATTTATGAGATTAGGACAAACAAAATGAAGTTGGACGTATGCTAAAGAAGAAGAGACATGGTGCTGTAAGTATATAGGGGAACTGTGGGACAAATGGCATTGTCTTGATGGTTTAAGTCATACTGCTGCAACAGGTAACTAATATATATTACACTGGCACAAGTAGCAAGTGGCACAATGTACGTCTTATTCATTTTCCAATTGCTTTGGTAAAAACACTCTGACAAAAGCAACTTAAGAGAGAAAGGGTTGATTTGGGTTTACAGCTCCAGAGGATACATTCCATCACAAAGGAAGAAGACATGTATACAAGGGGGGACAGCAAGGCAGAGAGAACAGGCATCCTGAAAGGTCACTTTGTATCCACATTCAGGAAGCAGAGAGTAAATAGAAAATAGGGGAAAAGTGTACAGCTTCAAGGACCACCCTAGAGACTCATTTCCTCTGATGAGGTTCCACCTCTTAGAGATTCTGCAATCTTCCCAAGCAGCACAAGTCAGGGGACACCTGTTCAAGTGTCATCCTATGGGGGATATTTTACCCTCAACTACAACATGACAAGCCCACAAGCGCCCCAGACATTGGCAAGCTGGCTTTCTTCCTCATTGTCCTCATTATGGCAGAAGTCTCCTCATCCAAATGCTGCCATGGCTAAGGAAAGCAATCACATGGTAAGAAAGCAAACCTCTGTGGTTATTCAAAGGCTTCTATTGAAAGAGCGGTTGGCGGTTACTTCTCACATTCCATTGACCTGATACTGCCCTACTGTCACCAATAGGAGGGAAAAGCATTCAAACCACAAGAAGTAATATTATAGAACCAGAGTATTGGCGATGCAGTCTAGATTACTTCCTGTCAATCTTGGTCATTTGGGAAGCTTCAGTTTGAAGGTCTGGGCTGATCGTGTACCGGTTATGGAAGAAAAGCTGAGAAGAAACGGATTCTTAGAGCACTGGAACAAGTGGATCAGGGAGTGTAATGATATCTACTAGAGGACCTGGGCAGGATCCCAGGACCTGAAGAAGGACACTAGTGATAAAATGAGTGATGAGACCGGAGAAGAGGGCTGGGCTCACACATCTGAAAAGGAGCTGAATTCATTTCCTGCAGTTGGCATAATTTCATCCCTGTTCAGGACTGAAAAGAGTTTTATCATGTGTATCAGCTACATTGTCTTTATCAGTTCCTCCTTTGGCAAACACCTATGAAAGTTCCATATTTTGCTATTGTGAAAAGCGCTGCTAATAATACTGATGTGCACATGTTTATGAGACACTGACTTGGGGTTCCTTAGGTCAATACCCATGAGTGGTGTGGCTGAGGCATCTGGCTTGTCTAATGTTCAGTTTTCAAGGCATGCTGTCTCATTTGTTGGTCCTAGAGTGTATTAGATCCTCCAGTCAAACATAGAGGTGACTTGAAAGTACAAATGAAGCTGTCTGGGAAAAGGGGAGTCTAATGATAGGAGGGTGATGGGAGTCATTTGGTTTGGAGTAGGATAATCAAAGATTTGTAGCATGATCCACAGCTATGATTGTTTTTGTGGTATGTGTATGTGTGTGTATGTATGTGTGCTCATAAGAATGCATATGTGCTCACTTTTACTAGTGTATGTAGAGGGCAGTGGCTGACATCTGTCCATTTCCTCTCTCCTTACTTTTTTCTGAGATGGGGCCTCTCGCCCTACCGGGATCTCACTGGTTTGGCTGCACTGGCTGGTTTGCAAGGCCCCAAGACCTGCTTGTCTACTACCTAGCTCTGGGGTTGCAGGTACACAGCACTCCTGCTTCACTTCTGCATGAGTTCTCAGGACCAGATGCGGGGCTCGTGCATGCTCACAGCAAGCACATCAAATGAGCTTTCTTCCAAACCCCATGAGATGTACTATCTACATGATAACCCCTTAGAAATGATACTGAGCCAAAGCTCATGGGTGAAAGCTATTGCTTCATACTTCTAACTCTCCAAAAGTCTTAGGATAATGTATTCTTCACAGCTATTTTCTGTGACTTATTATCCTTTTCCTGCTAGAATTACCTAATAGATCAAACTATTTACCATATCATTTTGCCAAACATTCTTTTATTGAAATGGAGATTATCATTTGCACTCTTGGGGAGTCTCGAACACAATTTTTTTCATACCTGGAATGATAGTAGAATGAGTGTCCCCTTAAAGTTGTCCTTTGTCATTCGACACATGCTCTTTCAAGCAATACTGGGTTTCAGTAGCCATGCATTTAATGATTGCTAACTGACAGGGCAGTTGCTCATCAGCCCCTTTCTGCCTCCCACCAAGTGGTTGTCCTTGATCTGCTGAACTTCTCTCTGGTGGCAATCACAGGTGTGCATTTAGGGTCTCTCTACCATGTCTCAGGCTTCTATAATCTCCTCACAGTGTAGATTGCTGACATCCTAACAAAGTCTTTCAGGTCATTGTCCAGCTTTACAAAAGGATGTCAGCTTTCTTCTTTCAAGTCTGATGGAGAAATGCTCACTTGGGCAGTCAATAGACAGATATCGACTGGGTGCGTATCAAGCTGTCTGGCTTTCAGACTTAACGGTCATCACAGAGCAGGGAGGCTTTGCTAGTTCCTCTATAGAGAAACAGGCCTCGTAGTCACATTTGGATGGTTGTGCATGGTGAGGAAACTCTGACAAAGAGATCTGTTTCAAAGTACCTTAAATATCCTTATCTCAGGTTTAGCTCATACATTGATGTTTTTATAGTAGTTCTTATCAATACTGGCATTCTTGACCCTCAAGGCCAAAAGGAGATGGTTCTCAACTTTAAGTAGATGAGAAAAAAGAAGAGGAGAAAAAAGAATGAGCAAAAATGAATAGAAGGGATAACAGAAGGAGAAGGAAGGGGTTAGAGAAGAGAAAGGGAGAGGAGGAGAAAGGAATAAATAGGGCAAGAACAGGAGCTGCTGGTGGGATCACCAAAGGCCCAGCAAGCAGGTTATCTGCGTTAGTAAAAAGGACACATGTAGTAAAGGGATGAAGTTTAGGGGATGATGTCACTGGTTAAGCCTGGCACAATCTCTGCCCAGAGAATTAACCACTGTAGCTGAAAAACTGCTTGGAGCACCAAAGGGAAGTTTGTAGTTGGAAAGTGTATGGTTGCTCAAGAAGGTTAAATCAATAGAGTGTTGGAGGTCTAAGGGTACATTCTGAAATTTATAAGTTTATATATATATAGTGGGCAGAAATCAGCTTCCTGTGTCACTCTTTTATGTGGTCTACCTCATTTTGTAAGGCTGGCCACTTACTGGGCTGGAACTAAAGTATGCTAAAGTGGCTAGCCAATTACATTAGGGATCTACATATATCAGCCTCCTCAGGGCTGAAGTTACAAGTGTACACCATCACATTCAGTTTTTTAATATTCAGATTCTGGGCAAGGCAAATCAACAAAACCATTTCCTCAGCTTTGACAAGTGAAACACTCTCAGGAAGAGAAGAGATCCAGGTGGACCAGAGAGAGACCCAGCTTCACAGGTAAAATGCTAGCCACATGAGCCTGCTAACCCAAATCCAATTCCAAAGTGTCATGAGAAAATCTAAATGTGGAGGAGGAGCCTCTAACATGCTAGCTCTCCTGCCTACAGCAAAATTAGAAGGGGGATGGGAGACTTGCCCAGTAGCTTCTGAGCCAGAAATGGGTAGTCTGGAGAGGCTGTGCACAGACAGAAACATCTCAGTTTCAGCAAGATTAAAGGTGAGAACTGACTCCCCAAAGTGTTACCAACCTCCACACGTGAGCAGCAGCATGGGTGCCCCCAAACGTCAGGAGTGCCGTTCCTTTCTTTGAGATGAATACATTTTTAAAGGACAGCAGAGCAGGGGTGATAAAGTGATAAAAATGAATTAAGGAAGCAATGCCAGAAATTGTGCCCATAAGAAAGAAATGTGGGGGTCCTGTTCACACAGCTGGTGAGTCATACCCTGCAGATCACCTCTTACCATAATAGACGTCGGTTTCTGGGTGACTGGGTGGATGTTGAAGAAACTTGGAGAAAAATTGCAATGAGCCAAAGGAAAACACAGGGCAGAAATGAATCTGTTCCTGCAGCCTGGGTGACGTAGCTGGTCTAAGGCCGCCTGGCATTGGCTGGTCCGAGAAAACAGACAGACAGTTGCCATTCCTAGGTGTCGTCAGAATGCAAATCTTTCAGAATATTCAGAATCTTCCCCTGACATGGAAAGTGAGGCAAACACTGACTTTAGTCTCTGTCCCAGGAACAACAAAAGCTAGTTCCTTTCATTCTCATTCAATAAAATATTAACACGTATGCAAGGCTGCTGGTGGGAAAGTCCCCAGGCCTGCCTGTAAGGACCTTGGAACTCCACGAAGAGAGATCAGAATGTACATATAAGCATCTACTGAACACACTTTAGTGTCACCCAGGGCTTTTGCTGGTGATTTTGTTTTCTGGCATAGTAGTTTCCCCAAATTAATAGGGAAAATACGACAACCCCTTCTAGATCCCTGTATCCATAGGCAGAATCAATACCAATGTGTAAGAGACCTTTTCCTGTACATGTGTCCCTACCTGTTACCAGAGCTGTTAGGGTCAAAGTCTGAGGCCTGAGACCCCCCCCTGACAAGCTAGGGTTGTCCAACCGTTTCCCACAGGCCAGTTCAAAAGACAGGAAATAGAGCAGAGAAGAGAGACTTCATCAGTGTGGCCACACTGGAAAGAGGAACAAGGAGACCCAGCTACCCCTGGTCTTCTTCCCGACATGAAGAGTAGGTTCCAGGAGAGAACCAGCAGTGTGCATAGCTAAGCAGTCCTAGTTGAGATGTGGCCCTGACCCTCACCCCGTCTCAGTCTCTTATGCAAAGCAGTTTGATGAATTTTCAGAACAGTGTGCAATCTCTGTCCTAGACTTGTGTAAGCCTTCCTCCCTTTCCGTCTCACAGCATGGAATTCCCATAGAAACCTCAGTTTCTTGCAGACCCTTCTCTCTGTTAGTCTGGTAGGAAAAAGAGAGACTCCTTGTAGAATATCTTCCTTCCTGCGAGGAGGGAACGATACCTATGATGGAGTTTACCTTATAAAGTAGGCATGGGAAGGGATGAACTTTCTCCCTTTGAAGACGTCAGTCATCTTCAAGCTTCCACATCATCTCCTGCACGCTGGTTTGTTCCTTTTGCTCTTTTCCTCCTCTTTCTCTGTGCATCTCCATCGTACTCCCCATCCTGTGCTTATTTCATTGAAGTTACAAGAAAGTTAACTTCAATGACTGCATTGGATTAGCATCACAGAAATGTAGTCACAAATATTGGCTCATAGAAGCAAGAAATCATCCTAAATTTATTAATGAGAATTAGCTGAAGGTAAGTCAGTTGCTAATGTCACATCATTTGAAGTGCATTTATATTTACTGCGTACAATGAGCAAGAAAAATGAAAACTTTTTCTCTTACATGTTTCAAACAATGGAAGACTACTTGCAAAAGAAATGGAAATTCCCAGTGTTCCCCTTAACTAAAAACTAATCGAGGCTAATGGAAAAGCTCCATGGGTAAATCACCTGCCACTCAAGAATCAGGAATGTAATTTTGACCCCCAGAACCCACATAAAATCAGATGAACAATAGAGGTAGAGATAGGAAACTTTTGTAAGTTCACAAGCCAGCTAACCTAGTGTACACAGCAGAAAAACAACAAAGATATGCTGTCTTTGTTGTACGATGGAAGATGAAGTAAGATGGAAGGTTAAGGTCAATATTTGAGGTTGTCCTATAAACTCTCATGTGTGCCATGGATGTCGACATTCACATACACAATTTTACACACACACACACACACACACACACACACACACACACACCAATGGTATACTCTCACATTCTTATACTCAATTAAAGACATAAAAAGAAGTGTTCTGGAAGATATATCCATGTTGAACACAGCATGTGAGTTTATCATGCCTTTGGATTCAGGAAGATGAAGGCTGGAGGCAGCCTTTTCCATTAAACACTATCTTGATTTCAGCCAACTTCCATTCCTTCCTTCTGACACAATCCTATACACAGTTACTCTTTGGATTAGAAATGCACAGAAAGCAACTAACCGAGTATCTAGTATATAATAGTTCCATGTTAAATTCCACCAGTTATATATTGTAGACTCAAGTTCATCAAACTTCATGAATATTTTCCATAAAATAGGCAACAAATGATTGACATACTCCCAGAGGACCACATCTTATGTCTATTGGATCACTAATGATTGACAGTTTCCCAGACAACCAACTGTTGGAGCAGCTTGTTGAAGGAGTCCGCTTGTTGGTTCCCGGCTGCCCAACCCTGAAAGAATCACAGAGGAACTGTATTAATTAAATCACTGCCTGACCCATTAACTCTAGCTTCTTATTGGCTAACTCTTACATATTGATTTAACCCATTTCTATTAATCTGTGTATTGCCACAAGACTGTGGCATACAGGGAGAAGTTCCAGCGTCTTTCTATGGAGAGGCTACATGGCTTCTCTCTGACTCTGCCCTTCTTTCTCCCACCATTAATCCAGTCTTCTCTACCTAGCTTTGTTCATCTGTCCTGCTATAGGTCCAAAGCAGTTTCTTTATTCATTAATGGTAGTCACAGCATGCAGATGGAAATCCCACATCAGCAGCTTTGCTGCATAAATTTCAATATTTAGTTGAGGGTTTGGCATAGGGTGGTCATCAGCAGAAGAAACACAGACACAGCTCAGAGCATGCCTTCCACACATGATCTCAGGTAACTTGTTGGCGTCTTGTGCCCTAAGATTCTTCAGGAATACACAGTAGTAGGCTATGAACTGGTTTTATTAAGAATGACTTTTAAATCTCTCTGGAAGCCTGACTCAGAATGAGTATAATGATTCACTGTGCTCTGTCACAGTCACCCTGTGCACTTCTCCTTTCTATCAGTGTCTCTGTCTTCTCTCTGTGTGCACGTGTGTCTGACATCTGTACATACATTTTGTGGGTTCACACTCCAGAGAAGGATGGCTAATGTTTTGCTCCAACACTTGCACATTATTCCTTTGATGCAAGATCTCTCACTGGATCTGCATCTAAGATGTCAATCAGTAGGTCTCAGAGATACTCTTGTCTCTGCTCCAAGGATGAAGGTGTAGGTGCATGTGTGCCATGCCTGGATTTTTACTTTGGTTCTGGAGATTAAAATACAAGTCCTTACACATTTGCACAAGAAGTGTTTTTACTCAGGGATCCATCTCCTCAGCCTCCATTTTTTTTCAGTTTTTATTTAAACTATTCCTAATGTCATCACCCAATTTCCTAGCTCATCACTTGTCTGTGGGTCAGAAAATACTGAGAATTCTCTGGCACTATCCTCTCTGCTAACTTAAAAAAAACAGTTCAAAACAAAAAAATTTGTTTTTCTAAGAGTACAGATACTTGAAGCTCCTGCATCTTTCCCTTGAAGCAGTGCAAGATGTAAATCATGGGGATTTTCAACTAAAATAGGGAAAATCAAAGAGTAGTAAGCAGGAAAATAGAAGTGTTATTACTGATCAATAGTTTATCAACTTCATTTTAAACTATGACTGATTCCTTTGATTAAATCGTCAATCAAGTAAATAAATGCCAGCCTGTTCACTTTGAAAGATGTAAGTCTCTTGACTGTAGTTCAGGGAAAAGATCCACAAAGTATTTCTCCACATGTTGAAATTCTCTAACACAGTATCTCAGTGACCTGTGTCAAGTTATTCTACTAATTGGAGCCTTGCTGGTGCCTCATTCAAGGAAAAAGTAATAGAATCCACCCCTATTGCTATTGAGATAAATTCATGAGTCAGTGGGCGTGAAATCTCCCTGACAAGTCAGATCATAACTCTTCCTGTAGTTCATGCTGCGTTTACATCATTTTGTCCACACTGCAACCTTGAGGAGGAGCAACGTGAGCCTTCTTTTTTATAGGAAGGCAAAGAATAAGATGAAGAACAGTTAAGAATAGAGAGCAAAGGGCATTCATTTACAAAATCAAGTAGGACAAAAGCCTGAATACTGTGGTCCCTTCCAGAAAGAGGATGGCTACATCACATTCTAGGTGGGGTTCACTGTTTGTGGAGAATTACCAGTTTATCTGTGTATTGATGCATACTGCGGCATGTGTGTGCTCATGTCCATACATACAGAGGTCTCTCTCTCTGTCTCTCTCTCTGTCTCTCTCTCTCTCTCTTTCTCTCGTTCACTTTCTTTCTCTCTCTCTTTCTTTCTCTCGTTCACTTTCTCTCTCTCTCTCTCTCTCTCTCTCTCTCTCTGTGTGTGTGTGTGTGAGAGAGAGAGAGAGAGAGAGAGAGAGAGAGAGAGAGAGAGAGAGAAACCCCTTTTTACCTTCTCTTTTGAGACTGGTTCTCTCATTTAACTCTTTCATGTAGACTGGATGGCCACCAAGTCCATAAAATCTGTCTCCATGCCCTCATTACTTGGGTTATAGGCACACATGACTGAGAATGACTATGCCCGGACTTAGTTGGTTCTGGGGATCTGAATAAAGGTCCTTGAGCTTTCAGAGCAATTACTTTGCTTACTTTACTGTGTTCTAGTCCCAGGGATAATTTTTAAGTTAAGTTTCTGTGGTTCTCTTAAAGTTACTTGAATATATCACTGTACTGTTTTGAATGAGTCTTAGTTAACTGAAATGTTTATGCGTATGTGCACCTCTATATAAAGGCAGTAACATTTGTTTGGAAGCTAGAGACCTTGGATCCCATTTCTTAGGTGCCATCTACCTTCATTGTGACAGGAAATGGTCAACATATTGGCCTGGGTGCCCTACCTAGGGACTGTAAGGGGTCCACATGTCTCTGTCTCCCTGGTGCTAGGATTACAATGGCTACCACCAGGCACACTCTTTTCGTTTGGGCTCAGGGGATCATACTCAGACCACCGTACCCATATGACATGTGTTTTACCAAAGGAGCCAGCTCCTTACTCCTTCTTGATTACATTTATGCATATTAGCTATTCTGGGCTGCAGAAGGGAGACTTGCCGGCTCTGGCTTCTGAATCTTTTCAGGGCAACTCTGATCCACAGTCTTTATTTGATCAAATCAAGTCCTTCTCCCTCTTCCTGTCTGTTGACCTTATTTCAACTTGGTCACTTCATTCTAGGTCTTATTTCCTCTTTAAGGTTAATTCTCTATTTTATTCAACACTCCCCTCACATTATATATGTACACACGGTTGCCGTAATTAAATTATTTCTCTTTCTCTTGTTCTTTGAGGTCAGACGTATTGGCTTGCACTGAGAATGTTTCTGAAAAGCAGCACAGCACCAGGTTTAGAAAGTTGTTTATGCAAAAAAAATAACATTGAAAGAATGGGGTTGTAAATTTTATCTTATTGACACTTCCTCCTACCATCTCTACCCTGGCGGAAGTGAAGACAGTATCGTGTGTCCCAGAGCAAGTGTTAAGCTTTCTTTAGCCACCATGTAGTGAAATTTCCCAATTTTAATTGGTTGAAAGGGCTGAGACTGTAATTTTTCATTCGGAGTGTATCTCTTAAATCTCTCCACATTAAGTACCATGAATTCTCAAAGAGGCTTGTAAACCGTCCTCCAGCTGATATAGTTGTAGGAGTGTCCAATTTTAAGATGCTAGGATAAATAGGACATTTGGATAAGTAAATATATGTTCAGAACATAAAAGAGAAAGAAAACCATCCACTGTCAAAGAAGGACATGAAACTGGGTTTATTAGTCTGTCAGCGGAATAGCTGTCAATGTCAGTTTGCAGCAGTTAAGTTTTCCTGCTGGCAGCTAATGCGATGATGGAGACCCTGGCAATCATCCCCCTGCTCCTGCCTCCCTGACGCCACTGTCACTGTGACTGGAAGAGAAAACGAGTGTTTTCTCCCTACCAATAGTTGAATTCATTGCCGCCAGTTGTTTAAATAGGACGTGAGCGTGGAAATGGCTGTGTAATGTATGTAGATGGGGATGACTAAACTCAGGAGCGAGCAGAGGCAGGGGCCATACTCCCTGGTGTCCACTTTATAGGTACTTTCTGCTTAATGATGTCATAAGGAATACTCAAAAGCTGTAGAACATGATGGCTGGGGAAATGACTCCAACGGGAAGAGTGCTTACCACACTACCATGAGGATCTGCAGCTCCCACATGAAAAGTCAGTGCTGCCATGTGCACCTGTAACCTCAGCACTGGCTTAGGGAGAAGGAGAGGGCTTCAGAAATAAATGATCATTGCTAAGTCTTGCTTAACAGCTAGCAGAGATAGAAAATGGTGAGCTCCCAGTTCAGTGAGAGACTTTGAAAGAAAAAATTCCAAGATGTGGAGAGACAAGAAAATATACAATGATGTCCTCCTCTGGCCTCTGCCCACACAAGTACAAGTATATGCACCCACAGGGAAACCTGCACACTTACACACATATACACATATAAAGCGGAAATAGACCTGATTCCTTTTATTTTTTTTAATTTGAAATGTAGCATGAAAATGGAGTGTGCTTGAAAATTAAGGTAGACAGTTCTATACTCTCGTAATAACCTAACTGTATAACAAACTAATATTCTACATCAAGCCTGGGCTTACTCTCGTCTCTAAATATGATGGTAGCAACAACAACTTGAAGTCTTTTATGAGATAGTAAATTACAAAATAAGATGATGGACATAGTGTCTAAAAAGCAGATGAACAATTTTTATTTTTATGTTTGGAAGTTTTTTATTATTGATTTTAATTTTTTTGTATATGTGTTATTTGTATGTGTCTGTGTGCATATATGTGCATGTGAATCAAGGTACCATCAGAGACCAAGAGATGGCATTAGGATCCATTGAACTGGAATTATAGTGGCTGGAGTTGTCTAGAGTGTGTGGTGGGTGCCAAACTTGGGTCTTCTGTAAGAGTCTCAAGTACTCTTAAATACTTAGCCTCTATTTCAGCAGCTTCATTTAGTTTTATTTTTGAAGCTACAGGGTGACTGGTAATGAAAAGTCCCCAGACTATCTTGATACAAAATATACAGCTTAAACAGAAGTAATAAACAGAAGTAAGCTTACACCAGAATCCAAACGATCCGTCCAGATGCAGGAGCCAGGCAAAAAAGGGGGGCTACCGGAGCGCGCTTGCTAGGTTTATAGGCAGGCTTTAGCCTGAGGGCGGCACGCCCCCAAAACAGAATGTGATTGGCTGAACTCCCCTGTCATATTTTTTCACTTAAGTGACCCTGGGGTTTGAAGCTGGACCTGGCTCGTGATGAGTAAGTGCTATAGCACTAAGCAATTTGTTCTCTAGAGTTTATAGTGCTCCACTCATTGGACCCTAATTTTGTCCATTCTGCTCTGTTGTGGATTAGTATGAAATTCTAACTTCTGTGTCTGAAGGGACGTCTAGGTATGTGTTGCCTTGTATCTTTCCTCAAGTTGGTATTATTAAAACCACTTGCCTTGTTGCAGTTGCATTCAAGAGTTTCAAGAGTGAATTACCTGTGTGTGTATGTGCATATATGTGAGTGTATGTGCCTGTGTATATATATGTATGTGCATGTGTGTATTCCTGTGTAGTACGTGTACATGCATGTGTGTGCCTGTGCCTGCATGCATATATCTGTGCACATTCATGTGTCTGTGTGTGTGTGCATATGAGTGTGTGTGGTATGTGTGAGCATGTGCAAGTATGTATGTGTCAGTGTGCACAATGCATGTGTGTATGCTTATGTGTTTGGGTGAATAAGTGCCTGTGTGTAAATATGTGAATATGTATATGCATCCTTGTGTGTGCATGTGTGTGTTTGCATATCTGTGTGTGTGTTAGGTAGAGTCAAAAGATAACTTTGAGTGTAAATTCTCAGGAACTGTCCATATATTTTTTAAAGATAGGGTCCCTCCCTTGGCAGAACTCTTTAATAGGGCTAGGCTGACTGGCCATTGAACCCCTGTCTTTGGCTGTACAGCACTAGGATTACAATCTCATGCAATCACATCCAGTTTTTTTGGGTGTGTTCTGCAGATAAAACTTCATGCTTCTAGGCAAGCATTTCATTGGCTGTGCTGTCTTTCAGCTCTGCGGCAATATTTCTTTCAAGAAGACTCAGCTCTACTTTATGATTTTCTGATGATTGCAGACAGCCCACCCTGATTTTCCGCATAACTTCCCTTAAATAAAGTCAACTGCTCATGGATTTTCATCTCATCTACACAACACCTTAACAGCAGCTCTGCGATCAGTGATTTGTTGGATAACCAGGTGCTGTATTTTTGCCAAGTTGATACATGACACTCATCCTCACAGTCATACATCACCTTGGCCCTGTCCTTCTCCACTTCAACTATATTCAGCTATGCTTCTGCCAAACATGGTGTACTGCCACTTAACATGCCTTGGCTCTCCTGTTCTAACCATGTCACTTAAGTTTGTGCAGCCCCGTGATGGAGACAATTTTCCTAATGTCATGTTGCATTTGATTAAAATGAAGGTATACTTTGTCTTTTGCAAGCAAAGTGTGACCCTTTGTCTCTTGCCTTAACTTAAAATTTATATAGTGGGGTGTGGGGAGATGGCTCAGTTGGTGATCGCTGCGTGAGTAGTAGGACTGAGTTTGATCTTCTGAACTCTTGTATGAAGGCAAACATCATGTTCTTGTAGTCCTAGAATTGCAGAGGTGGAGACGAGCAGAGCACTGGAGCTCACTGACCAGGCATAGCAATTCAATCAGTGAGACTCAGGCAAGTTAAGAAGCTTTACCTCAAAAGACAACTTAGACTGTGGCCAAGAAAGAGATCTGAGGTTGACTGCTGACGTACGAACACACACACACACACACACACACACACACACACACACACACAGAGAGAGAGAGAGAGAGAGAGAGAGAGAGAGAGAGAGAGATGCACCCAGACACACACACACACGAGAGAGAGAAACAGGCACACACACAAGAGAGAAAGAGAAACATGCACACACACACACACACACACACACACACACACACAGAGAAACATGCACACAGACACACAGACACACACACAGAGCAAGAGAGAAACATGCACACAGACACGCACACAGAGACAGAGAGAGACAGTGAGAAAGAGAGAAAGACATGCACACACACACACACACACACACACACACACACACACACACACTTTATCAATGGGGGAATTGACTCGTGAGTTTGTTTATTGTCTTGTTCAAAATTCAGGGTTTTTCTTAAGGAATAAACATTCCTACGATTTTTTATATCATAAAAAATTAAGTTCAATATGTGAATTTAAAAGTATCAGATCTAGTTTGCATCCTTACTGTCTCCCAGAGGCCTATGTTTTAAAGGCTGGATCCCAGGGTAGCACCATTAGAAATTAGATACTTAAAATTTTGGGGTCCCTTAAGAGACTGTAGGGGATCACCTCTGCCATTTTTTTGTCCTTTGGTGAGTTCATATGAATGACTTTGCCCACCAGCAGCTGCTCCGTGGTGAACTCTCCTGTCTCAGGCCTGAAAGCAATGGGTCTTCAGTATCATGGACCAGCAGCTGTTGGCCCCTATATCACTTCCCTCTTCATGAATGATCGATGTCAAGTGCTTTTATCCTAGTGGCATGAGAACTTCATTCAACACTCTTTCGCCACTGAGTTGGGGTTCCTGTAGCTGTGAAGAGACACCATAACCATGTCAACTCATAGAAAGCAAAACGTTTAGTTTGTGGGCTCACTTAGAGATCAGAGGTTTAATCCACATTAACATGTGGGAGGCAAGGCAATGTGAAGTCATACAGGTCGTCTTGTTTCCCTCCTCTGTCACAACACCTATTCTGTAGATGCTCCCTGGGTCCCATCATTGCCTAGAGGGGAAGTTAGGGTCTGTTCATACTAAAATTAATGAAATATAAATGAGAAGTTGTTGGGAGACAGCAGAGGCCCCAGATGGCTGGGTTAACTGTGTGGCTGTAGTGAATTACATGCCTGGGGAGGCAGTGGCAGCCAGGAACTCAGTCACTAGCAATGTGGGGCATCCAAGTGCTCTTTAAACTTTCTAATTTTTCAGAATTCTCTGAACCACATTGGGTTTTTTCTTTATCATCAGCAAGATGATTTCAGGTTTCTTAATTGTAAATGGAAATCATGGGGAGGTGGGAATAGCAGTAAAATGGAGAAGAGAAAAAAGCAGAAGTTGAAATAATGTCTCTGTAAGAGTGTCAAATCTCCTTTCTTTCTGCTTTAAAAAGTCCAATCATCTAATTAGAATGTGATTCCTCAACTAAGAAATCAAAGCTCTTTAATTTTTAATTTTCTAGCAAGGCAACATAAAACAATCTCATTAAGAGCTCTGCAGAGCATCTGTAAAGGCTACGCAGAATTCATACAGCAGCGGCTTAGGAAAGATGCTTAAGAGTTAGAGAAAGTCTGAGTCACGTCAGATGGAAGGATTTTTTCTTTCTTTCTTTTTCTTTCTTCTTTTTTTCTTTTCTTTTCTTTTCTTTTTTTTTTTTTTTGGAAGCTGAGAGTGAACAGGAAGAGGATGCACACAGGAAATGATCAGTTGAGAGATGCTCTCAAGCCCAGAGTGTGACAGGAGCAGAACTGAGCCAAATCCCAGAATGTTGTATAACAGGAAGGTAAGGGAGGAATGTGGGATGACATCCAGACATCGAGGAAGAAGAATTTGGTACTGCTGCTCATGGTGACTGTGCCGTTCATACCTGAGGACACAGACTGTTACACTTGCAAACATACTCCATTACCTACATACATACTAACCCACTGTACACTTACACCTGCACATATACTCATATACCTGTAATACAGACATACCTGCACATATCTGTATGCATATTCACATAGCTATACACACACCTGCATACATGCTCACATATCTGTACATACACCGCCATGCACATACTCACACACCTGCACACATATTCAAACACCTACATACACACACAAATACACACAAGAGGTTTTCAAAGCATGATTTTGAGGAAAAGACTATACCGTGTTTTAAATTTAAAATATAGTCTATTTCTAAATACCCTGTGGAATACCCATTGAGACACCTGGTAATAAAACTTCCTATTGTCCCTAAAAGTTTGCCCAGAGCACATTTGTTGAACACTTGTGTCAAATGTCATGGGGCCTGCAGAGCTGAAAGACATACATTTTTTATTGCAAAGTGTCTTCTTTGCAGATTAAAAACTAGGCATTTGCCAATTCATACTGCAAGACAAATTCTTTATGGCATATAAATGCAAGATATATCCATTTGTATTACCTCTGTAGCTGCTGTGTAGAAGACGTGAGAATCACTCCTAGTGACGGCACAGACACCGTCTGTGTGAATAGGACGCCCTCTGAGAACTTCTCTACAATTGCTCATGCTTACGCTGCCATGTTGGGGTCAGTTTGGAAACTTATGAGCATGGTACAACAATTTGCTTGTATTTTAACTTATTTGCAGCATTAGAGGACAGAACATGGAGTTTGCAGTCAGAAAGTCAATATCAAATTCTCAAATACAGCCCATACCAGCTGGGTGGCTTAGAGCATGAGCTCATTTGCAATATACATAAATAGATAGGTTTGGAAGCCAGCTGTGTTCTGTTCAATCTCCCAGCAACTGAGCTAAAGTTTAAGGACAAGGGTTTGGGGGGAAAGTGGGCTGAGGAGATGAACAGCATTTTAGGACATGAATATCACTGTTTTCCTTCACCTTGTTTTGATTTTATGGAAAAAAATGACAAATCAAAACACCACACCAGCCTTTCCTGCATCTATTACACTCCGAGACAAATGAAGAGGGATAAGAAGTTTTCAGTTCTAGAAATTCTGAGTCAAGCCTACAAACTACTAACATCTCACAGAGATCCTACTCTTTCATAATGGTTTGAGAAACTCTGTCTTCTTCTATCTATTACTCATTCTACCTTCCCCCGGCTCCTAAAGAACCTCTAGTCTGTCAGTCAAGTGGGAATATATTGGGAATTTCAGGTGGAAATATTAAAAGATCCTGCTTAGAGTGGAACTTGTGTCCCATCCATTTCTGCTTTGAGTACAGGAGGGCTCTCAGTAACCCACACAAGTTTTGCTTTCCTTGGTACATTACCCTGTGTGATGGTTAGCCATGATTATCAATTTGATAAAGCCCAGTGCCATCTGGGAAGAGAGCTTCAATGAGAAGCTACCCGGGTTGCTTGTGGGAATGTCTGTGGGAGACTGGCTAAATTAATTGATGTGGGAAGAAAGAGTCCTCTCTGTATACCACCATTTCCTAGGAAGAAAGAGTCCTCTCTGTATACCATCACTTCCTAGGAAGAAAGAGTCCTCTCTGTATACCATCATTTCCTAGGCAAGGAGTCCTGAACTTTTTAAGAGTGGAGACAAAGAGCTGAACACAAGCAGGCAAGCCAGCCGTGTGTTTGCATTCTTTTTATCTGCTCTTCACTGTGGCCAGATGAGTCAAGGTCCTGCTACTGTGATTTCCTCAATGTGATGAATTGTAACTTGATGGATGTAACTGGACGTAATATGATGGAATTATGTCCCAATATGCTCCATTCTCTCCTAAGTTGCTTTCTGTTAGGTTGTTTCATCAACATGAAAGAAAAGAAATTAGAACACCCTGTGTTGTTTCTGATTGCTTGTCTGCGTGAGACACTTACGTTCTTCTCTGTCTCAGCTCCAGCCCCTCTTAACAAGTGCTTTCCCAGACCCAGCTCCTCTCTTGTCAGTTGAAACTAAGCTTTGTACATTTCCTCACCACACAGCAATGTTTAAATGTCCATCTGTTTGAGAACTGAATGCCTGGTTTCAATTTTTACCATTACTAAAGGGTAATTTTTTTCTGGTAGGGGGATACATGAGTTCATACATGTGGTATAGGAATGGCACTTACTATTTTGGGGGTGAATCCTACACAGAACACTTGCTGTAAATTAATTTCAGATCTAAGTGAGTGGATACTGGCCTTCTATCTATTCCCTAAGCTGGAATATTTTAAAGTAATAGTTGCTCTGTGCCTGCTGAATAGACTTAAACATGGACAAGGAATCAAAAGTGGCAGCAGCTGACTGTGTTTGGACACGTACTGTGTACTGAACTTGACATAAGTACAAAACTTAGAAATTGTTCCTTAACATCCCATTATTCAACAACTTAAACTTGAAATAATGTAAACACCAGGTTTATAAAACTCATAATTGGGCTGGTGAGATAGCTCATTAGGTAGAGTGTTTGCTTTGCAGCATGAGGACCCGTGTTTGATTCCCCAGAACCTATGTAAAAAGTAAGATGTTGTGTAGCTGGAAGGGGAGAGGGTAGAAGGTGAGGGTGGAAGTGGAGTGGGGCAAAATGTATAGTACATTCTTATCCAAATAATCAACATGAGAAGATTTAATAAAAAAGAGAAAAATAAGGTATTGGTGAGTCCTTGGAAGCTCTGTGCTTGGGAAGCAGAGACTGGAGCATCCCTTGGGCTCACTGGACAACCAGTTTGGGCTGAATTAGTGAACTCAGGACAATGAGAGACTGCCATCTCAAAATCCACAGTGCTTGATATCTGAGAAATGACATCTGAAATTGACCTCTGGCTTTTATGTGTTCATGCTTACTTCTGTATGCACACATATACACATGCATTCACACAAATCTATACCCAAGCGCATGTAAAATTTCACATACACACACACACACACACACACACACACACACACACACATATATATATATATATATATATATATATATATATATATATGAACTCATAACCAGCAACTCCAGGAATTTAAGGAATTTAATTCAAAACTCCTTAGTTGAACCAGGTGTGGCATTATAAGCCTACAGTCTTGGGGGTCTCAAGAGACTTAATTGGGGAGATATTAATTCTATTTTGAACTATATAGTGATACCAAGGCTCAAACAAACAAGTAAAAACAAGAGCTACAAAAACTTAACTAATTTCCTATTTTATACTATATCCCATGACAGCTATCTTTAAGGTCATTAACATAGAGATGTAACTAAAGACTTCAACTATGGAGTGGAGAATGAACCAAGCCAAATGCAATGTGGGTTTGCTTCGGACAGTGTATCTTGTGTAGAAGTTATGTTGGGAGGAAAACTAGAGTCTTTTATCTGAAATGACCCTCAAGACTTGTGGCTGCAGTGTTCTCTTTGTATGTCACATCTAATGAAAGAGTCCTGGGTCCTTGCTTAGCCTTCTCACTGCATGATGGTTACAATATGAAGTTGTGAGGTCACCAAGTGAGCTCTGTCATTTCATCTCTAGAAATAATTGCAAGTTTAAGAATCGCTGAGTAGCGATGGAGCTGTTCTCTGCTTCCAAGTGCTCTGTTTTAGTGAAATGCCATTTTCTCCAGATAGGAATGATGAGATTCTGGTTGTTGAGGGCCAGAGGGCTGACACAGAGGCCCGGTTTACCAAGATCAGCCCCAGCCTGGAACAGCTGCTAGTCCGAGTGAAGACAATAGAATTCTGTTTCTTGAACTTCAGGTTTGTTTTTAATTTTTGACTTTTAAAGGTTTGTTTTATTTTGCTTTGGGTACGTGTGATGTGTGTGCAGCTGTGTGTGTAGGACTGCACAAGCATGCTCACACGCAGTGGCCAGAGGATGGTGTGCGTGTCCTGTTTTGTCATGCTTTATTTTATATCCTTAAGACACTGAGTCTGAGCTAGGCTGCTTGTCAGAAAGCCCTAGAAACCCTTCTGTCACCTCTCCCCATGGTATTTCACAGTATTTATGTCACTAGACAATGAAAAGATATGTTAAGCTTTTCACATGAATGTCAAGGATTCAAATTCAAGTCCTTATACTTTCATAGAAAGTACTCTTACCCCTGAGCCATATCCCTAGCTCCATTTTCGGGGGGGCTTTCTATTATATAAAATGAAGACTTTTGTTGCTTTCTGCTGACTTATGTAGATGCTTATCAAAGTCATGGCCCTGTTTTTCCCTGTACTTCCTTGCAGAGTTGAAATTCCATAAAGCAGTAGGATGGCGGATGATCCTGTATATAACATGACTGTGCTGGGTCTGTTATAAAATAGAAACTGTGGTATTGATTGTAGACTTGTATAAGCAGTGAGGTAGAATTCCTAGGTAATCATTGCATCCACTGACAATGTAAGTATTATCTTTACCTTTTTAGCTCCAAAAAGAATGGCATTGCCATTGTACTCTCCTAATTCTGGACATACTTCTTATTCTTAGTTTTTGATGGCCAGTGGCCTAAACATGTACAGAAACTTTTGAGTATGTTATTTAACTTTTTGAGTCAACATCAAACTTACTATGTTGCTAAGGATGGTGTTGAACTTCGGGTCCTCTGCCTCTCTCCCAGTGCTGAGACTGAAGGGATGTAGTATAATCCAGAGTTTATGCAGTGTGAGGAACGAAGCTCATGGCTGTGCACCTGCAAACCAAGCGCTCTACCAACTGAATCTCATTTATAGCCCCCTTGTGTAATTCTGAAGTGAGTATTTGGATGACAGCTACATTTATGGCTTCCTTGTTGCCATAATTTTGCACTAACTTAAAGAAAATAGTATTTTTATTATTTTCCTTGAAGTTTGACTTATTTTTATGAGATGTGCAAGTATAAAGTCCTTGATTAGATTTAGAAGAGTCAACCTCAAGTTACAGTGTATTTAACAATACTCCTGTATCATACTTAATACTATTTTAAATTTTATATTTCATTTTAATAAATAATATCTTTCTGTTTTCCAAGCTTAGAACTCCAAGACTCAAACAATTCTCCTGCCTCAGCCTCCTGAGTAGCTAGAACTGCTGGAGAATCCAGTCAGGCTTCTGTTACAAAGATTTGTGTTTTCATGTGAAGAGATGAACATGTGTGTGAAGGTGTGTAAGCATACAAGTATGAGATAATATGGTGATCAGGGGCCAAACCCTAGTGCTGTTTTGTCCATGCTGTGCAGGCAGTTCACAACACAGGGTCTTTCTCTGGGACCTGGAGTCCATACTTTGGCAGGGCTGCTAGCTGGCAAGTCCCTCCTCCCTGCTTCTGCCTCCTCACACTGGGTGTGCACATCATGCATCACCACACCTGTATTTTCAGCTTCTCTTTTAAAATGAGCCACTGTCACCCTTGCAGGCTCTCCTCCTCCTCCTCTTCCTCTCACTTGCCTCTCCTATGATCCTGACATCGAAGAGGAAGCATGCTTTTCAAGTATCCCTGAATCCCTAGAATGCAAAGGCCCTGTAACAAGTGGAAATCAGTAAACAAGATAAATCATAGTGGTTTGATAAACATGCTCTCCATACCGCCAGCCAAAGCAACACTGCAAGGCAGGGCAGCAGTGACTCAGAGTTCTTGCTTGTGCAGCATCTTCAATAAGAGAAAACAGTTTTAGAGGCAAAGCTGGCAAGGGCCTACTTCTGTTTGTAGACTTACAGAAAGCAAATATTTGGAAATAAAGTAATGTATTAAGGCTCTATTTTTAAATGGCTTTTTGAAAGTTGTGTTTTAGCTGATAGAAGATGTCTTGGGAGTTATGTTCTTTAGGTCGGGATGTGAGTAGTGTATGACAGCTTTTCAGATGAATGCCCTGATCTCAGACAATCAGTGGTGGGTGGCGAGATAGCTTTTACAGGTGAGTCATTTTTTTATTCTTTTTGTTTTCAAAATGCAGTGTGTATACAATAGTTATATGTGATCTTTCAGGTATGTGCACATATATGTGTATATGAGTATACGTATAGATCAGAGGATACCCTAGGCTACTCTACAGTGTCATTCTTCAAGTGTTGTCCATCATTTTTGTTTGTTTCTTTGGTTTGGTTTCTCATGACAGGGCTCCTCTGTAGTTTCGGAGCCTGTCCTGGAACTAGCTCTTGTAGACCAGGCTCTCCACGAACTCACAGAGATCCACCTGCCTCTGCGTCCCAAGTGTAGCACCACTCTCCAGCTATCTACCTTGATTTTTGAGTTAAGATTTCCCAGTGATCTGGGTAGGTTGCCTAGCCAGGGAGGCCCAGGAATTTTCTTATTTCTACCTCTTCAGTTCCAAGATTCCAAGTGAATGACAAAATCACTAGCTAACCTTTTGGGTGTAAGGGTTTGGACTCAGCTATTCAAACTTGCAAGGCAAACACGTTGGTTACTGAACTATCTCCTAAGCCCATGAATCTGTTTCTTTTGCTTTTTGTTTTGTTTGGTTCATTTGTTTTTTTTTTTTCGTTAAATACCATCAGCACAAAATCCAGTATCAAAGTGGGTTGTTTTAGGGTGACAAAGTCTGAATCCCTTAAAGGCCTTTTCTGTCTCTGAGACGGCCACATGTTTATCAGCTATCATGATGCTAAACTCAGAGCTGTCAGCCTCCAAGAATCCTTCATAGGAATGTGTGAGGAGGCAAAAAGATTCGTCTGCGCACTCACTGGGTGAGTTAGAGAGTGATCTTCATGTACAGGGTTCCGATGGCAGCTTCTGGTAAGTGATACTCCTGGAAACACAAAAGTTTAAGATGGCAAAAGTTTGAAAACAAAGACGGAGATGGCATCTGGCAACAGCTGGATTCTATGTTGAGTGCAGGGTGCTTGTCTGAGATTTTCAGCACCTGGGACAGAAGTGGACCAATCTGCTGTCTGCTGCTGTTTCATCAGTGTTATCTGTGTGTGCAGTTTGCTGCATGTTTATTTCTGTACTAAACATATGTATGTGTTTAGAGGCAAGAGGATAAATTCATTTTGCTCTTCAAACCATGTCAACATTTATTTGTTATTTTGGTTTGACTCAGGGTCCGTCATTGTCCTGGAACTCATGAAAAGCATTTGCCTCCCTGTTGCTAGGATTGCAAACCCAGCCTTTCTGTTTGCTTATTTGTTTAATATGAATTCTGGAATCAAATTGGTGTGCTCATGCTTGCAAGGCACCATCTTTACAAGCAAGCCTCTACTGAGTTATTTCTTTCCCATATCACTGTGATTCTGTAACATTTTTGTTAGTTTTAAAATAATGCTTCTCTAACTTGTGGAAAGGTAAAGTGGAGGACTTTTTAAAATTTGTAAAGCATTTTCACTTTTCTATATTTGTCCATGTATGTGTGTGTGCCTGCTTGTCTGTATGTGTTCCTTGTGTATATAGCTATCGGCACAGGCCACTGGATGTGGAATTATAGATACTTGTGAGCTGTGCACTGGGGTACTGGGAATGGAAACCAGGGCCACTGCAGAGCAGCGTGTGTGCTCAGGGACTGGTCCTTCCCTCCAGTCCCACTCGAATCTCTTGTAAGTTACTTTTCAGACTGATATTAGGTCACCTTGGGGATCATGATTTTCCAGGACTGTGTTAAGCTTGCAGATTGCAAATTTATGTAGTCAGAGAAACAGTCATTGCAGCCATGCCCACTGACATTCACCTAAGCTCATCATTAACATAACGAGCATTTACTTCCATGCTCCCATAGGATGGACTTCTTTTAGAGATGGACTATTAAAAACACCTTTTATCTTCTGGGTTTGCATATTCACTTTTACTCACAGTATATTATTAAATTGCTTACTGTGATTTCACAAACTGTTTTACTGCAATGCAAAATGGCACAATGTCCTCTGTATCACATATAAGGTACTGCACTGGCAAATAGGGGCTGCTGTGTATAGTATATAGTTACTGCTTATATACTACATAGTAATTTCTGTGTATAGTGTAGAGTGACTACTGTGTATAGTGTACAGTGTCTGCTGTGTATAGTACATAGTAATTGCTGTGTGTAGTATACAGTGATTGCTGTGTATAGTATGCAGTGACCATTGTGTATAGTATACAGTGACCGCTGTGTATAGCATACAGTGACTGCTGTGTATAGTATACAGTGACTGCTGTGTATAGTATACAGTGACCGCTGTGTATAGTATACAGTGATTGCTGTGTATAGCATACAGTGACTACTGTGTATAGTATACAGTGAGTGCTGTGTATAGTATACAGTGAGTGCTGTGTATAGTATGCAGTGAGTGCTGTGGATAGTATGCAGTGACTGCTGTGAATAGTATACAGTGACTGCTGTGGATAGTATACAGTGACTGCTGTGGATAGTATACAGTGATTGCTGTAGATAGTATACAGTGACTGCTGTGTATAGTATACAGTGACTGCTGTGTATAGTGTACAGTGACCGCTGTGTATAGTATACAGTGATTGCTGTATATAGCATACAGTGACTGCTGTGTATAGTATACAGTGAGTGCTGTGTATAGTATACAGTGAGTGCTGTGTATAGTATGCAGTGAGTGCTGTGGATAGTATGCAGTGACTGCTGTGGATAGTATACAGTGACTGCTGTGGATAGTATACAGTGACTGCTGTGGATAGTATACAGTGATTGCTGTGTATAGCATACAGTGACCGCTGTGTATAGTATACAGTGACTGCTGTGTATAGTATACAGTGACCGCTGTGTATAGTATACAGTGACCGCTGTGTATAGTATACAGTGACTTCTGTGTATAGCATACAGTGACCGCTGTGTATAGAATACAGTGATTGCTGTGTATGGCATACAGTGACTGCTGTGTATAGTATACAGTGACTGCTGTGTATAGTATACAGTGACCGCTGTGTATAGTATACAGTGACCGCTGTGTATAGTATACAGTGACTGCTGTGTATAGCATACAGTGACCGCTGTGTATAGAATACAGTGATTGCTGTGTATGGCATACAGTGACTGCTGTGTATAGTATACAGTGACTGCTGTGTATAGTATATAGTGACTGCTGTGTATAGTATACAGTGACTGCTGTGTATAGTATACAGTGACTGCTGTGTATAGTATACAGTGACTGCTGTGTATAGTATACAGTGACTGCTGTGTATAGTATACAGTGACTGCTGTGTATAGTATACAGTGACTGCTGTGTATAGTAAACAGTGACCGCTGTGTATAGTATACAGTGACCGCTGTGTATAGTATACAGTGACAGTTGCGTATAGTATACAGTGACTGCTGTGTATAGTATACAGTGACTGCTGTGTATAGTATACAGTGACTGCTGTGTATAGTATACAGTGACCGCTGTGTATAGTATACAGTGACCGCTGTGTATAGTATACAGTGACCGCTGTGTATAGTATACAGTGACCGCTGTGTATAGTATACAGTGACCACTGTGTATAGTATACAGTGACTGCTGGGCATGGTATACAGTGACTGCTGTGTATAGTATACAGTGACCGCTATGTATAGTATACAGTGACTGCTGTGTATGGTATACAGTGACTGCTGTGTATAGTATACAGTGACTGCTGGGTATGGTATACAGTGACCGCTGTGTATAGTATACAGTGATTGCTGTGTATAGCATACAGTGACTGCTGTGTATAGTATACAGTGACTGCTGTGTATAGTATACAGTGACTGCTGGGTATAGTATGCAGTGAGTGCTGTGGATAGTATGCAGTGACTGCTGTGGATAGTATACAGTGACTGCTGTGGATAGTATACAGTGACTGCTGTGGATAGTATACAGTGATTGCTGTAGATAGCATACAGTGACTGCTGTGTATAGTATACAGTGACTGCTGTGTATAGTATACAGTGACTGCTGTGTATAGTATACAGTGACCACTGTGTATAGTATACAGTGACCGCTGTGTATAGTATACAGTGACTGCTGTGTATAGTATACAGTGACTGCTGTGTATAGTATAAAGTGACCGCTGTGTATAGTATACAGTGACAGTTGTGTATAGTATACAGTGACTGCTTTGTATAGTATACAGTGACTGCTGTGTATAGTATACAGTGACAGTTGTGTATAGTATACAGTGACTGCTGTGTATAGTATACAGTGACTGCTGTGTATAGTATACAGTGACCGCTGTGTATAGTATACAGTGACCGCTGTGTATAGTATACAGTGACCGCTGTGTATAGTATACATTGACCGCTGTGTATAGTATACATTGACCGCTGTGTATAGTATACAGTGACTGCTGGGTATGGTATACAGTGACTGCTGTGTATAGTATACAGTGACCGCTATGTATAGTATACAGTGACTGCTGTGTATGGTATACAGTGACTGCTGTGTATAGTATACAGTGACTGCTGGGTATGGTATACAGTGACCACTGTGTATAGTATACAGTGACTGCTATGTATAGTATACAGTGACCGCTGTGTATAGTATACAGTGACAGTTGTGTATAGTATACAGTGACTGCTGTGTATAGTATACAGTGACTGCTGTGTATAGTATACAGTGACAGTTGTGTATAGTATACAGTGACTGCTGTGTATAGTATACAGTGACTGCTGTGTATAGTATACAGTGACTGCTGTGTATAGCATACAGTGTCGTCTGTGTATAGCGTGCAATGACTGCTGCTGCTGACTGCTGCTACTAGCTTATTTTAAAGGAGACAATGAAGCATAGGTGAGGCTTGGGTAGAAGTGAAGCTGAAAGAATGTATCAGTCTTAGCCTTTTCAATTCACAGGAAGTCACCTGGCTGGCATCCTGCCTTTTATCACACACTGTTAAGAGCATGCCATCAGCATCAGTGTCTAATGCGCTGTAACCCAGGAGTACAAAGAACATCTTACTTTTTCTTTGAGGTCTAATATTGCAACCTAACATTTTGCTCTGCCTTCTGAATTTGGTCTGGGACTTGGGCCATTAAAAACTCTTCTTCCTCCAGTGTAATAGACTGATAGTCTTTGAACTGATTTTTGTGATTGTGTTTTAATACTATCTTTATTTTCTTTTTTGAAACAAGCTCAAGTCAAATTCTCAAAAGTCTACTGCACTGGGGCTTGAAAAACTTAATTAAATAATTGGCTGCTGAATAAAATGCTAAACAATTGCTTGCCTAGATACTAGAATTAATTTGATTTTATTTATATCTGCAAGAATTGTGTGTAGATCTGTAACTAATTGCAATCATGTGATGACATTGGATTGAAAGACTTTTACATGACTACTTTTATTTTTGAGATTATAATTATATCATTTGTCTTCTTTCTTTCCTCCCTCCATACCTTCCCATATACCTTCTTTGCTCTCCTTTAAATTTATGGACTCTTTTTAAATAAATTATTGTTATGAACATATATATATATATATATATATATATATATATATATATATATGTAGTGTAGTACAAGGACAACAATAGACATGATAAGAATTGAAACATTTTTAAGGCTTTCAAAATATGTACAGAGAAGTTAAAGAGAGATTTCTCTGGTCAAAGAGCTTACCATATATGCATGAACAATTGAGTTCTAATTCCCAGCACCCATACTCAGGACTCAGGGATAGTAGCATGCATTTGCAATCCCTGTGCTTGAGAGGCAGAGACCGGTGGATCTCTGAGACTCACCGACCATCCGGTCTAGCCAAATTGGTGAGCTTCAGGTTCAGTTTCAAAAACCAAGGTGCACAAGCAGACAAGTTGATGAAGGAGCTTGCCAACAAATCTGACAACCTGAGTTCACTTCCCAGGACCCACAAGATGAAAGGAGAAAACCTGCTCCAGCAAGTTTTCCACTGACCTCTCATGAATTCCAAGTCTTGTGGACATCAAATTTAAAAGAGGGTAGGCAGTAATGAGAGTGACCGCAGAAGACACCTCATGTCAATCTGTGGCCACTATATGCACACATGAATGGTCAGATGCACATGCACACACACTTACTGAGTTTCATATTTGTTTCCATAATTTTACAGAAGGAATATAAATGATAAAGCTGCAAAACTGTAGCTCTGAACTTGGCACTTGAAAAGGTGAGGTCTAAATAGAACTATTTCGCTGTCTGAATACTATCATTATCTCTAATGAGAGAGAACATCACAAGGACGTTTCAAATTGTGCCTTAGGCAATAAATTATCTGCCAGAACAGTACTCCGACTATTTCTCTTAGATATGAAAACATGAATCTGTTTGCTCTGTCTGGTCACATTACACATATGCTCTGTTTGTGTAAAAATTTATTTCAAAGAACCCTGATGTGTCTACCATTGTCTTCTTCACTGAGGAGTGTGGTAAATGCATGAATTCCTGGTTGTAGCCCTTCAACAGCAATGTTCATTTTACTGGTTGCTTTTTTTAGTGCAACAAACTTTACTCTCTCAAAAGCATTTTTGTGTACATAAGAATTGAATCTCCTTCTTGCTGAAGACATACCATTGTCTCCTTTCTTAAGAGTTAATATTAGACTTGCCTATCTCTTGGCCACGGGACTAAGCCTCCAGAAGATAGAATCTTAAGATTTGCTAAAAGAGAAAAAAGAATTGTTTCTTTATTTAGTTAAGTTGTTCCTAGAATCCTTACTCCCTTGGGCAGTAACTGGAAGCTGCCATGAGTTATCCCATGGATCTGTGGGCACTCTTGAGTTGTTACTAAGAAAATCTTCCTTTTTCTTCTCTTCTGTCTTTCTCTATTGGATGTTGACAGGAGCCCAAGAATGTGTTCCCTGGTACTCAGACTTTCTCCTTTTTCCGACACTCCCTTTCCTACATTGTGGCTGCCTGTCACCACGAGGCTCATCTCCAAGTCTGCTTACCTCAAGCAGATGACTTTTATTTCTGTATCTTCTCCCTTCACCATCTCTGAGCAGCCGCTGTGATTTTTCAGCTTTATCTGCTTTGGGGATTTCCTTTATTAAATGTTTTTCACAGCATAATCTTTTTATTAATTATTGAGGAATTTCATACAGTTTCTTTGGGCCTCCAATTAAATCTATTTATAGTTATAATTCTTCAATTATTCTATTAGGGAGGCTAAAAATCCCAAGAGATCTTTTCCTGGTATCGTCTGGTGACCACAGAGATTTCTCCAAACTTCCAGCAATATATGTGTTCCTGTTCTTGGGTGTGCTTGTGTATGCAATATATAAGCATATGCACATTCCTATGTGTACATAAGGATGTCAGAAGTCAGTGTTGGATATCTTATGCACTTACTTTACACTTCATTTTTGGTGATAGGGTCTCTCACTGCACCTTGAGCTCTCCAGTTCCGCTGGGATTCCTGGCACCCACTATTCCACACAGCTGTCTATGTGGGTTCTATCATCATTTCAGGTCCTTGGGCCTTTAGGGTAAGCACGCTACTGATGGCCATCCCAAAGCCCTACCAACAACTTCCTCTTAATTTTCTCTTAGGCATTCAGTTTCTCCACAGCAGAGTGTGCTGTGATTCTCCTATAGGTCTCTTCCTGCACTAATCTAGAATACTCAGAAAGCATGCATAAGGTTACTCAGTGCATCTTATGCACTGCTTTGAGTTCTACTGCTGCTGGAGAGGCAGAGGTTCCCAGGGCGTCTGTTGGTTTTCCTTAGTTCTGCTTTTCCCATCAATAGAATTTTCAATTAATAGCCATTAATTGTGTACATTTGAGTGTGTGCGTACATGTAGAAGTCAGAGGACAATCTTAACTGTCACTCCTTAGTTACCATCTGTAGCGTGAAGTGGTCTGCTTGTTGGGGTTTATGTCCTGCCCAGTTCCCCACAGCTGGCAAGCCCCAAAGAAAATCACCCAGAGGATTCCATAAGATTATGAACTGATTGGTCCATTAGCTCAGTCTTCTTATTAGTTCTTGTCACTTATATTAACCCAGTATTCTTATCTATGTTAGCCACATGGTTCGGTACCTTTTTCAGTGGGGCAGCTCACATCTTGCTTCTTTGGTGATCTGGGCAGAACTGCGGAGGGAGCTTCCTGCTTCCCAGAATACTCCTGTTCTCATCTCCCCGCCTCTACTTCCTGTCTGGTTGACCCACCTATACTTCCTGCCTTCCCAATCAGTGTTTATTTAAAACATGATTGACAGAATACAGACAATTCTCCCACATCAACCATCCATTTTGTCTTTGGAGACACTTGCATGGAACTCATTAGGTAGGCTTGGCTAGTTGGTCAGGATCCAAAGCTCTTCCTGTCTGAAGTTTCCTGTGCTCAGATCACAAGCATTTGTCAACAGTCCTGGCTTGTACTTGGGCTCTGAGGAGTTAAACTGATATTCTTGTGCTTACACAGTTAACATTTTGTATGCAAAGCTACCTCCCCAACCCAATGGACCATTTCGAAACAGAGAAAAATATATGTACCATAGGCATTCGCAATCTAACAGGGGAGGCCAAAAGATGGACTGAGGATTAGCATGCACAGTGACAGTGGCAGGAAGGGCATCTGATAAAATTTATTGAGGAAGACTGGAACTTGAGTCTGTATCAGTGCAATGACTGTCTATCTATCTGATGCTTCACATAGGGTTCTGCTCTGTAGCCTGGCTTTTCCATGTATTTATGAATATCCTCCTGCCTCAGCTGCTGGTGCATCATCATAAGCCACTTTCCCCGAGTTGTTTCCATTAACAAAAAATATAATTTTTAGAAATAACAATACCTTCATTTTCTTTGGATATATTCATACTTACTTTCCTAACTGCCCTTCTGTATTTCAGCATCCATTTCAATAAATAATTATCTTGCATCATCAGTTTTAGCTGAGAACAACTTAGCAGTGATGATGCTAAACATAAGGTAGGAGCTAATCAAGTTCCAGTCATCTGCAGTGTCAGCAACAATGAACAGCGCTCCAAGGATGGCAGGTCTGGGGATCTGTAGCAGAAAGACTAACAACCCAAAACAGAGTCATCCTTAGTATTGGCTCTGCCACATCTGATTCCACAAGGAGAGTCAGACTGTGTGTCTGTGAGTCTGTAAATTCTCCAATTGTTCAGTTTCCAAAAGCATGACATTCTTTTTTTCAAAGGTTTGCTTGTTTATTTTATGTATGAGTGTTCTATCTGCATGTAAAGCTTTATGCCAGAAGAGGGTTTCTGATCCCACTAGAGACGGTTGTGAGCCATCGTACAGTTGCTGAGAGTTGAACTCAGGACCTCTGGAAGAAGAGCCAGTACTCTTAACCACTGAACCATCTCTCCAGTTCTAGCATGACATTCTTAATTCCCCAAAGGACATTAGGTTTCCAGCCTTAGGAGCAGCAGTTAATTAAATGTGACCTTTCCTAATATCTCCCCGTGTCTGAGTCACATGCTAGCAAGGCTCCTCCCTCAATTTCTCTCAGTAGGAGACAGCCACCTCCTCTCACTACAAAAGTCAGAATGAAACAGACATCTTTGCTGCTCTGGATAATCTGAGCTCCTTCCCTTTCACTTTGGTCTCCATCATGTTCTCTGTTGAATTAAATAAATCGTGTGACCTTCAGGGCAGTCTGCCTCCATGTCCTATATCAAATTTAAGACTTGACATTAACATTTTGTGATATCAATATTGGTTTCCCATTTGACATCTTATATTTTTACATTAAGTTATTTACCTTTTCTTTTTTCATTAATTTTAAGTGTGTTCGACCATCTTATTTTCTTATATCTAAGTTTGAATCATTGCTAGGAGCTTTGACACTTCTAGTTTATAATTATACTGAGTCTTCTTTCACACAAGAACATTCATGTGTCAATATCTCCGAACATGATTCACTTGTAATTTGATGCTGGTGCCCACTGTATGACTGCATCCAGGGTGGCCTTCTTCCCTGTGGCTTCATAGTCATCTGAGCAACACTAAGTAAGGATTCAGAAAAGGTGCCAGACCTAGATGTACCTCATGTTGTTTCACCTCATAATGACTGCATCAGAAACAGTAATTTTGTGAAGCATCTCATTGTAGGGCACTTATTCCTTCTATCTCCTTATCATGGCTTCAGGTTAACTCAGTCAAAAAGTCACATGATTGAACTGGCACAGCTGCAGTGTTAAGTGCCATCCAGGCCAGACATTCTAGTTTCCTTTTTTGTTTGTTTGGTTTGCTTTGATTTTTTTGAAATAGGGTGTTACTATGTAGCACTGGCTGACCTCAAGCTTATGGAGCTCTGCTTACTTTTCCTTAATGGGTCTTGATTACTGATCAATACCCCCTCTGATGAGGAACTGGCATCTCTGACTACTGGCAAAAATGAGGCTAACCACAGGCACAGAGACATATCTGGCTTTTAGTCAAAGAAGATATGGGCTCCTTTTCTTTAGGGTCTTCTAACCCTAAATGTCTTAGTTAACCTCATGTGTTACGCACCTGTGTTCAGAAAAATTCAACAAAATCTGCAGTCTGTAAGACTGTGCCCTGTGTTATTCTCAAAAGACATTGTAAGTACATTTTGATGCGTTCCCAATCTGTGTCTCATATCCTTTGGGCATCCTAAATCAAACTTATGCAGACAAATGGATGCGGGAAAAGTAAGACATGCTTGATCTTATTTGACACAACTCACCTGATGTTTCAACAGTAATTTCAACTCATAATGACCAGAAAGAGTTACAGACACAGGTAAGCACACATGTAGCAAAAACAAAGATGACAACAACAACAACAACAAAACAAACAAACAAACAAACAAAAACAAAAACAAAAAAACGCTGAGTGTCTGAGTGTGGGTGGCGGTAGTGCATGCTGTTTAAACCCTGGACTCTGGAGGAGGACAGAAGCAGGTAGATCTCTATTAGTTTGCAGGCAGTCTGGTCTACATAGCAAGTCTAGACAATCAGAGCTACAAAGAAAAACTATCTTGAAAAACCAACCAAACAACTAAACAAACAAACTAAACTAAGATGATAAAACAAAACAAACAAGTAAGCACAGGAAATAAGAACAAAGAAGTTTTAAGGGTTTAGAGTGCATAGATGAAAGCAAGAGAGAAAGTAGCCGATCTTCAGGGTTGAATCCTTATATAGAAATAGCAGAACTGAAGGTGGAGAGACAGTTCAATGGGTGATAGTGCATTTGTCATGAAAGACTGAATTTAAATCTCCTGGATCCACATAAAAGTCAGGGAGTGCTCCTACTCTGGACTGTTACAGGCCAACAAACCTGTGGCTTATACAGTGGAAAAACAACAAAGGAGTCTGGATCAAACAAGGAGAAAGATGAGGACAGACACCTGAGGTTGTCCCCTGACTTCCATTTGCAAGCCTCAGAATGCTGTGCTGGCTAGATTTTGTCAACTGTACCTAAACTCGAGTCATTTGAGAAGAAGGAACTTCAGTTGTGAGAATGCCTCCATTAAATTGGGATGTGGAAAATCTTGTAGGGTATTTTCTTAAATAATGTTGGTCATGGCTAACCCATTGTGGGTGGTGCTATCTAATGTCAGGTGCTATTGGATGGTATAAAAATTAGCCAGGGCAAGCCATTAGGAGCAAGTCAGTAAGCAATACTTCTTCAGAGCGCCATCATCAATTCTTGACTCAAGGTTCCTACTTTAAGTTCCTGTCTTCCTGACTTCCCTGGATGGTGAACACAAGGTCAAGATGAAGTAAATCTATTCCTCCCGATGTGATTTTTGGTTATGGTGTTTATCAGAGCAACAGAAACCCTAACTAAGACATGGAGCACATCAGTGTGAAGATGCAAAGACATACATTGTGTGCATGTAAACACACACACATATACACTCACTCACACACACACTCATGCAGAATACAACTTAAGAAACAACAAATTTACATTGCAAAATTATCCCAAACATAACAATTACAGGTGGCATCCAGTTCTTCAAGTTGAAGATGTGAGTTTTATGAGAAACGTAACACTATCTGAAAACATAAAGTAGATCACCAGCCCCTCTTCAAATACTGTGAAGCTTTGCTCATCTTTGTGACAGTAGTAGAGTCTCCCAAGATGTCTTAGGTAGGACTTTTCCATCAGAATCTCTCCTGAGGAGGCCAGTGGCTTCTACCTCAGGGAGCAATTCAGGAGCTGTAAATATGGTGACCACTGCTTTCTAATAATCTAATCCCGGCTCCTATGCCAACTGCCTTGTCTTCTCCTCCATTGTGACCTGTTTCCACTTGAACTGTGAGCCAGACACAGCTCTTTCTCCTTTATGTTGTTTTTGTCCGGTATTTTGTAACAGCAATGAGAGCATTAACCAAGACAAGCGTGGGTATCTGAATAACAGGAGGTGTCCATCGTGGAAATTACCTTAGAAGAGGCCAGCAAGGCTAAAGTCACTTCCCCAAAGTAATGCAGGAGCTAAGTTGTGGCCACAATACAAACATTTGCCCAGTTCATTTCTAGGGTTCAAGTTCTTTGTGAAATATTTTCAATTTTATTCAATGTGTGTGTGCTCACATGACTATATTTTGTGATTGTGTATACTAGAGAATAAATGTAGAGATGAGAGGAAAACAAGCAGCAGCCTGTTCTCTTCTTCTACCATGTAGGTACCAGGGCTAGAACTCTCTGAACATTCTCACTGGTTAGGTGATATCAGCAGTTAAGTAAATGCTCCCATGTTTTCTGGGTATTATTTTCCTTTCATGCTTTTGAGAAAACAACAGTGGCAACTTCTCTCATGTGTTTGCCCTCCTATGAGTGTAGGTGGATTTGATGATAGCTGCTCATACTAGCTGGCATTCCCATGTGTAGTGCACATCAAAGTGCATTACATAGATTCTGAAGATTGTATTCTTCCAGGCAAGCACTTCACCAATGGAGATATCGGGGTTCAGCTTGTTGTGTTCAGTGCTCATGGCACACACCATGGCACCCTTATTTATCTCTGCTTCAGAAATTGTGCATGAATACCAGAGAGAGTTCCATGAATGCAAGTATAACCTTGAATTCACTCCAAAGTATAAGAATTTCTAACTCTCTCAGGCTTTAGGACCTGACTGGTAATGAATTATTTGAACCTCCCCTCACACTTGATCATGATGAACGGTAGCTTCATATTCCTAGAATGGGGCATTAGTCACAGGGGCAGAAGTCAGCTAAAGTGACAAGCTTGTACTCTATCTTGAATAATGTTAGGAGTCACTGAAGTGTTTTAAGCATGACTAGGTGACAAAATTCAATGTGCACATGCTGCTCCAGTTATAGGATTTTGTGTGAAGTATCAAATATAATTTTTTTTATTCCTAAGATTGCTAATGCGTCTTTTATGACGCTGGCTTTTCATTTTTCCAAATCTGCTGGGTTTAATCAAGTTAATATTTATTAAGTCTACAGCTGTGCTAATGCTCCAAATTATGTGACCCTTGTGACCTCTTCCTATTTCTGGCTCCCATGTGAGCATGAAAGGACCAGTCACGGCCTGTAAGCATGAGGACACAAGCTGTTGTTCTTATCTATGTCTCTGTCCCTTGGTGAAACTATCCTTGTTGACATAATCTATAAATTAGGCAGCAATGGTCAGATGAAAATGGATTGAATCTGTATACAATATTATATCAGTTACTTTCCTAAGTTTAGCACATGTAAGTGTAAGAGAATGTTCCTTTCGCCTGGAGGATATGTCAATTAGTAAAGTGCTTACTGTGCAAGCATGAGGACCGGAGTATGATCCCTAGAGCATGTAAAAGCAGGCGTGGTGTGTTATTTGGAATCCTCATTTTGAGGTGTTGACAGGAAGATTCTTAAGGCTCACTGGTCGAGCATTGTAGCCAAGGAATAGGCAAGGAGAAGACCAAGTGGCGACAAGTAAGAAACAACCTCTGATATTGACTATTGGGGCCACATACCAACCCACAAATACATGTGCACACACAACCCCCAAGACAGTGTCCTCGTGTTCTATTGCTGAAAATGTGAATTTTAAACTCACCAGCCAATCATTTGTTGAATTCTGATGCCTTTTAGAGATATGTTAGATGCTGTGATGCAGTGTCATGTGACACAGTCATGATTCTTAGAGGTTCTTTAGCACAGTCTAGCAGACTGCCCTGTGCTGATGATCCTAGCTTAGTACACTGCGAGGACAAAGGGACAGAATGTAAATCAGCAAGTACCAGGGACAGATAAGAGGGGAGATTTTATGATCAATGTACCCCTGAGATGAGCTTAGAAGAATGAATGAAAGAATTACAGAAGTAATGGTGTGTGATGGTTATCTTTAACTATCCTCTTGACATAACCTGAATCACCTGGGAGGAGAATCTTAAGGAGGGATTGTCCCTATTGGGTTGCTCTGAGGACACGTTTGTAGTAGACTGTCTTAATTAAGTTAATGGGTGTGGGAAGACCCACTGTGGATGGCACCATTCTCTACATAGGGGTCCTTGTTTTAATTACGTTTCTTTTGCTACAATAAAGACCACAAAGAATGGACTTATTTCAGCTTCCTTTCATATTTCCTCATGAAGGGAAATCAGGGAAAAAATTCAAGACAGGAACCTGGGATAGGAACTGAAGGGAGGCAATGGATTCATACTGCTTACTGGCTTGCTCATCTTGTTTTCTTAGGCCACACAGGACAGTATTCTGAGGAGTGGCATTGCCTCCAGTAAACTGCACCCTTCCACATTCATCATTAATAAATAAAATGCCCCAAAGAGTTTCCTACCCTCCAGTCATATGGGGACATTTTCTCCATTGAGATTCTATTTTCATAAACGACTCCAGCTGTGGCCAGTTGAAAATAGTTCAAACAGCATAGTTTCGGAATGATTTGAATGGAAATATCAAGCAGTGTATAATTCAGGCAGCAAGTAGGAAAATGTGCATTTGCTTCTGAGTTTCCATGTTTGTGGATGTGATATGACTAGCTGCTTTGAGTTCCTGCAGTTGTGGTTTCTCCAAATCGCTAGATGACATCTTAAAACTGGGAGCTAAAACAAATCCTCTCTCCCTTATGTTGCTTTCTCATCAGGGTATTTTATCACAGCAACAGAAATAAAACTAAAATAATAAAGAAGTCCATGAAGTCCTGGAACCCTGGGCTGTAAAGGCTCTTGGAGCAGTACAGGAAGGGAAAGGAAGAAGCATGAAAAGTAGGCTTAAGTATGAGCTACTGACCCCTGCAGAAGGATATTCAAAACCAAGTAAAGTTTGTCTTTCTATCTTTCCAGCCATCTATGAGCAATCCTGTGAGGTGTACAGACACCAAGGGAACAAGGCTGGATTCTTCTATATTGACTCTGATGGCGGCGGGCCACTGGGACCTCTCCAGGTGTACTGCAATATCACCGGTAAGGGCTATGTTTTCCATGCATGCTTAACCTGGGTGACTGCTACTATGAGATGGAATGGAGTTTCTGCAATGGGACACCTGCGTAAGCAAAATCTTACAGAACTAGCTTCAGTGGGGGAAGGAGGCTATCTTGATAAATCTTAAGAATTAGCTTAGTTATTTTTTAGAAAGAATGGTAGAGGAAGCTTGGTAAAGGTAATGACTCTATTCCAAAAATCCAGAGTGAATTACCCACTATTTTCTGTAGGGCTTGCCAAGGTCATCTTCTCTATAGAAAATGAGCAGCGAAAATAAAAGGAGATAAGAACAAAATAAATAAACACAGAAAAACAAGGCATAAAAGTCAATGGAAGTCCTAATTCACAAAGGGGAAAATTCATTCATAGAAGGTTCTTTGAACTGTGTGTTTGGGTGAGTTCTACTTTCTTGATCATCAGTGGTTCATCATTGAAATGGGAATCAGATTACTAACCAAGGAGTTGTGAAGATCATGGATAATCAGATGTGTTGGAGCAGCAAGTGAGGACCTCAAAAACATAAGCTTCACTTCAAAAGGGAAAAGAGATTCTAGAAATCTATTTAAAAATAAGAGATTCTTATTCTAGAAGCAAGTAGAAATGATCAATCTGAGAAGACAGATAAAGGTTACCACAAATTCCATAGTCCATCATGTTAATATTTTCATGATGATTTATTGTAAATCAAGATACTTTTCTATAGGCTAGTCAAACATCAGGTAGGAGGATTTCAGGAAAGCTGAATGTCCCTGCTCTGAGTCTCACATACTATCTGATGGTTTCTTAGACTTTATGTTCATGAAACAAAGGGAACTTGCCAGGAGTCACAGAATGTTATGTTATATTTGGAGATGGTTAATAAGTTACTGTCCAATAGGTCAAGGTTTTACAAGGTAATTGTACATTGTATCTGCAGAGTTTTGACTTGTCCCCCATCACTGAAGTTCCAATTAGCTTTGTACAAAATTTCTATATAGGTATAGCTTCTTTTTATGTGAATTGCAGTTTTCTTGAGAGTCACCATCATCTTCATCATTATCATCATCTTCTTCATCAGGAAAACTGTGTTCTATGGAATATCCCGAGAGTATGTAACTTCTTTATAAATTAATTGCATAGGTTCAGAAGCAACATCTGAGACTGAGCAGGTAAAAGCCATTGGTGCCAAGTCTGATGACATGAGGTTAATCCCTGGTTGCCACATGGTAGGAAGAGAAAACAGACTCCACCAAGATTCCCACATGTTAAACTGGGCAGTGTTTAAGCACACCTTTAATCTTAGCCATTGGGAGGCAAAGGCAGGTGAATCTCTGTGAGTTTGAGGCCAGCCTGGTCTAAAGAGTGAGTTGCAGGACAGGCTCCAATGCTACAAAGTTATACGGAGAAACCCTGTCTCAAAAAACAAACGAACAAAAGATTTCCACATGTTGTTCTCTGATTCACACAGATTCACATTGGTACATATGTGCCCTCTTCACAAGTTAAAATGAAAATCTAAAAGTGATACTCTATGGGTAATTTATTCTATCATAAAATTCCACATTGCCAAACATTGATGTGATGATCTTTTTGAGCATTTAGTTTTGCCATTAGTTCTACTATGACTGTCAGTCTGTCATTAATTGGCATCTCTCTCTCTCTCTCTCTCTCTCTCTCTCTCTCTCTCTCTCTTTTTCTTTCTCCCTCTCTTTCCTTTCTTTCTCTCTGTCTCTCTGTCTCCCTCTCTCTCTCTCACACACACACGCATTCATAATTCATTTCAATCCTTGATCTTCAGAGATGTCAGATGCTCGAAGTAGCAAAGCAGCAAAAATCAGGCCTCTCACTTTTCATGGAATTTTTGTTCCCTGTGCTACACTTCAATGTGGCAGCATACTTATAGAGCTCTTTCTGAACGTGCAATGTCCAAGGCACTAAGAATATGCAAATGAATGACACCGTGGTTGTTCAGGTGACAGTAAACTCAGGAACACAGTGATGAGATGCTATAGGCAGAATGTAGGGAAAGCACTGAGGGAAGTAATGACAAAGCATATTCAACAGTTTTTCCAACCAAATGCAAAGAACCAGAAGACAGACACTGTTTTCAGAAAGGGCTAGCATTTTGTCGTTGTGGTTGCTCTTGTTTGTGTTTTTGTTCATTTGCTTTTCCATAGTACATCATCTAGTGAAGAGTGGCAGTATGCTAGCTACCTTGTAGTTGTTTTTTGTTTTGTTTTTGCTTGTTTGTTTGTTTTTGATTTGTTTTTTTAAGGAAGGTTTTTACAGTAGATATGGAGCCAGTCCTGGCACTCACAGTGTAGATGAGACTGGCCTAAAACTCACAGAGATCTGTCTCTTTGTAATTGCTTTAGAGCAGGAATAGAAATTGTGCTCTTTGCCTTCTTGGTTGTTGTTACCTAGTACTATTCAACGACCTAGTCAAGGACTGGGCTTGTTCTATTTAAAACATAACTCACACATGAGTTCTTAGTAAAACAAATACAGAATTCTAGGATAGTCTAGGATATCCTTATTCACTAAATGTACTTGCTCTAAGATTTATAACGTATTTCAATGCAAATTCACCCTGGTTCTTGCTTTCCAAAATGAGGTGTTTTGGCTATAAGAGAAGGCAAAGGAGACAAATACCTACTGCTGAGGAGCAGATGTCACATATATCCAGGAACTGTAGGGTGACTGCCAACTACTGAGCTCAGACATTTCAGGGAGTTTAATTGGAACTTACAAAAATCATCTCTGTTAATTCTACCAGAAAAAATCTAAGCAAATAGATTTTTTAAAAATCTCCAACTTGAATGGAAGAAATAGAATATCAGAATTTCATGACTTGCTGCAGGTAACACCTAGCTGGGACCATGACTTCCCTCTGGTTCAGTAATAATCCACATCCCTGAAACATTAACTGGACACTCTGCATTGCATGTATCTTCACCATAAGCAGCTGCTGTGAAATAATCCTTCTGTTTGCTGTGAATATGTATTCCTCTCATTGGATAATAAAAAAGCTACTTTGGCCTATAGTAAGGCATGTTAAGGCTAGGTTGGAAAACCAAACAAACCAGAGAGAAGGGTGGAGTCAGGAGAGACAAGTCAGTCACCAAAGAAGCAAGATGCCAGGGGACTGGTAAAGTCACGGACATGGGACAAAATATAGAATAATAGAAATGGGTTAATTTAAATGTAAGAGCCAAATAGTAATAAGCCTAAACTATAGGCCAAATATTTTAATTAATATAAGCTTTGTGTGTTAATTTGAAACTGGACGGTTCTGGACAAAAGAAAATCTCTACCTCCATTTGCAATCAGCATTTTGATGTTTTGTTATAAAATTAATAAATGATTATAATTAAAAATTTTAAAAATAGAAAAATTTATTAAAATGCTAAAACAAATCATAATCAAAAATCAAGGTATTAAGTTACTAAATTCTTAGAAATTTAAATCTGTTTTTCTGTAAATGAATTTGTTCATTTAAACATAAGATACACTTCAATCATATATTTGTATTTTAGTGCCCACATTCAGGTTTTTTCCTGTTTCAGTAAAACATATTTTGAAATTAAAATGTATATATTACAACAGTACAAAAATTAAATTTTCTAAAATAGCAGAAGTATAAGAACATAGAAGACTTTATTCATCTAGAACTGTGATTTTGAAGCCTACCTCTTATGGGGTTTACTATTTGATAATTTATTCATTTATGGCTAAGGAAGAATGTGCAATTGATCTTATGGCTTGCTAATTTGGTGCAGTAGTCCTGGATGAACTAGAACTCGGGACATGAGTTTGATGGTACTGGAGAAATCAGGATTCCCCTCTTGACATTCCTAGTCTCATTAGTAAAAGAATTTAAGAATAAGTTCAAAGACATCTCCACGAGAGTTTTATTGCAGTTGAAAAGAGAAACACCTCAGGACAGGTAAAAGTTGCACTTCCCAGCTGCTGCCCAGAGAAGGAAGATGGGGAAGGAAATGAAGAGTGTGCTTCTTGAGTTAAGGAAGCATGGATGTTGGGTCCAGGGGGGTCGCACAAAGATGAGAACACCACCAAGTCTAATAAACCAGAAGCAAACTTTATTCCAGAAACCAGATCCTAGGAAAAACAGAAGCAAACTTAAAAATAAAAAATAAAAATAAAACACCGCAGGGCACAGAAGCTTATTAGCTAGCTGAGACCACAGCCAGAGATGGTGTTTGTTAGGCTGTGGCAAACGGCTGGTTTTTGAACCTACTTTTTATAGCAGGGGCACCAGGCATTATCCCTGAACAAAAGAATTTTACAACCTTGCCCTGACCCTTGGGTTGGTCAGCCAGCTGAGACCCTAAAGAGGGGAGTGAGTGCTAGTGTCAATGAGTAATTAGGCAGCCATCATGAAATATGTTTTAGGGGAGATTACAACGAAAGTTGCGAGAAAACAGATATCTTTAGCAGTTCGTCAGAAAAGGGGCTGCTTGTAACACTAGAAGGTTAATAAATTAGGATTAACTGGTTCTTGGGCTGAGAACTTAGAAGAAAAGCATTTCACATTATTTTTAGGTAAATTTTCAGATATTGACTGCCATACTTTACAATCTCCATTATCAGAGCTCATTAATTAAACCTTTTTATTTATCCACTGTCTCCTGGTACCTCTGGGTGTAAACTGAGGTCATGCCTCTCCTCTGGTGGTGCCAGTTTCCCATAACAGAGACGGTGTCTGACCCAGAGGTCACATATCTCTGTCTCCTAAAGGTTAAACTCAGTTCACATCTACTGTTTATTAAGGATGGTCAGGACACTGCTCTTAATTTGTAGAGAGACACTCTGGCCTTGTAAATAAAACAGCCAGTTGTAAAATGACCTACGCTTCCCAAACATCTGAGAAAATAGCTCACTGTGAATGAATGATCCTTGATCTGCTGAGAAAGCTGCTGATAGTCTGTTCTCATTCTCCTAGACTTATAACTTTATATTTCTTTATTTTTACATTTTTATTTTCTTATGCCTGGACTCTTCAGGAGATCGGCGATGTCATGGCTAACGGCCATATGATGGGAAGGCAATGTTTGAGCAAGGGTGAGGATTGCCCTGTGCACTGGAAGGTGCATATGTGATGTCTGGTCAGCATCTGAAAGAAGAGAGAAAGTCTGGGTCACTTGTTGGGAAGACTTAGCTGCGGATCATGGCTTCTTGGGTTGTAGGGACTAAGCTAGAAAATGTTGATTGTTGGAAGGAAAAGCAGAGAATTTCCAAAGTGGGAAAACTATTGGCTACTTCTGGTCATGGCTTGTGGTGGTCCTTGTGAAAGACTCCCGTGGGCGTCTTCCCTCGGGAGAGACCCCGTGCCCAAAGATCAGTCGAAAACACGCAGCCGGATGCAAACAGCAAGAGGTTTATTGAATACACAGGTACCTGGGGCGACCAAGTCTCTCGGAGGACTTGCGCGCCTGCAGGTTGGGGGTGAGGGGTTTTTATAAGGAGAGCAAAAAGCGAGGTTTACAGAAGCAAGATGCAGGGTAGTAAATTCTTAACCTAAATAACAATGAGGGGACTACTCAGCGGTTTATTGTTCCTCTTATCCTGCCTCCCCCTTTCCTGGCTGGCGACCAGATGTCTGATTGCACAGCCCCTGACTCGTGACGAGCCCCGCTTTATACGTGACTCAGGCCTCGCAATCCTCTCTTTCTTTGTTTCTATGACCAATCCATAAATCTCCTGTCTTGCAGCCAGATAAGGCTGTCCTTGCTCTAACCTCAGGTATCTTTGCTCAGCATTCCGGAGGCCCTGAGATAGTTATCTGTGAACCTTTGCAAAATGGTATAACTGTGATTAAAACGAGGGGTCCTTCACTTGGGGTGTGTGATTGACCTAGCTCCCTGAAGTGTTGGGCTACAATGAGGCCAGTGATTCTACTTCCTAAGCAAGAAGCTTTTCCACAATGGGCCTGTTACTACTGCTGTGATTCTGAGTCAATAGTTTAGATGGTCATAGATAGGAATTTTCATGATGATGATCAAGCATGAGCCTTTATTTGGGGAATCTTAAATCTTCTATGTTGCTAAACAGGAGTGACTTGTGATGCCGTGAAATACATAGCAAAGCCATCCAGAAAGGGTTTATGTTGGCTGTCTTTACAAATGCCAATAAACTGAGATAGGAATTGAATTATTTATTCACATTTTAAAATTTTACTGTTTTAATTTTTTTTATTTTATATACCAATCCCAGTTCCTGTGGCGAGCTTTCCACGCCACTGGAAAAGCTGCATCACCACCCAACCGGTATGGACTGCGACTCCATACCTTCCACGAGCTGGATAATGTCCTAGGGGTTAAAACACAAGATGCACAGACACATACAGAGAGTTCACAGAGAGTTCGAGTCATTCGCCAGAGGAGGAGGATGCCTGTTTATTTCACTTAATCCGGGGTTAAAATACCCTTTGGCCCCAGTAAAGGAAACCCCTCCCAGCCAGAGTGGGATGGGGAAGCTGGCTCAGAGTGAGCTTCTCCGCAGGCAGGTGGGGTGCAGGGCAGTGTCAGACAGGTGAGGGATCTTGGTGCCTGGGCTCTCCCAGGCAGGTTGAGAAATTGCCATTTTAAAGTGATATAGAGCCCTAGGCTATTATACCAGGCTTTAGCAGAACAGGCACGGAACTTAGCAGGAAGCTTAGCTGGTTGCCAAAACAGTCCAGGATTTGCTTCCCAGGGAGCAAGGGAAGGCCAGGGCCTTACAAGTTCCCTTCCTCTCCCTCCTCCCACTCCCCCCACTTTCCACTCACCTTCCCAACTACTTCTTAGAGAGGGTAAGGCTTCCCATGGGAGTCAATAAAGTCTGGCATATCACTTTGAGGCAGGACCAAGGCACTCACCCCATATCTAATTTTTAAGCCTTTTTTTCCCTCTAAGATCTGGCCATCTGGAAAGCTAGAGGATTACTCCCAGATCTATTTTCCCATCCCATCTCCAGCTACTAAACTTTACAGGAAATTAAAATAGAGGCAGTCAATCATTCCAAAGTTGAATCTTGATCTTCTAGTTCAGTGGTGAGTCTTGTGAGATTTTCTGCCTGTACCTCTGATCACTATCATAGGGTTATTGTTCCCATACTACCAAGGTGCCATCAGGTACAAGTGTAACCCATAACAAGAAATTATCAGTGTGCACATGCCAAACTACTCATATACCTTTAATAATAGGCATAACATGTACACAATTAGTTGTTTACACTGTGGAATTGCAAATTCTTTTCTAAAATATGAAATACATATGTGCTTTTATACTATTGGGGAATTGTCATTTTTTTAAAACTTTATTAGCTTTTCAGGTTTCTGGTGAGCTTAGTTTGGGAGATTAATGTCCAAGAAAACTTGGCTACCTCAAGAGCTATCTACAGCAAGTAAATTTCAGATTTTTGTTCAAGAATTCAAAGAAGAAATTCAAGGACCTGAGATGGTGGGTTTTAGAGAAAAATTTGCTACATATCCACAAATGGGCACTTAAGGGGTGAGGGAGAGTGAGAAAGCAAAGGTCCTATATAGAGAAAATATGTTCCCAGGGAAATACTGGGCTGGTACATTAAAGGACATCAGAAACATATTCTGAGTGTAGAATTTTGATCTTCTGAAATCAAAGGGTCACCCATCAGACACTTGTGCATTTGGTTTCATTGAATGCAGAATAGATAAAATTGAACTCCTAAAACATAATATAGACAACTATTGCCACTGTGACTTATATATCAGTGTACATTATCTACATAACAAAACTTGCTTGAATCTGGTAATGTACTGCCTAATTACAAGGCACTGTCATTCATACTCACTCTCTGTAAATGTAATTTTTTAATAAGGGTAACAATTTAACAAAGGAATTAAAAGATGAATGTCCTCAATAATCTTAAGGAACTTCATGCAGTTGACTGAGAGTCGGAGAAGTACAGTGGCATCCCTCAGATAAGAAGGAATCGACAGAATGTTTTATGGACTTGAACTGTAAATCTCCAGAGTTTCTAGCCTGCCAACCTATCCTGAAGATTTTAAAATAGTAAGCCTTCACAATCTGTTTTCTCACCTCCCCACACCTCACACACATACACAAACACACACACACACACACACACACCTCAGTAGGCTGAGTGCCCTAGTGGGTATCCTGAGGCCAGGATGAACGTCTCAACCATGTGACATACCTCTCACTTTGTGTAGACACTCACTGACACTTATCACACTTTATGAAAGCCATCACTATTTATTGAGATATTCCCGTGAGTTTGTAAATTTCTCATTAAAATACATGAGGCAAGTTGAGGGGGATGGCTCGGTGAGTAAAGTACTTGACAGTTGTCTCAGTTACATGGTGGAAAAAAGCATCATGACCAAGACAATTTATAGAAGAAAGAGTTTTTTGGCCTTCTACTTTCAGAGGATTATAGTTCATGATGCTGTAGCAAAGGTACAGTGAGCAACAGCAGGAAGCTCTGGACTCACATCTTGAACCACAGGCAGGAAACAGAGAGAGCAAACTGGGAATGGGGTATGGCTTCGAAACATCAAAGCCTACTTCTAATGATGGAATTCCTTAACCAAACCCACACCTCTTAAACTTACTCAAACAGTACCACCATGTTAACAACTAGGAACAAGTTATTCAATTTCTAGAGCCTGTGGAGGACATAGGACCTTCTCATTCAAATAACCACACCCCAGAAGCAAAAGGGACTTAAATTCAGATTAAGAATGCGTATATATGGGCATAATGGCATAGACCTACATACCCAGTACTGAGAAGGGATTCCATTGTTTGCTCCAATAACAGGTAATGGAACATTAAGAAGGAGGGGCTTAGTAAAAAGTCTGTTACTTGGGTATTACCCAGGAGAGATTAAGGGAATTCCCATGGAACCCTGGTTAATTCTCACAAGATGGTTTTTATTGAAGTGCAGACTGATCTTTCTTAGTTTTTTTGGATTCCTCTATCAGCATATAATCTCCCTCCCTCTTTCACCTTTGCCACAGTGGGAATTCGGCTGCTTGTTGTTCTAAACAAAACTCTTCAAATACCACCCTCAGGCACCTTGTTTAAACAAAGAAAAGATTTATGTAGAGTGTGACAAATTTAGGTCTACTCTTACACGTACATTGATGATGCCAATGTACTGAGCAGAATGAAATCACTATCACTGCCAACTACAAGCACCTCTTTCTCCTTTACTCTGTCCTATTTGTATAGTGTATGTTAGACTAACATGCACTTTTTTAAAAAAATTTTTAACAGTTTGGAGCTGTGGAAACAGATTCAATATTCAGTCTTAACTGGTGTTGGCTGTTTTTAGGATTTGCAGCTTCTGTTTTAAGTCCTTCCTATAAATTCTTCACTGCCCAACAGACACAGTAGTGGGACATGTTTCGGATTTTGCTAGAGCTTAAATTCAAATTCTTGAAGATTATAGCCATGCAACTTTGAACAAATTATTTAATAGCTATAGATTTGGTTTCTTTGTTAGTAAAGTAATGATAAAACTGTTTGCTTTTTAAGACTGCTGTGAAAATCTCAATATATATGCTGGAATAGATCTTTCTCTCATTGCGGTGACAAAACACCAGACAAAATAACTGAAGAGAGAAAGAATGAAAAGGGTGTGTTTAGCTCACAGTCTGAACATCCAGGTCACCATGTTGGGGAAAGCATGGCAGCAGGAACATGAGGCAGCTGGCCGCATTGCATCCACATGCAGAAAGCAGAGAGAGGTGGATACTAGATTGCTCCTTGATCCATCCTTTCTGTTCACGCTGGGATCCCAGTCCATACAATAGTGCCATCCATGCTTAAGAGAGGTCTTTCAAAGTCCATCCCAACTATAAAGTCCCTCCAAGATGTGCTCAGAGTCCTAGGTGACTAGGACTGGAGTCTGCCAGGCTGGCAGTTAGTATTAACCCTTGCACACATAAAATCTCAATTCTTCTAAATCAGACAGTCTTGAAACAATTAAGTGATATTATGTAGTGATTGAAGAATTAACTCTCAATTGTGCTCACAGTTGTCCATACAATTGAGAGCTTTATGTCCATTCTCACCATGAGATAAAAAATAAAGTCTTCATCTGTTCTAAATGGCTATGTTATTTACAAGACTTTAGGAGTCTGGAGAGAAGTTTTATCCAACAAACTTTAGGAGTCTCGAAAGAAGTTTTATTTTCTAATAAAAATGAAGCACAATTAGAAGAGTGAGAATCTCTGACCACATTTTCTTAAGAACTCAAATTGCAGTCAGTCTGGGCACTTGTTACACATTTTCCTTAGGTCTCGGTGTGTAGTTAGTTTGTGTATTTTTAATGTCAACAGACAGTTGGCTGCCTATTATATGTATTTATTTCCAAACTGCACAATTTTCTGTTGTTTAGTAAATTCAAGCAAAATTGTTTGTGTAGTCACTCACAGAACACATTCCCTTCCAATCTCAATAGAACCAATGACATTTTCACATATGTAGGACAATAGACAAACATTACAGCGAATTTTCAAAAAATGTTAAGGCAAATCTCCAACCAAACTTGTTTTTTATTCTCAAATAGTTCCTAATTCATTTACAACCCACCTTCAAAGTCTCTCAGTCTTACACCCTCCCTCGATATTATGATACTCCAATTCTCTCTGCTTTGGCAGCAGCCTCCTTTTTCATTAAAACTCATCCAAGCATGCATAATGGAGTAGGGAGATGATTGTGATTGAGGTCTCTTCAATATTTCTAGACATAATTGTGAAGTGTGATTACAGGTAATAGATTATCATTCCAGCTGTTGACAGCAAGAAAGAACTGTGTCCACTGAGTTTGGCCTCAGGTGTTAGCCTTGCTTTCTGGTTAAAGTAGTGGCTGTGAATTATTCCGTGGGCACCCACCTATCTGTCAGAAAAGGGTGAATGAAAGTTATAGAGAATGTAAGAAAGAGACACTTATGGACATTTCTTTCTCTTTATGCTTTGAGTCTACTACCAGTGTTGGACATACATAATAAATAGTAAACTAAATAGAGCTTAGTAGTTTGTGAAATGATATTTACAATGCAGTTTTGTGCTGGCATTTTCCTATTGACTGCATTCTCAAGCAATCTACTTCCAACATGTGCACACATACACACTCATGTATATATGCTGTCACACTCAAGCATATACATTCCTGTGAAGATACAACACACACACACATATGCATACTTAAGACGTAAATATATATAGGCACGCACATATTTACACATATGTGAGGGTACACAGAACAGAAAGAATGTGTACTTTCTATTGCTCTACCAAAGACTGACACAAGAATAAGATATGTCAAAGTCTCCCATTTCTTTTTTAATTATCAGTTGTCTAGTCATCATTGTAAGATTACTGTTTTCAATATTCCAATAAGACAGCACAATCAGTAAAGTGCTTGTTTACAAACATGTGAATCTAGTTTTGATCTCTAATACCTTTGCAAAAAATATCCAGCTTTGCTGGCACCTGATTATAATCCTAGCACTGGGGAGGCAGAGTCAGGTGAATCTCTGGGACTCACTAGTCAATCAGTCTAACCCCGTCATCAATGTACAGGGCAACGAGAGACTTGGTCTCAAATAAACAAGGTGGACAGTGTATATTCTAAAGAACAGTTTTCAAAGTTTACTGTGGCATCCACACACATATGCATGTGTACATTTAAACACACATAAAATAACTGTTGCCAACACTGTCCTTTGAGTTGAGACCATATATTGAACATATCATGTATGTTAAACCAGGGAAGCAGACATGATTGAAAAAAATGGAATTGTTTCAGTTCATAAATGCATTAATAATGCTAGTGAGTAGTAGAAACAGAATAGCGACTACAGCTATCCAGAACTGAGACATTTGCTCTGTGCTTGGTGTTTTCTGTCACAGAAATACAAGAACTGATATTACTGGGTCTACATATGTGCTAGGCCACTGCTCTACACAGTGATGATGAGCCATTGGGAATATAGGAAAACTTTTTATATTTGTGACTGGGGATGACTCAGTCTGTAAAATCTCTGCTATGTAAGCATAGAAGCTGAGAATGGATCCCCACTGTCCGCATAGAAGCCAGAGGGTATACAAATAAACAACATTTTTGAAGAGCAGAAAAAAGCAGAACCCCAGAGCTAATTTTCTTATTAATATAGCTGATCAATGAATCTAGATTCAATTAGAGACTATCTCCTAAAACATGATTGAATACTATTGAGGAATAAAGCCCCATCTGCGTATGGCCACCACACATTCATGCACATGTATGCATGCATATACTGCCATGTGTAAATGTGTATACAAGCATACACAGAGAGATAGAGCTAGAGAGAGAAGGAGAGACTCATTATAAAATTGCAACTTTGCTTTAGACTGGTTAGTATTGAATTTTTTTTCTGTGATAAACCTAAAAATCTCAGTTTCAAGCTGAGATCCTTAAAAGAGTTACTCAAGTTTCTTATGGTGACAGGGTAGAAATGTTCCTCTGTTCCCCACCACTGAAAGGTGTTGTAGGAGGCTGCCTGTTTGTTCCAGCCATCCAGCTGAGAAAGAACCGCACAGAAACTATATTATTTAAATCACTGCTTAGTCCATTAGCTCTATTTTCCTATTGACTAGCTCTTACAACTTGATTTAACCCATTTCTAGTAATCTGTGTATCGACATGAAACTGTGGTTTACCAGGTAAAATTCTGGAGTCTCTCTCTGGTGGGGCTATATGTCTTCTCCTTGACTCCACCTTCTTTCTTCCAGGATTTAGTTTAGTTTTCCATGCCTACCTCTGTTCTGTCCTGTTATAGGTCCAAAGCACTTTCTTTATTCATGATGGTAATCACAGAATACAGAGGGGAATTCCACATCACCTCCCTTTTTTCTGTCTAAATGAAAAGGAAGGTTTTAATTTTCACATAGCAAAATTACGTATAACAAAACACGTATCAAGTTCCCATCACTACTTCTCCGTGACAGCCGCTCTCTATGTTTCTTATATGTTAGCTCATTCACCTCACAATAGGTAGCAAGACCAAGCAAACTGTTCACAAGAATCTGGACAAAGTATATTGTGCAAGTGCCCTGATTTTGACACAAAAATAATCATAATATACAACAATAATGATTACTCAAAGTCTGCAGTGAGTGTAGAGTGTTCAAGAACCTCAACAAATAAGGACAGTTGTCACATCTTCACAATGATGCCCTTCTGACATGGTTAACCATGGATAAAAGCTTGGAACATCAGCAGAGTTGTAAATGGAAAAGATGCCATAGCAAAGTCCATGTTTTTAAAAAATCACTCCTGCTTTGGGTGAATTAGAATTTGGGCAAGAAAGCTGAATATTCGGACATTCTTACTACAAAGAAAAAAATGACAAATTCTGGTGATATTGGAGATTGTGTCTCAATTACATCTTTCTTAGTCTCTGTTTCTGTCTGTGTCTTGGGTTTGGGGAGCTATTTTTCATTACATCTATTGTACCTGTGTGCATGATATGTTTGTGCAGGTGTAGAGGTCTGTGAACAGCTTTCAGCACTCGGATTTCTCCTTTTGCCACGTGTATCCCAGGAATTAAATTTAAAAACAAGTCCTTGTACCCACTGAGCCATATCGCTGGAGCCTAGGAATGCTATGTTAGTATTGACTTTAAGTATAGGGTGTAGGCAGAGTTTTCCTGTTCCGACCTCATGTTCCCAAATAACTGGCAGTCACTTCCCAAGAAACTGATTTGGAAAATTAATATCAATTATAAATGCTCAGTCAATAACTCAGCCTTGTTACAAGCTAACTCTTACATTTAAGTTAACTCATATTTCTTATTTATGCTTTGCCACATGGCTCATGATTTGTTACCTTCTTTTCTACACATCCTGCTTTTTTGGCAGATGACTGGCATCTCTTTTGACTCTGCGCTTCTTCTACCCATCATTCTCCTAATTTGGTTGTACAATCTATAATTCCTGCCCAGTCAATTATCTTTTTATTAAACCAATCTAAGTGACAAATCTTCACAGTGTATAAAAGGATTATTCCACATCAGTGGAGAGAAAGAGAGAGAGAGATAGAAACAGAGAGAGAGAGACAGAGAGAGGTGCTCAGAGAAAGAATAGGTCACATCCAGGTGTGAGTTGGACTTCTCAGGGAGAGCAACCACCAAGTGCCTTAGCATTGGCAATATAAACTATTTAGGAGCTCTCAGGATACAACTGAAAGGGTTGTTCACAGACACCCTCTACTTTTCTCTTTTTATAACTGAGACTATAGAGTAACTATAGACATTTCTTGAAGGCGATTATAATCTGAAGAGCTAATCTGAGAGATGCTAGGGTTGCAGAGTGATTCTGTTAAGAATCTTGGGAAACTGAACTTTCAGCAGAAGGAAAGAAAGGCTTTCTTCAGTTGTCCATTATCCTGGAGTTCTGGCTTCTCCAAGCATCAACCAGACTCCACGGTGAGGGACTCTTTTCCCTTCTTATGCCTGTTTTACTTTTCCCTGACTTTGTCCTGCCTTTCATTCCTCATCTTCCCTGAAAGCAGGAGCAGTGTCCTCTTGGCAGTGGGTTTAGCTCGTCCTGGGAGAAGTTTGAAAATGGGCTTTCTCATGAAGACTCACTCATAGGTGACGTATGTGCTACAGCTCATTGGCAGTTTAACTGCTTGGAATAGTGCTAGTGTTGTTGCTTCTTTGTATCATTCCAACTTGTATTGCGGCTTACATTTCAAAGGGGCATTTTGACTTCTGTAATGAAGGGTTTTCCAAAGGGCTCAAGAACAGCCATTCACCAGATAGAAGAAGCAGAGTTTTATGCTTTATATCCTCTGTGTGGGCCACACAGGACTTCCAGAAGGCTTGTCTCTCAAGCTAAGTCCAGCAGTGGATATTAACGCCATGTGGAGAAGTCTCGACTTTGAAGTGGTCTCTCTGGGTGAGCAGCAGACAGCATAATCTCCTGCTAAATTGAGCCATTAAACAAAACTACGAAGTCATAAAGCTGTGGCATTACCCTGAAATTAAAGCACTGTCACCTTCAAATTGCCAAGAATTTTAACAGCCACTTAGAGAAATTCCTTTCACACATCCATTTAGCATGGCCTGTTGATTCCAAGCACACTGATGAAGAGAGGGAGCCTGAGTGAGATTTTCTGGCAAGGGCCTTATAATTTTTTCATGCTTCTCCTCTTTATTAACCCACAAATTTCTCAAATTCTTATTAATCTCTCATTTATTCATGTATTTATCAGCTCTCTTATTTATTTGCTCCCTCATATATTTTTGATGTGCTCAGTTATTTATGCATTATTCAATTATGCAGAAAATAATTCATGCAAATTACATTCGATTGTTGACTGAGCTTGTCACCAAAGTTCACAGAGTAAATAAATCTATTCGTGCCCTTACAAACCTCATAAATAAAAATAAATTAAATAATTAAAATAAATTGACTTTTTCTGTTTATTTATTTATTTGTGTGTGTGTGTGTGTGTGTGTGTGTGTGTGTGTATGCCTGCATGCATTGTTCTTAGATACTACATACCTTTGTTTTTGGCCAAAGTACCTAGGTTTCTCATTGGCCTGACATTCACTAATTCAGCTGGACTAACTGCCCATAAGCTCTAAAGGTTGTCTTGTCTGTGCCACTGCAGGACTAACACACTTGACTTTTCTTTCCTGTTTCTACTGATGGAGTTCTGGTCTTTGTGCTTGCAAGAAAAACACTTTACCACTTGAGATAACTCCCCAAACCTCAGATTATTTTCTGACTTTCAGTAAATTATGTATGTGCTAATTATTTATTTGCTTCCTCGTTATTTTTATGAGTTGAGTTTTTATGCATCATTCCTCCATTCAATTATGCAAAAAATAATTCAGACAAATTATATTCTAACATTGACTGATTTGAGCACCAAAATCACAAAGTGAATAAATCTATTCTTGTCTCACAAACACACATGTGAGAGAAGACAGGTGCAGTCCACAGATATTTTAGATGCAGTGTGGAAAACAGAGTGGGAAGCCATCGATGGCACCAAAATAGAACACAGGAGGAAGGTGTAGAAAGGTAACAAGAGTCATGGTCCTTCAAGATGTCTTTGATTTGCTGCCTCTTGAGCCAAGTTGTGTGTGTGTGTGTGTGTGTGTGTATGTGTGTGTGTGTGTGTGTGTGTGTTTCTGTGTGTGAGATCTATGTATGGATAGTGTATGCATACATATGTGTGTGAGTATGTGCAACCCGAAATATGCATAGAAATTAGAGAAAGACAACAGGAGTGGGAAGGCATCTCTTGAACTTGAAAGTAAACTAGTGACTATCAAGCTCCCAAACTCCCGCTGATTCTGCCCTACACAATGTTAGGGTTATAGGCACAGGTGGTCATACATGGCCTTTTATGTGGGTAATGTAGATTTGAAGTCAGGTCCTTAGCTTGGCCAACAGATACTGTTTACTCACTGAGCCATGGCCCCTGTCCCTGAGCTGATTTTTTAATAGGCACAGCTGTTATTTATAGAGCTACTACTAGCTTCAGGTGTCATGCTCTGCATTTCACAGTGGAGATGTTTCCCCAGCACCGGTGTGCAGAAAGATGCATTCTTTCTGCTTAATGAGGAAGGTATAGGAATCGCGAGTGGCTAAACATCTTGCCTGGAGTTGAATTTACCACTGAAGTTGTGAGGTTGTGACTGTCAAGCCTAAGTGCTCAGGTCTGTGTCCTGACATTCTACTTTTGGCTTGCCCCATGCCTCCCATAGGGCAGCAGACCCTTAGAAAGGACCGTGACGAGCGGAGATCTCCAGTGCACACCGTGCATTCTTCCCCACCACTTTCCTCTTCTGTAAGATAGATGTGATCTTACCTCCAGCAAGGCTTTCTGAAGAGTGAAATGGAAACAACATAAAGCTTGGGGTCTTCAATATTCATTTATCCATAATGAATGAGCAGAGAGAAAGGTTTAAAGTGACATTTTCTAACTCTGGTCCTGGTGCTGTTTATTCAGTAAGCATGAACATGAATCAGAAATACTATGCTTAGCATGCAATAATGGTCAGTGTTGATTGTCAGCTTGTCAAATTGTGAATAACCTAGGAGACAAATATCTGGGCACGCCTAAGTGTTTCTACATTGCTCTAACTGAGGTGGGCTGACCCATGGTAAATGTAGAGGTGCCTTTGATGAGCTGAGGTCCTGGATAAATACAAAGAAGCAAAAGGACTGAGAACCGGCATTCATCTCTTTCTGCTTCCTGCCGTGTGAGTGATGCAATTATCTTTCTCAAGCTCCTGCTGCCACAACTTCACCACCATGAAAGGCTGCACCCTTCAGCTCTGATTCTGAATAAAGCCTTCCTTCTTTAAATTGGTTATAATAACTTTTTCCATTAAAAATGAAGATAATAAATGCCATAGAAATTTGTGGGTTTTGGGACATACTTTTTCAAGGCAATAAGCTCCATCCATGTGCTAGCATCCATGCACAAAGTACCCATGTGTAACAGAAGAATAAAGTCATCTGATTCTTAAATAAATTTAACTCATTCACATATTTAATTTATATGCTAAAAGTTTTTTAGCTAGGGAATATGGTCAACTTACTTAATTTCTATGAAGCTAAACTTCTTCATGGGTGTAAATAAGAGTAATTATTGTTACATCAATGGATGTATGTACAAGTTAAATAAAATTACATGAGCTAGATCAGGTGCCTGATTCAGCATCTGACATTCTTTAAAAGTTGTTAAAATAATGTTGCAAGGCTAGAAGTACAAAATGAATGCAGAGATACGACTGGCTGAGAAAAGCTTCATGGGGACATATTGTTTCCTTGTCTCACCCACTTGCTCATGACTACCTATGTGCCAGTAATCTCTGTACTTGCCATGAGCAACTGGCCTGTTTGGCATCACTAACACTTGCTTCTAAGACCCAACTAGATAGTGAAATGTGGGCCTAGGCATGGCAAATTCATGGCTGCTGCCTAATGTACCATAGATATGTGGTATCCAAGGATGTGATTGCCATCATTGCTGCCCTCAATTATTGCTTCACTGTGCTGCTCAAGGGAATCAGAACGTGTAGTGATGACAATATTAACTGCCATCTTGTGACAACTTTAAATATTGGCAACAAATCTCTGGTCATTTTTGTGAGTAAGTTTCCAGATTATTATGATTTATGTGAGAAGACACACTCTAAGTCTTTGAGCTGGTGCCCTGACCAACATCTTTGGTACTCTGGTATGGATGAAGGCATAGGATAGAAATTTATCCCTGAAACCAGGGGTATAGGACTGCCCTGGAGAAGGATTACACAGAAATAGACATCAATTCCTACTACGGCGAGGATGAGGGAGAAGAACAGACAACCACTTGGAGACTGTTCACCACGCTTGTGGCCAAGTCCTTCCTAAACAGCCTCTTTGAAAATAAAATTCTGGAGATCAGTGTCTCTGGGCAAGCAAAGAAAAGCAGAGGTGAAATATCAGCATCGTACATGAGTAAAACCATGGATGCCTTGTCTCAGGGCTATGAGACAGGGATTGCCACAGAGGGGCAGAGGTTAGCTGTATGAGCATTTGTCCTGTTCAGAAGAGAGAAGCAACAAGGTTGAAGGTAGTGCCCGGAAGGCTTGTTTTTCTTGTTCATTTTTGCTCTGAGCCCTAGATTCCAGGGAGAGATGTGGAATCAAAGATAGTTCAGAGATCTCAAGGAATGTTACTGGCAGCTTATGACTTTTGTTCTGTGAAGGGGGATCTAGAGAGAAACAATTCACCTGGAGACACATTTCCCATTTCCTTCTATGGGTTATCTTGATATGTTTTCTGTTGTTGTCAAAAAGTATTTGAGCTTGAATCATTTCTAAAGTAAAGAAGTTTATTTAGCTCACCAGTATTCTTGCTATTTAACTAAGATGTTTCTGGTTTATTCAGAACATGGCAGGAGTCAGCAATGGTGTCTGTGAGACAGGACACAGCTCAAGAGAGGAAGCAAGAGGTGTGTCAAGGGATGCAAATTTGCCTTGTAGCTTCCTGTAGTTAGCTCAGTCTCATGAGAGGGAAAACTCTGAAATGGGAGATTACCATTAAGCCTATCTCAAACCTAATTACCTCTCAAGTTCACAATCGTCTAAAACATGGCCCCAATCTTAGGATATCACAGTAGGAAAACAAGACTGTGGCACATGAATCTTTTGCAGACAAATTGTATGAAATGTCAAACATAGCCTCTTGACACAAGACCTCCAGCCCACCTTGTTGACTGCTGTCTGCTACAGTGAGAGTGGGAATATCCTGTACATGCTTATATGCTTGAACAACTAATGCTGTGTGGAAGACTCTGGAACCTCAGGAAGAAGAATCTTTCTGGAAATGGGTGACTGGGGAGAAGGTCTTAGAGGTTGTAATCCAGACTACTTCTAACCATTTCTTTCTGCTTTATGACCACGGTTGTTATGTAACTGGCTGCCCCATGCTCCCACTGCCATGCCTTCTTTACCATCATGGACCAAAAGCATGAGCCAAAATAAGTTTCTTCTCCCTTCAGCTCTTTCATTACAGGTCTTCTTTCACAGAGACAAGAGAGCTAATGAACGCACAGTCAATGGAGGCATTTCCAAGATATAAGAGTGTCTTGACACGCTCATGTCTCTTGTGTTTTATATCACTTTTGCTCTCAAGAATTTCCCTCATTCCTATCTTTGTCCCAAGAAAGATTTTTTAGCTTCTATGAAGTGACTTTGGGCAGGATTATATTTAGTGGCCTTTGATCAAATCATGTAGCTAAGAAACTTCTATTGAATCCAGATGAGTTTTTAAGAGTGTGGGTTGGTTTGAATCTGGCCTGACAGTCCCTAGCTTTGTCAGATTGTTTGATTTAGGGGATTTAATTTTCCTCTTCCTCAGTGTCTTCGTCTGCAAGTGTTAAGAAAAGCTTTTGCAATTTTATTGTGAAGATTGTATGGTATAATCAATGTAAACTGTGAGAAAAATGCCTAGCATTATACATCAATTGTTAAGTACCTATTCTACTCATATGTTTGTTCAAAATTCACAGTGTTCATGTTTTTATTTGATTTTCAAGAGCCATTGTTTGCTTTCAATGTAGAAATTTTTATCTCCTAAAATTTTTTTTCTTGTATTCTCTCTCTTTCTCCTCCTGTGTGTGTGTGTGTGTGTGTTTGTATGTTTATCTCTCTGTCTCTTCTGTATGTTACATGATGTGTGTGTGTGTGTGTGTGTGTGTGTGTGTGTGTGTATGTTTGTCTGTCTCTACTGTATGGTACATGACGTGCGTGTGTGTGTGTGGGGGTTTACCTCTCTGTCTCTTCTGTATGGCACATGATATGTGTGTGTGTTTGTGTGTGTGTGTGTGTGTGTGTCTATGGTATATGTGTGGTATGGGTCAGTGGGTGTATTACATTAGCACTTGTTCATGTGGGTGAGCATACATATATATGCATAAACAAGCATAAGTCAAAAGTCAACATTAGGTATATTCCTAAATGACCACACCTTGTTTTTTGAAACAGTTTTTAACTGAACCTGAAACTGACCACTTCACCTAGGATGGTTGTCCAATGAATTCCATGTCAGGAGTTCAAATGCAGGTCCTCAAGCTTATACAGCAGGTACTTTCCAGAGTGAGCCATCTCTGAAGAACCATTGTGTTTGCTTTTCTAGTGTCTGAATTCTCTCTACTTGTCACACACATCTTGGAAGAAACTTAAGACAAGAAAGACTAAGTTTGGCTCTCACGTTCAGCACTGTCTATCACTAATGGTGGGGGTATGTGAAATAGAATGTCTAGGAAGCTACACATGATAAGACAGAGCTATTTAATTTTTCCTTCGTCACTTTTATCCCATCTGTGCCCCCAAGTTTAGGAGACAATGTCCCTGGTTTCCAGAGCAGAATTCCCTTCTTAATGATCTAGGTTCTTTACAGCCCAGTCAAGATTAAAACAAAAATGAACCTTCACAATTTACTTCTCTGTGACATACTTCTGTGTACAGTGCTCAATCATTATACAAATGCTCTGTGTAATATAGTGCAGTATAGTTTTAACTCCTTACTCACTGTGAGGACACTGGCAAGAAACCGTCTTGGGCCTTGTGTGTCCTTGATGCTTCCTGTCAGCCAATGGATGGAGTCAGGCTGTTTCAGTCAGAACATGCTCAGCTCTTTATGTGGCTGAAGCAGTGTACCCAGTCTCTGCACTGTGAAGATGATTTATCATTAGTCAGATACCACAGGTAGTTGATGCAGACTTTGGTAAATGCATCTGTTCCCTAGTATGTCTTCACACTGTGAAAGCCTCAGTCCTTATTAACTGACATTTATAATTCCTTTCTCTGATGTGTGATTCCCCTCTGTATGCTGTGAATACCATTGGTGAATAAAGAAACTGCCTTGGCCTGTAGATAGGGCAGAACTTAGGTAGGCAGGGAAAACGAAACTGAATGCTGGGAGAAAGGAGGCAGAGTCAGAGAGACGCCATGTAACCCCACTAGAGAAGGACACTGGTACATTAGCTGGTAAGCCACAGCCACGTGGCCATACACAAATTAATACAAATGGGATAAATTGATATATACGAGTTAGCCAATAAGAAACTAGAGCTAATGTGTAAAGTAGTGATTTAATTAATACAGTTTTTGTGTGATTATTTCAGGGCTGAGCAGCCAGGGACAAAACAGGCGGCTTCCTTACTACATTTCTCCTTCCTCTCTCTCTCTATATCTCCAGCTCCCACACCCCCTCTGTGTGTATAAGAAAACAAGTGAATAAACAAGCAAAAGCATATCAAGTACTTTTAACTGACAGCCCACCTAACTGGCTCCAATACTGGTGTGGATGGTCAGTTAATCATAAACAGCTAGTGGTGATCCTTAACTTAGTTCCCACGCTGTTTGTGCATGCCCCTTGTGGCATCTCCCTGATTTCTACCGCAATGTATTCCTCACGTATTTCTCTGTCTAAAATTCCTGGTAAAATAAACTTAAGGAAGGATTAATGTGGACTCACAGTTTGAGGGTGCAGGAGTGGGAGATGGCTATACACATTATATCTGCAGTCAAGAAACAGAGACAGATGAACCTTGGGCTCAGTTATCCTTTCACCTTTTTACAAAGTCTGAGACATCAGTCTACAGAAAACACATCGACCTCTTTCTTCTTCAATTAGCTTAGTCTAGAAATCTTCTCATTGGCATGTCCAGAACCTTGTCTACTACATCATGACAATATCAACCAATAGAAACAGTGAGGGATTCAAAGTGTCACATTGAACTTGTCCTGTTCTCAACTTTTCCTGACATTGTCTCTTTCCTACTATAAAAACTGGTATTTGGAAATCAAGTTCTAGATATGAGACTTTATCATCACACGGAGAGTTTTTCAATGATCAGGTGCATCAATATGCATATTTAAATTATGACCTCAGTGAAACTTCCTCTGATACAAACCCCAGAGCATCAACATTCTCCTGATTATTGTTTCTTTTCTTTGTGACTCTCCTTCCTCTGAGACTTGCCCCTGACATCAATATACTTTCTCTTCTACTCCATCCTGCAGTATATACCAAACAGGCTCAGAATCAAATCTGTAATATCAGGGCTAACAACAGAACCATGTTTAGGACTGTGTTGAGCATCATTTATCTTTCAGTTTTAGATCATATACTTTCTAGTTTACTGTTAGACAAAGCTCTGTCTTCAGAAATTATTTAAATTATTATTTTTTGCTTACTTCTGTGGTTATTTTTAACATTTTAATGTGGATTTAAGCATCTTTTTCCTTGTTAATATTCAGAAGTTAGAATTACATTTTCTTCATCCTTTGGATTTCACATCTGTGAATAAAAGTGTTTCGATGTTAAAAGTTATTGAAGGGTGGTGGCCACAATCAGGGAAGGCATTTGATTCTCAGCCAATGATCTCCATAAACACATTCACACACACACACACACACACACCTAGGAGTGTACTTACTCATCTATTCAGGGCTTCTTAATCTGAGAAAGGTCAAAAATCACACACCAGGGCTGATCGGAGAAATATCACTCTGCTATTATCTTCAACCTATATTATCTTCAACCTATATTATCTATCTCTTCGATATAGCCATTTATGCTACTTTATTCTTATTGTTTGTGTTCATCTCTCTCACTTATTGTAGAATAGCAAGTAGCATCCTCTTTTCTGCATCTATACCTGCATTTGTCACCTGACAGTATACAATAGAAGTCAGTTTACATTGGTTTAAATGCCACATACATGGTTTACTGTGGCTTTATTGTACCTCACTGTGTCAGCTAAGTACACTTTATTCAGTCAGGCATCTACTGATGGACATTTCCCTTTATCCAGTGTAGAACAGCAACTATGTAGAATATCAGTAAAACCCTTATTTGAAATCAAATGTCATACTCTCACTCATTTCAAGATCTATTACTGAAATCAGCAAAATTCAGAGAAGGGTGATGATCTCTCAGCTCAATAATGAGTGTATATTTTCTTTGGTGGTGGAGGGGAGATAGTTGTCACCTTGACAGGATGTAGAATAATCTAAGACAAGCCTCAAGTCACACTAGTTGAGAGATGATTAGCGTAGGTTAGTCTCTTGGTATGGCTATCGGTAGTCATTTGATCCATTTAACTGAGGTGAGAAGGCTCATCCACTGTTGGTGTCACCATTCACTGGGTTTAGATACTGGACTGTATAAAAGGAGAGAATGAATCAAGCAAAAACATACATCTCTCTGCCTCTTAATACTTCACTCTCCTGCTACCATGTTTTCCTTGCTGTGCTATATGGGAGCCTTGAACTGTGAGATGAAAGAAACTCTTCATTCTTTAATTTATTTTTTCAAAATATTTTATTATAGCAGTAAAAAAGTTACAAGAGAGCAAGATGTTATGCAGAAGTTTATGAGACATTCTTATCAGTTGTAACATATGTAGCTTTACAGAAAGACTGACTACAGGCATGGCTTTTATTTTAATTAGTATGAATAAAACCTGGAGGAGTTTGAAAAAGCTGCCCACATAGGATGTCATGTACAGAGACAATGCCATTTACGCTGTGACAGGCTTGGGAGTATGAGTATCAACTGAAAAGTTATAATTCTACTGTCTCTGAGCTTTCTTTTCCTAAGTTCCTTCAGAAACAGAGCACAAGCAGAATAGACAGACCGTCCTCCATTACAAATAGCTGTCTGTAGGCTGGGGGATGTTTCAGTAGAGGAGAAGACTGTCATCTAGGTATGAGGACCAGAGTTTAGATTCCTACAACCTACATGAAAAAGCTTAGCAGTTGCGGTGTCCATCATTAATTCTCGTACTCAGGAATCAAATACACAGGGTCACTAGGAAAATTTGTTAGGTGGAATAACTTAACTGGTGAATTACAGGACCAGAGAGAAAGCCTGATAGAACAACTAAAAGTGTCACCTGTTGACAACAACCATGTGAACCCACACAAATATATGTACACATGCTTATGTACATATACATGTATACAGCTCACAGAAAGACACACACACACAGAAACAGAGACAGAGACAGAGACAGAGAGAAACAATTGTCTTTGGTCTTGTAAAAGCAAATGCAAATGGTGCTCTTTATTACAGTTTCTGAAATTGAAGAGAAGACCTTTGCATTTGATTCAGTCTCAGGAAGTCCCGTGGTGTGATATCTCTAAATGGAAGATTAAGGGCCCTGAGTTATAAATTTAGAGAGTTTATCACCTTTAATCCACACAGTGAAGTATGGAGGAGGGATAATTTCTTATTTTTAATTATGGAAAGCTGAGGTTGTGAAAGATCAAGGCTCAATATTACTATCATTCTATAGTGAAAAATGACACAGGTTGGAATGAAATTAGACATAGGTAAATTTCCAGTTTCATCTCTACACTGCACCTAGATAAAGTCTGCCATAAAAATCTTCCGGTACTTCCCTTAAACTTCTAAGATAAACTCCATTGGTAGAGTGCTTACCTCACTTACAGGAAACTCCGGGCAGCACTTCCAGTATTGTATAAAGAAATTGTGTTAGGCTATGTCTATGACAAGCATGGGAGAGGTAGAGAGAAGAATATCAGAAATTCAAGTTCATTTATTGCTCCATAAGAAGTTCAAAGACCAACAAGTTAGCTCAGTGAGTAAAAGCACTTTTTTAAATTAAATTTATTAATTTATTTATTTAAAATTTCCACCTCCTCCCATCCTCCCATTTCCCTTCCACTTCTCCCCTCCCCCTTGCTCTCCAGTCTTAAGTGAAGTTAGGGTGCCCTGCCTTGTGGGAAGTCCAAGGCCCCCCTCCATCCTAGGAAGGTGTGTATCCAACAGACTAGGATCCCAAAGAGCCAGTACATGCAGTAGAATCAAAATCCAGTGTCATTATCATTGGCTTCTCAGTCTGCCCTCATTGTCAGCCACATTCAGAGAATCCAATTTGATCACATGTTCGTTCAGACCCAGTCCAGCTGGCCTTGATGAGCTCCCACTAGATCATTTCCACAGTCTCCGTGGGTAGACACATCCCTCACAGTCCTGTCTTCCTTTCTTATATTCTCCCTCCTTCTGCTCTTCATCTGGACTTTGGGTGCTCAGTCCAGTGCTCCAATGTGGGTCTCTGTCTCTATCTCCATCCACCGCCAGATGAAGGTTCTATGGTGATACGTAAGATATTCATCAGTGTGTCTATGGGAGAAGGCCATTTCAGGCACCCTCTCCTCTGCTGCCCACAGACCTAGTTGGGGAAATCCCCTTGGACACCTGGGAACCCCTCTAGAGCCAAGACTCTAGCCAACCCTAAAATGGCTCTCTTAGTTAAGATATCTTTTTCCCTGCTCCCATATCCACCCTTCCTCCATCTCAATTATCCCATTCCCCCAAGCTCTCCCCAATCCCCCCTTCTCCCTTCTCTCTCCCCATCTCCCCTTCTCCCATCCCACCCCAACCTCCATGCTCCCAACTTTTGCCCAGCAATCCTGTCTACTTCCAATATCCAGGAGGATAACTATATGTATTTCTTATTTAGCTTCTCTAGGATCACAAACTATAGGCTCAAATCCATTGTGTATAGCTAGAATCCACTTATGAGTGAGTACATACCATATTCTTCTTTTTGGGTCTGGGTTATCTCACTCAGTAAAGTGTTTTCTATTTCCATCCATTTGCTTGGAAAATTCAAGATGTCAATGTTTTTTACTGCTGAAGAGAAACTAGACATTAAAACTCTAATTATCACACTTAAAAATGGGGCATTGATCTGAACAGAGAAATCTCAACATAAGAAGTTCAAATGGCCAAAAGACACTTAAGGTCATGTTCAACTTCCTTAGCAATCAGGGAAATGAAAATCAAAACAACTTTGAGATACCACCTTAAACCTGTCAGAATGGCTAAAATCAAAACCACCAATGATAGCCGATGCTGGAGAGGTTGTGGAATAAGGGGAACACTCATCCATTGTTGGTGGGAATGCAAACTTGTACAACCACTTTGGAAATCAGTGTGGTGGTTTCTCAGGAAACTGGGAGTCAGCCTACCTCAGGATCCAGCAATATCACTCTTGGTAATATACCCAAGAGATGCCCAATCATACCACAAAAACATTTGTTCAACTATGTTCATAGCAGCACTATTTGTAATAGCCAGAACCTGGAAATAACATAGCTGCCCCTCAATAGAAGAATGGAAAAAGAAGGTGTGGCACATATACACTTTAGAGTTCTATTCAGCGGTAAAAAAGCAATGACATCTGAAATTTTGCATGTAAAAGCACTTGCTAAGCTTGATGACCTAAGTTGAGTCTCTGGGACCTACAAAGTAGAAGAAAATAAGCAAGTCTTGCAAGTTGTCTTTGACCTTCCTAAGTGCATTGTGGCATGTGAGTATCTATATACTTCCTATCTCACAGATGTGCACACACATATAAATGATGTATTTATTTTCATTTTGTGAGTATAAGCGTTTGTTTGTTTTTGTGTACAAATACCACGTGTATTCCTGGTGCTCATGGAAACCAGAAGAGGCAGTTATATCTCCTGGAACTTGAGTTTGAATGGGTTACAAATCTCAATCTGAGTGCTGGCAATTAAACCTGGATCTTCTGCAAGAGTAGCAAGTGCTCTTAACTACTGAGTCATCTCTCCAACCTCCTAAAAAGAGCTACTTTAAAAAAGAATAGTTCATGAACAGTCTAGGTGACAAGAGACCATGACAAGGGTCTCCAGAAGAAAGAAAACAGACACTCGTAAGACCCTGGAAGAACCATGCACAGCCTCACTGCTCTCTTCTCAACATGTAATTTATAATTTGACTTGAAAATTCTCCTCTCTCTGCATGCCACAAAGATAAAACAGGGAAGATCAATAAGGAAAATGGCTGATCCTGGACCTGAATAATTTAGCCTCCATGTTTACTGTCTCAAATATGTACCTCAATGAGAAAGCAATGTAAAAATTCTTTTCCCTTGAGCCGAGATTCCTAGACAGGGTCTCATGTACCCAGCCTGTTCTTCAGTGCACTGTGTAGCTGAGGATAATTGAATGCCTGATTCTCCTGACTTCTATTTAAAGTGCAGAAATCAAAAGGATGAACCACCAGATCCAGTTTATGTGTGGCTGGGGATCAAACCCTTATCTTCTTTCAGGAGAAGTAAGCATATTACTAACTGAGTTAAACCTCAGTCCACAGCTATACACTCTAGAGTTCAAGGTCCACAGTATTTATTACACTAGGAATCCTCCTGCTAGCCTTGTGTGTGTTACTAACCGACAGCTCTGTACATCCCAGACACATAACCTTTCTTCTTTTATCACACAGCTACCAAATATGATTCAGTATATGTGGAATCTAATTCACTACCTTGTTACATCATAAAACAGATTTCCTGGGTCTCTTTGATCATGCCATCTACTTTAAAGCAAGGGGAACAAAAAAATCACTCTCCAAAAAGCCACCTAAAAAGTAAAGGCTAGAGTGAAGCGAGAGGATAAATCTCCGTCAAGTAGGTTGTCTGGAAGTCGGAAATGTGGCCGGCACAGGCAGGTGGAAGAATGATGATGGATGTGATACTCTGTACATCACAGCTAATGCAAGGAGTGTGGTGGCCTGGAACTGATAATGCATGCTCCTATCAAAAAGAGCAGTCTGTTCTGAAAGAAGCTGGCTATGGTAGGCACAACAGGCAGGGAAGTACTCCTCCCTAAGCAGCTGGGTTGATACTCTTGGGAGAAATAACATCTCTTGGTTGAACTTTATAGTTCTTAAAGGTGCTTTAGGTTGATTGTCATCATTCCCATTATAAAGGTTGAAGAGAAGGTGGATCCTACAGCATAGGTTGCTAGATTTGTTTATAATAGTAAAATGATCTGGTTTAGTTTGTTCTAACATTCTCTTTTCATCTCTGATTTTTTGTTAATTATTTGGGTCTTATCCCTTTGTATCTGGTTATGTTTGACCAAACTGCTAACTTTTTCAAGATCCAACTATTTTTGATTAATTATTTGCACTTTCTTGTAATCTCTATTTCATTGATTTTCACCAACACATTTATTTTTTGCTGCACACTGGGTTTGCAATTGGATTCTTGTTTTTCTAAAGATTTAAGAAGCATCATTAGGTTGTTTACTTTAGATCTGATTTCCTAACACTAGAACTTATCACTATATAATTTTCTCTAAGGACTGACTACTGCCTTACCTATGTTCCAGAAGACCTGATATATTGTACTAACATTTTCAGTTGTTTCCAGGATTTTAAAAATTTCCTTTCTGATTTCTTCAATTTGTGCATCCAATATTTTTGTTAAAATGTTATTGCTACACTAAATGGACTCAGCAAGTTGTATTAATACATTTTTGCATATATGTGTATCAGTAATAATTATAATGAAAAAAGTATACCAATTGACTGGGGAAATAGCTCCATACCTGAAATCCTTGCCACTAAACTTGAGGACTAGAGTTCATATCCCTAGAACTGTTACTAGCCCCATGCTGAAGATCCATCTGTCTGGGTCTAGTCTTGATATGTTTGTGCATTCCAGGATAGGGCCATGTGGATTAGAAGTATTAGACAGATGAAACAGAGATTCAAACGAAATAGACAGAGACACAGAATAGAGTCAGAAGGGCAACCCAGTGAATACTGAATCTATCTGTATTTATTTTTTATATGCTTTATATACCCCATTACCAAAGCGAAGGGGGGAGACAAAAGACTTCTTTGTCAAGTTACAAAAAGCAACAAAGCAATTACCGCTTCTATACCTGAAGCATGCTGAGTAAAGTATTATGTTGCTTCAACAGGACATGCCGTACTCACATGCTAGGCCAAGAATCCTGTAGGTAGCCACACCCTGGGTCAAATCTCCTGTTGTAACCTTAAAGGAGTAAGAATAGGCCTAAACTCTCTGACCTTTGATCAAGGTAGAATGAATCCACATTCATGGGCTCCAGCACAGAGCCCATGTAGATGACAGGTGGGAATGGTGACCCACCTGTGTTTCCATATTGGGAAAGGAACAAGAGTTCTCCAGAGCAAATTGACTACCAATAGTAGACAGACAGAAAGCTCTGGGTTTGACTGAGAAAACTTTGACTTAATGAATAAGTTGAAAGAGTGATCAAGGAGGGGTAGGGTCTTGGACTTCCCACGGGGCAGGGTAACCTGCCCTCTCTTAGGACTGGAGGGAAAGAGGGAAGGGTGAGTGGGAGAGGGAGGGGAAATGGGAGGAAGGAAGGAAGTGGAAATTTTGAATGGTATTATTTATAAAGCAATAATAGTAATTAAAAAATGAAAAAAAGAAGAATAAAATAATGATTCCCAACATCAACCTTAGGCCTCCATATACAAAACACGCATAGGCACCTGGACCCCTACTCATACATGATTCCACATTCATGAAAATATACAGGCAAGCATACATATAAACAACATAGTAGAAAAAATGTATTTATTAGTCTTTAAGGATGTTTAGATTCTGGAGTCTCTCTTGCTATTCAGTCCTCCTTTTATTCCAGTAACCTTTCAAGTGACCCTGGAATAGCATCGGCAGAATGGCTTGCTAGCTTCATTGTTGAAAAGACATCAAGAGCCATGGATGGTGTTAGGGAGAACTTCTAGTCTGAGTTGAGTCTATGCTTTGAGCCAACCTGTATGTCTTTATTTATTGCTCACAGCTCTTCATGCTAGGATACTGCCAGGCTAAAAGATTAGTAGACTGAGACTTGGGGAGCTAACCTACTTTGTCCAGGGATCTAATGGTTAGTAGATATAGTACTTGGAGCTAGATCTAATAATATAATCCTCTAACACATGAGCCTCTGGAAATCATGGAATCTCAGGCCAAGTCAATGTTATTTACCTATTATTATTTATGGGTTAAATTGAAAGATAAGGTACAAACATGAAAAGTTAAATAAGTATCAATTCAAAAGGATGGGAGCCATCAAAAGCATATCAGGAGTAGACAGTGAATAAGTAGAGACATTTTTTAAGGGCTATTTAAACTTTCTTTACCCTTGGCATAAAAAATTCACTTTGTCAATATGCATAATGGTATCAGAAGTGACCCCCTGAGACCTTAATATAGACTTGTTTTATTACAATTCTAGAATAAGTGAATTGGCACACTATTTAAAGGCACATAAGTAGCTCCCTACAGTGATTTCAGTTCAATTAAGCAGAGTATTGACAATCTGTAGATTTCCATTTTTTCTAAGCATTGATATAGGAAAAACTGTAATTTTTATTGACTGTGCAAAGAAAGATATATGTACAGAATGTAACGTTAGTAATCAGACTTATTTCTTGTCCCTTTCTCTCTTTAAAAAATTTTTATTTTGTTTGTTCTTCATTCTGAGTGTTTACCCCCATGGCAACAGATGAATAGTTCATAGCATCTGTAATTACTATAATAATTATTGTTATTAATAATACTGATCAGATGTAATGAGAGGAAAATATGAAAGAAATTGAATTGTGACTCTCTATGTAAACAATTTATGGATCCCAAAATGAGAGCCCGTGGAACCAGGTACAATGTCTAGTGACCTATTCTGGAGAACTGATTTACTGGGGCATTGAAAAGGAACAATTTTACAAAGAAGTTGTTAAGAAAGAATGTTCCAGAATGTCCTGTTATTGCTAGTTAACACACTTTTTCTGCCATATCTTCTTCACTTTGGATGTCTTTGAAGTGTGGTGTGTGTGTGTGTGTGTGTGTGTGTGTGTGTGTACATATGTGTGTGCTGGAATGTGTAAAAGCCAGAAGATAGCTTCAAATACTATTTCTTATGTTTTTGTGACACAAAAATGCTCATTGGCCAGGATCTCTCTAATTTGTCTAGGTCACCTGACCAGAGAGGCTTGAGAATCTACTCTTTAAACCTCTACTATGCTGGGAATACAAACACATGCCACTTCATCTAATTTTATCACATGGGTTTGGGGCTTTAACTCACGTCCCCATGCTTGAGCAACAAGCACTTGACCCATTATGTCATCCAGCCCCTTTGTGCACAAAGCCTATGATTTTAATTGAGATCATTATACAACACATGCACAAAAGAGTAGCTTTGAAATTGCGCAATAAAAATAGTCATGATGAATTCATCTCTTCATGTGGTAGACATTATTCCATAGGGTTTCAACCTAAGCCTAGTATCTTGCACTGCATAGATGAAAATTTCTTCTTTGTCAGTTAGTCCTTGTGGAACACTGAGGGCTGTAACACCTGGCCAGGCTTCACTGAAACTCCATCCCCTTCATCTATCTCCAGCAGATCGCCTGGAATCCCTCATTTAGTTGTAATATTCAAGACATTCATAACAAATCGACACATTGGTCACTCTTGCACAGTCCATATTGGTTGCTTTTCTATTGTTGTGATAAAACTCTATAACCATGGGAATTTATAATAGAAAGCATTTAATTGGACTTCTGGTTTCAGAGGATTTGACTCCATGAAGGTGGAGCAGACGCATGGTAGCAGTAACAGCTGAAAACTCACATCTCAAAACTCTAAGCCAGAATCAGAAACCACCCTAGGGATGGTGGGATACTTTTGAAGCCTCAAAGCCTATCCCTGTGGCATATCATCTCTTCCAAGGCCACATCTCCCAATTCTTCCCAAACACTTCTACCAATTGGAGACCAAGTATTCAAACAATGATAGTACAGGAAGCATTGTCATTTAACCTACCACATCATACACTCTGACTACCATAGGCTTGTGACCGTATCTCATAATGTAAAATGCATTTATTCCAATATCAAAAATCACTAGTTATTTGCAGTCTCTACACTTATAAATTCCAAAGTCTTTTCTGAGCCTAAAAGCAATTCCTTAATATAACCTCCTATAAAATCAAATAATAAAATTGCATACTTACAACATATAGCAGTACAGAATACACATGACCATTACAAAATGTAGACTATAGAGGCCCAACTCAAGAGGTTTCAGGGAGGAAGAATATTAGCAACTATGCTAGAGACTATTCTTGGATAGTTTGGCAGACTGTGGCTGCTTTCTGCCTTTGTCCTACAAATCTTCCTGAGGATAAACTAAAAGGGAATTGATGAATTTCTTTGACAATAAGATTTAAGGACATTCTGTCATTATGGAAACAGCATAAAGAAATACTGCACCAAAGCAAGACTGAAAGTCACAGGAAAAACTCCAATTCTTATAGTTTCATGTCTGATGTCAAAGAGCTTAGATAATTCTCTCCTTCCAGTTTGGCTGTAGCAACATAAATCTCTCTCTTTCATAGCAGGTTTCTACTGCCTATGTTCATCTCTTGTAGGCAGATATCCATGACTTTGGAGACTCTAATATTTTGAGATATTCAACAAAATTTATGTTTAACTTTCTCTGATGTGGGATTTTCCTTCTGTATGCTGTGAATACCATTGGTTAATAAAGAAACTGTCTTGGGACTGCACAGGGAATAGAGGTAGGTGTTGAAAACTAAACTGAATGCTGGGAGAAGGAAGGTGGAGTTAGGGAAAAGCCATGTAGCCCTGCTGGAGATAAATGCCACAACTTTACCTAGTAAGCCACTGCCACGTGGTGATAGACATATTATTATAAATGGGTTAAATTAAGATGTAAGAGTTAGCAAATAAGAAGCTAGAGCTAATAGGCCAAGCAGTGACTTAAATAATATAGTTTCTGTGTGATTATTAGGGGCTGAGTAGCCAGGAACCAACAAGTGACTCCTTGCAACATTTCTCACCTTTCAGAATAGCCTCTTTGAGCCACTTCTTCACTCCCAGACTGGATGCAAGGACTTCTCTGTAGCACATTGGCCTCAGTGGTTCTTTTTCACAGTGAAAGAAGGTCCAGAACACCTTTGCTCCTGTATCCTTCATAACAGTAAAAACAGAAGTATATGACTGTTGCTACTAAGTTTCATTAACAAATTGAGATGGAGCCCGATCCCATTGAATAACAATTGAAACATCTGTTCCCATTCCTTTTTAGAAGCAGAAAACACCTTAGCCCTCCCCTACCTCCCCCTGCCCAAATTGGAAGCCTGTCTGTGTGAGGTCCTGCCCTGAGGGCATTCTTCCTTTTATTCCAATGCAGATTTGGCCTTTACTTAATCTCTCTCTCTCTCTTTCTCTCTTTCTCTCTCTTCAACTTAAGCCTGAGCTCCAACCTTACATTCTGTAGTATCCACTTTCTCTTAAATATGCTTATTTTCTATTTCTTTTTTATCTGCTTCTTCATTTTCATTGTAGACCTTCACAGGAGTGATTATTTATAACCACACCAGAGTCCATTATTACGCTGCCTTGAAATCTCCTCTGCTAAAGAAGTTAGTCCATTGCTTTTCATTTCAGCTTAAGGAAGAGTCTTAGAATGAAGGCAAGAAGCAGCCAGTCTTTGCCGAAGAATCACAGGAATGGTCTCTAGACAAGTTGCTAATATTATCCCCTTCTGAAACCTCTGAGCTGGACCTTCATAGTCTACACTGCTCTCTGTACTATTGTCTTCCAAACTTACTAGAATGGTCAGTTGAGCATTCAATCACTTTCCCAGTGTAAAGTTCCAAATTCTTCCACAGTTCTAAAGAAAAAAAAAAAAAAAGAATCACAGCCAGCCCTGTCAGAACAACAGTCCACTTCCTGGTTCTGATTTCTTTCTATATAAGTTACTTTTCTGTTGTTGTAATAAAAACACATGATCAAGGCAACTTACAAAATAAAACATTTAATAGGACTTAACAGTTTTTGAGGTTTAGAGTCCGTGGTGTTAGACCAAAAGCATATCAAAGGAACAGCTGAGATTTCACATCTCCAAACTGCCACCAGAAAACAGGTAGTTCACTGGGCATGGTGGGAAAATTTTGATGCCTCATAGCCCACCTCTGTGACACACCTCCTTTACCAAATCCATACCTTCTAATCCTTCCCAAAGTATTCTACCAACCGAGGACCAAGTATTCTAACATAGGAGTCTGGGGGGGCCATTCCCACTCAAACAACCACAACAACTTTCTCTCCAACTTTTAGGAAAGTTGGAAAATGCAATTTGTCATGAGTGTGTATCTGGGCATCCAATAACTCATCATACCCTTGGGCACAAAGGCATAATACTGTGCATATCCCAGAAAATTTCACAGCTCTGTAGGAAAACAGTTGAATGCTTTTCTGGTTCACATATTTCTATATGGTGATATCTGTGAATGATGTTTTAGAAGCTCATCATACAGATTGCTTGAAGGGTACAATTTGTAAAACTGTATACATAAAAATAGTGGAATCCCTGGTGTGGACTGAGACACAGGGATCTTTATTTCTCATATCATGTCATTAGGCTGAATGGTGTCTTATGCAAATTAATACTTAAAGGGTTAAACTATAAGACTACTGTTTTATGTTTGCTTCTGTATATATGTGCATGGTTATGACTGTCTAGGTAAATGTATGTATTCAAATGTATGCATACATGTAGATGCCACAGAACAAATTTAGGTGTTGTTCCTCACCTTTTTCTCTTTCCACATCCTGGAACTCACCACATTTGCTAAGTTTCCAGGCCAGTAATCTCCAGGAATCCAACACACCCAAGTTTTTAGATTACAAGCACATACTATGATATATACCCATTGTATACCTCAATTAGGCAAAGTCATGGTCTTCGGTAAGTCCATACTGACTCACCTTAGAAGAGTCATAATGAAGCTCTGTCTCCAATAATGTGATTGTGTGGCACTAGACAGTCAAAGGAGTAGAAGAAAGTCGCCTGGATAAAACCAGTAGAAGCAGCTAAATGTTGACAAATTGTAAAGTACAAATTCTGTTGAGGAATTTCAAGATAACAAGGAGAGAAAAAATAGAGATATATGAGCTTATTACAGTGTGATTAACACTGGGGAAGATGGGAATAATTGGTCCTGCATAGCAGCAATGATGTTATAATCAATCTGTCATGCCTTATAAGCTCATTTGAAGAATAATCTTTGCACCCCCAACTCTAAGGAATGACATTCTGGTTCACTTTCTGATGTTATAGAAAATTTTAATGTGGGAGTGCCTAACTTTTTACCATTGTGATGGGTTTCATTGACAACTACCCTGGAAGGCATGCAGCCTATTAGCAGCAATTGTACATGCCTGTAACGTAAATATTAGGTACTCATTTGGTTGTTATGTAGCATAGCATGTTATGTGTGCTGGTAATATATAACTTCAAAATATAATGATAATATCGTGGGTGCAGAGAGTAATATTAATGTCAGTAATATCATGAGATATCACTGTTGAAATGTTATAATGGCTTTACAGTTTTCATGATTTGTCCAGGGCCCTTTCTTAGAAAGTATTGAACAGGCATGCTGTTTTAATCACTTCCATGCTATAGAAGTAAATGATATGTTTAACCAAAGCAACTTTAGGAAAGAAACATATGTTTGACTGACAGTGGAAAGATATAATCCATCATGGGGAATGCATGGCACTGGGGGCTTGAGACTGTTACTCATGGTGCATTTGTAGAAGGGAAGCAGGGAGAGAGGGCTTGAGACACCTGGTAACATTGCTTCTGAGGTAGGGAAGCAGAAAGATGGGGATGAATGCTGGTGCTCAGCTAACCTCCTCCTTTTTGTGCAGTCCAGGATTCTATCCTATGAAATACTGCTGCTTCCTTTAAAATGGACTTTTCTTTCTCAACTAGTCTAATCTAGAAATTTCAGCAGTGGTATGTCCAGTTTATGTCATAGATGACTGTGGTTTCTGTCATGTTGACAATAACTATTTGGTATCACACACATACACCAAAACTCTGACTCCAAAATTCACACAAGAATTTTCACAGGTCCATTTTAATTAAAGTAATGGGGTAGTCCACAGAGGAGTCAACCTAGGTAACAATGTCACCTTGTTCACCTTGTTGGTATGTGCACAAAGCTACTTAGAGTGAATCCTGTGATGTGAGTATCCCACAAGGAAAATCAGGTGTGAGTATGGGTTATATGTCCTCATCTCCACTCTTTAACCTAACACTATGCTAATAGCAAGAATTGTGATGCCTATTAACTATGTTGTGGGGAGCAATAAGGAGCCATAACTAGTTCTATTTTATCTTCTGTACATTATACATATCAAAAGTGCCAAATATTAAATTGAATTATTTCAAATTTACTTCCCATTCAAGATCCAGAGTCAGAATTGACAACATGAGCATATTTAAAATGAACATTCAACTCTGATACAGCTTCCATCTCATTTTGGCCAAAGACAGAACAAGATTGCACTAAAGTAATTAAATAAATAAAGAGTCACATAAATAAATAAAAAAGTTGAAAATGTACATCTAATATAGAAAGAAATGTCAAACCAATGATTGAGTGATGATATACGGACTATGTTTAGAACCAGGTTGGAAACATGGAAAATAGAGACAAGTTAAGTACTGATAGATGATAGGTTAATAGGTAAATGATAGATAGATAGATAGATAGATAGATAGATAGATAGATAGATAGATAGATAGACAGACAGATAGACAGATAGACAGGCAGACAGACAGACAGACAGACAGACAGACAGATAGATAGATGATAGACAGATAGATAGATGGATGAATGATATTAGACCTTCAGATCAATAATAGATCACTGACTATTGGTAGATAGTAGATAAATTATAAAACATTGCTAAATATGTGATAGACAGATGGAAGTGAGAATGAGTAATTGTCAGGAAGTCTTTGAAACCATACTAGCCAACGCAGTATAGTTTTCGAGTAATCGTTTCTCTCCATGGTCTTCATTCTTTGATGTTTTATTATATCTGTCATATCTTTAAAATTATTCCATAATGTCTGAAGTATTACCTAGCATGTGGAAAAAAGCTTTGGGGCTGCATTAATATACCTTAGAAATAAACATCAACCTTATCATAAATATCATGTCCATTTCAAAGCTGTCCATTTTTATTTTTCATTCTATAGCATCTTATCATTGAATAATATCTTTTTGCTATCTTTATAACATTTGTGTATATTGTCATTGTACTGGACAGTTTCATGCTATCTTGACACATGCTAGAGTCATCAGAGGAAAGAGCCTCTGATCAGAGAAGAGAGTTGAGAAAACACCTTCGTAAGACTGGTCTATAAGTAAGCCTGTAGGGCAATTTCTTAATTAGTGATTGATGGAAAAGGACCCAGCTCATTACGGGTGGGACCAACCCTGGGCTTTTGGCCCTGGATTCTATAACAAAGCAGGCTGAGGAAGACACATGGAGCAAAGCCAGTAAGCAGCACTCCTCCATCTCTACATCATCTTCTGCCTCCAGGTCCCTGCCTCGTTTGAGTTCCTAACCTGAGTTCCATTGATGATGAACAGTGATATGGAAGTATAAGCAAAGTAAACCCTTTTATCCCCTACTTGCTTTTTTGGTAGAAGTGTTTCATCTCAGTAATAGAAACTATAACTAAATCAGACATCAAAAACATTTTTGGAGTTTCAGGTGAATCTGTTAACAATATGGGCTTTCAGGTAACTTCCATAGCACTATGGGTTTATGTCATTTTTATTTTAGGAGTAATGATTCAATATAATTAGTTTTTTCACTAGAATTTACAGAAGAATACAGTCCTATTTCAAAACAACAAAGCACATGTTTTTTTTCTAGAGATATTATGTTTATCAATTAGTTGGTTTGGGAAACTATTCCTAGGATGATTCACAGTCACTCAGCATAATGTAAGTGCATGATATAACAGCTATTACTAAGGAAATAGTTAAAACCAAACCATTTCTTTTGTCTTCTAACATACTGAGACTGAGGTGTGAGGATGGCAGAAAGAATTAGAGGAAAGAATTAGCACAGGACAGCCGCACAGTGAGGTCTTTTCCATTTTATTTATTTTTAATAAAACCAAACCAATGACTCTAATCCTGCTGCCTGTAATTAATAATAACAGTTGCCTTCAGCATGCTTTCCTGTCAGTGTTGTCTAGTAGAAATGCTGTGGGTTATTGCTTTTCTTTATGGGCCTTTGTTTCCCCATTTGTAAAACGAAGAGGGTGGAAGAGGGAAGAAACCACATGATTGCTCTGCTCAGTTCCTTTCTCCTTTTTGAATCTATGAAGAATCGTGTTGCAATTATGTGGGTAAGATTCTCAGATGGAAAATGCTTTTCAAGTCTTCCTGTTTCCTCCTGTCCGTTAGTTGTGAGGATGTTCAGATTTAATCTCCATGTCAAGATGCAGTAAGAGCTTCCACCCAAGTTAACACAACAATATCCTACAGACATTCCACACAGCCATTTGCAACTTTAAGATTTATTTGTTTTTATTTCTGTCTCCGTGTGTCTATGTTTGGATGGGTAGGTTCACTTGTGAGTACAGTTTCCTTCGAGGGGAGAGAGAGCATTGGGTACCCTGGGACTAGAGCAATATAGGTGTTTATGAGCCATCTGACATGGGTGCTAGAACTGAACATGGAACCTCTGTATGGCAGGTAGACTGTCTTAACTGCTTTGACAGCTCTCCTGCACATTAGCAGCCCTGCTGCTGTCCTGTGTAGTGACTACTGATGCCCTGATTTTGTCGTCATATGCTGTCATTGATTAAAATCCTGAGTTTAGTGAAGTGAAGTGACCTAAGTTTCATAATGGCAAAAGTGGCTTTCAAGCACAGAGCTGACTGTCTTTCAAACCATATTCCTCTCTTTCCTTTATCTTTCATTCCTCCTTACCTTGTTTTTTCATTCTTATTGAAAAAATGCCATGTATCTGAAAACATTCAATATAAAAAAAAATCAAGATAAATTTTTAGATATGTATGGATGTTGTGTTGGCCAGGGTACTCTAAGCGAACAGAAAAGGAGGTGTACATATATGGAATTTATTAGAGCATCTTACAGGCTGTGGTCTAGCTAATCCAGCACTGACTGTTGACCAGTAGAAAGTCCAAGAATACAGAAGTTGTTCACTCCATGAGGCTGGATGTTCCAGTTATTTGTTTAGTAAACGCTAGAATTCTGAAGAAGTTGACTCTCATGTCAGTGAAGGGACTTTCCCACAGAAGTGAGGCCAGACAGATAAAGAGCAAAAGCTCTCTTATCTCCATACCTCTTACATAGGCTGCCACCAGAATGCGTGACCCAGATTAAAGGTGGATCATCCCACATCAAAATATTCCCACTTCAAGCGATTTAACCATAAAAACTTCCTCACAGATGTTCCTAACTACTTGGGTTTTACTTAATTTTAAATGGAGTCAAGTTGACAACAAAGAACAGTCATCATACATGTTTGTGCATGTATTGTGTGTTTGTACATATTTAGAAGCCAGGGGGAAGCTCAGGTGTCATTCCATAGATGTCATTCATCTGATTTTTCCATCAGAGATTAAAAGAATGTGTGTATTTATGCTTGGAGGGGGGCTGGGAGCTGTGCATGTGAGTGCAAAGGCCTGTGGACACCAGAAGAGAGCACTGGGCCCTCCTAAGATGGCATCAGAGATAGTTGTAGATACCTAATGTGGGTTATAGAAACTGACCATGGGTTTCTGTAAAAGCAGTATACTCTCTTAACTGAGCCATTTTCCCAACTTGTTTTTGTTCCTAAGAAAAACTCTCATTGGCCTAGGGCTCTCTAATGAGGCTAGGCTGTCTAGTCAATAAGACCAAGGGGTCGTCTTCTCTCTGTCCCCGACCAGCACTATAATTACAAGCTTGTGTCACCATCCCCAATGGTTTTTAAAATATCGCTTCAAGACTTAATTTTCAGGTCCTTATGCCTACACAACATTGTTTCATCTCTGATAATGATGGGTTATTTTAAAAATGTTTATGATCTAAGCTGTTGTTGTTTTCAAACTATTTAATTTTTTAAGAAATTGCCCCTGATATTGTGTCTATTCTGAACTTACATAGATATTTTGTCCCAGTCAAAATTTCCTATACAATGCAGTATAACCACTGTTTACATAGCATTTGTCTTTTATTAGGTATCAAAAGCGACATTGGGATGATTTAGAGTATATAGTAGGTATATGACATGAATATGCTATGCTATTTTCTGTGAGAAAGCTGAGCACCTGTAGACTTTGATATGCTTTAGGATGTCTTTGAACAGTCTCCCCAGGGATAAGGAGAGAGGTTGTATTGGTTAATTTTAAATGAATAATTTATATTAAATATATAGTATAAAGCCTGTGAAATAAAGACTCATAAACATAACCCTTAAAACTATTTGTCCCCATATTAACTTGAGGTAGCGCCCTATAAGAAACAAAATTCTTGGCTCTTTCTTTAAAGTATAGAATGCCTTGATGCCGTTGAGGGGAGACTTCACTGTAGCTTGAGTGACCCACTGTTTATGTCCTCTTCTCTGTACTTTCATTCTTACTTCTCCTGCTTCACATTGTTGTCTATGCAGAGGACAAGATCTGGATGACAGTTCAGCACAACAGCACAGAGCTGACTCGGGTACAGGGTTCGAACCCTGAGAAGCCCTATTCCATGACCCTAAATTACGGTGTCAGTATGGAGCAGCTGGAGGCTCTCATTGACGGCTCAGAGCACTGTGAACAGGAGGTGGTATATCACTGCAGGAGATCTCGCCTGCTTAACACACCAGGTAAGGTCCTGCCCTTCTTTGTGGTACCCTGAAACCCACATGGCAATACTCTGACTTTATTTTTCCTGGCACAAGCTAGGGTCATTGAAAAGGCGAGAACTTCATTTTAAAAAATGTCTTCAAATGATAATTCTCTTAGTGACTGATACGGTAGGGCCAAGCCAATTGTGGGTGGTATTACCTTTGGGTATGCAGTCCTGGGATATATAAGAAAAGCAATAAATAAAAATAAACCTGACAACACCAGGGAGAACAAACCTTCAGTTCATGTTTCCTAGCTCCTGCCCTGACTTCTCTCAGTGATGGAGTGTCACTTGAAAATCGTCAAGCTTTCATTCACAAGTTTCTTTCATCATGGTGTTTTATGGCAATAGAAATACTAGTTAAGGCATCCAAAGAGAGGGGTATTTGACAAGAAAATGACTGCAGTGTGTTTGTTTGCTCTGTTTCGGGAAAAGATATGACTCAAAGAAGACCACGAGTCTTGGCTGTGATACTGAGGGAGGCCGATTGAGTCTGTACTTATCTCTACACCTTCAGAATGACATAGTGACAATACCCACCCTCATCAGCTGTGGAAATGAAGAGATTTTTGTGAGAAATGCATTTGAAGACAGGGCATTTGAGATCGATATGGAAAGTTTGCGAGTTGAACACTGTTGGAGAGGAAAGATGGTTTCAGAGGCATCAAGTATCCTAGTTCATGCACACAAGAGTTATGAGTTATGTGTAAAATATAGGACATCTAAGGAGCACCAGGCAGTGAGGCCAGCAAGGCAGGCGGAGACTTGTCTGTTCACAGAACTTCTGTTACCCGAGGAAAAGAGATTTTAGTGGATAAAAAAGTAAAGTTTTATTTTTAATGAATTAAGCAGCTATTAAGATGGGGTTTATCAAGTAGCATTAGTTTCCATTTAACTCATTATGTAGCTTAGAATACCTTGCATCTTTGGTCTACCTGTTTCCACCTCTGGAATCCCGAGAATACAGAAGTATACTTGTTTTCTTCCTGGGAATACTGGCCTTCAAGCTCAGGGCTGTTGTGCATGTTTGAAAATCACTCAACCAAGGGAGATAATTCCTATCCCTGAGACTTCATTTCAGAAAAAAAAAATGGCTAATTCCTTTTATGCTCTCCAGTTCTGTTGTTTTTTGGTGAATGAATGATTTGGTCATTATGTGTGAATTAGTTGTCTCTCCTGCTGTTGAGATGTAACACCTAACAAAGCACCCAGAAGAGAGGCTGCCTTTGTTCCTGGTTTAAAACCCATCATGCCAGGGAAGGCATGGTGGTAACAGCAGGACGGCCTGGGGTAACAGGAGCATGGAGCAAAGGCCTGCCCGTCTCCTAGAGGACCAGGAGGCAGAGAGGGTACTAGAAACACTCAGCTAGGCTTTTCCATTTTCCTTTTTATAAAATGCATAGACAGTTTGACATACGAGAGTCTATGTTACCCTGGCTGGCTCGGAACACTGTATATAGAACACATTAGACCCGGACTCATAGAGATCTACATATATCTTTTTCTTGGAGTGTTGAGATGGAAGATATGCTCCACTCAGCCAATATGGAGTCGTTCATTACCACCAACATTAATTCATCCCCAAGGCCACAAGGATATCAGGTGTCCAAGGTGGAGTATACCATCCTGTCATGAAGTTTAGTAGCCCGTGGCTAGTGTTTCCAGGCTTAGAGTGGCTGGGGAACAATAGAGACAGAAATGTCAGTAACGCAGGAGTGGGAGACACCTGACTAAGTACACCGCACTGCCTGACTAATCTAGAATCTTCAAGGGAAGATATCGTTCCACCTAAGTGAATTTTCCAGATAACTGTCACTTACCCCTTTAAGCGCTGAAAATATTTTCAAAGAAATTTTAACTATTTGAAATGGAAATCTTTGTCCAATGGATTACATGCCTCCTTGCCTTCTTAAACACAGAATTCAGAACAGAAAATGGGACCCTTATTTTGATGACTCAGGATCATCACTGTGAAATCAATTCCAGAACTGCTGTTGGATTCAGCCATGCTTGTCAGGCTGATAAGATCAGTGCTGCCTCTCTGTGTTCCTTTCCTTGTATTCCATCCCCCACACATCGGCAGACGTGGTTCACTGTCTGTCTCTGTGAGTAGGTCTGTCCCCCGATGATTAAGATGTACTCACACCACCTAAGCTCCTCCCAGGATGTCTGGCTCTAGGAACTGCCCTCCCTTCTTTTAATTTTTCTTATCTTTTTCCAATGTTTGTGTTCTGCTGAAAAAAATAGAAGATTTCCCAGTCTTACTTTGGGTCTTTCCTAAAGGACTGACAGTCATGTAACTTAGGTTATGTCATCTCCTTTATTTATTTATGTATGCATGCACATGTGTGTGGGGTGTGTGTGTGTGTGTGTGTGTGTGTGTGTGTGTGTGTGTGTGTGTGCTGTGCACACATGACCATAGTGCCCTTGGAGGTTATATTTAACAAACCCCCCAACAGTTAATTATAGGCTGCTGTGAGCCACCCTATGTGGGTGTATGTCAACAGCACTCAGGTCCTCTGGCACAGTGGGGCACTATTGCTGCTGAGCCAGTTATGTCTCCAGTCCTTGTTATTCCTTTATGTGCATGCATTGTCTTCTTAACTAGATTGTCTTAAGTTCTTTGAGTATAGGTTTGCATAGGAAGAGAATAGATTTGGGAGGGGGACCAGACTGGAAGTGATGTCTCAATCTAGTTCTTAGCTGAATTGTGCCAGCTTGCTTAGTTTCTACAGTTGAATTTCACCACCTGCTAAATTTACACAAAAATTTAAATTCATAAGGATGATAGGATGATAGAAAGACAAGCAGCCTGGAATTTAGAATGTACCCTGTCTGTCTCAGGCTCCAGTAACCAGTGTCTCTGCTCTCAGTTTTCATCTCAATAGAAAAGGAGCACAGTGGATGCTGTGATGAGGAAGAAGCTGAAAGGGAATTTCCTTTCTATTATCTGTTATTATTGAAAAATCTATACATTGAGTTTTTCCCACATCTACTCCCTCTCCCCCCAGTCCCTCCAGATGTACACCCAGTACCCATCCAACTTTGTTTACATATTTTAGTACCCATCTAGTCCAATTCACTATACCCATATATTCATGGTGCTGTGGCCTTCCACTGGAAAATGGTTGACTTATCAGGGATTACATCTTATAAGAAAACTGACTCTCCAGCCACTATCAGTTGCCAACATCTCCTCATCTAGGGTCAGAACTTCATGCCTTCTTCTCTTCTTTATGCTAGTACTTTTGTCTGGCTTTAGATTGCACACCTCTTGTGCATGCTATCAGAACCTCTGAGTTCATATGTTCAGCTGTCCCGTGGTGTCCAGAGGACACTGTTTCATTTTATTCACTCACTAAATTTGAGTATTGCAGTCTTCCTCTCCTATAGTAGTTATCTCTGAACCTTTGAAAGAAGGCCTGTGATATAGATGTTCCATTTAAAACTGAGCATTGCCCAGGCATATATTCTATGACCTTGGCTAGTTGAGAGTCTCTGTTAATCATCAATTCCTAAAAAGAAAAGATTTTCGGAATGGGGTTGTGAGATGAATTAATTCATGGGAATAAGAAGTCATCAGGAGTCAGTTTAATACTGTGGACATGTAGCAGAATGATAGTAGTAGGCTCTTAGATGCAGAGATCCACAGTAGAGCAGTGGGCGGAACTCACAAGGTCCATTTGAAGAGTGGGAGGAGTGAGAATATGAGCAAAGAGATCAAGACCATGATGGAAATACCCACTGAAGCAGTTCATCTAAGCTAATGGAAGCACACCAACTACGGCCTAGCAGTGAGGGAAGCAGAATAGGACCAAACTAGGCCCTCTGAATGTGGGTGACAGTTGTATGACTAGGACAGAGTGTAGAGTCTCGGGAAGTAAGATGAGGATTTATCCCCACTGCTTTGTTCTGACTTTTTGGAACTCAGTTCTTTGGATGGATACCTTGCTTGCTTAGATATAGTGGAGAGGGCCTTGGTCCTACCTTACAACAATGTGCTAGACTTTGTTGATTCCTTGCCCTCTATGAGGAGTGGATAGGGGGTGGGATGGAAGGAAGGTGGGGAGAAAGGGAGACCAAGAAGGAATGGGAACTGGATTTGGCATGTAAAATGAGAAAAGATTGTTTTTCAATTAAATATATATATTTATATATTAGTAGAATCTCTCCTGGGACCCATGACCACCGCCCAACAATGCTCCCAGGTATGGATTTGATCCTGTGGCAAGGGACTTAAGTCCAACAGAATGTGGTTTGTTTCCTTGAATGGTGTTCTTTCCGCTAGAGTAGCAGTGGGCCTGTCTCACCAAATCAACTGGTATTGCATCTTACAGGGTGCACAGGCGGTTAGACAGATGATATTTATGATATTCTTCTTACTCAATAGGGCCTTCCCATCAGTTTCTGGATGATAGCCAATAGGATTGGCAATAGCCTGTGCCATTTGTGTATCTATAGAGCCTTACTGGCTAACAATTTCAAAAGAAGAAAGTATTTTTTGAAATTGAGCTTTTTATCTGTAAGCTTATGGTGTATAATAGAAATACCATTGTCCCACTATAGGATGACTGTAGTTTAATTCCCTCCGTGAGTGTGTGTGTGTGTGTGTGTGTGTGTGTATACATGCTTTTATATATATTTGCAGTAGTGGGTAGAGGTAAGTTTCCATTATTATCTAATTGCAAAGTAGATTAAGAAAGGATTCCAAACCCTATTATAGACTTATTTATTTATCCTGTACTTCACACCCACAAAGGGAAGAACAAATAAGGTTGCTGAAATTCCTTAGCAGGTACAGTGCTTTACTGTCAAACCTGGAAATCCGAGTTCAATTTCCAGGATACATATGAGAGCAGGAAATAATAAATGTCCACAAGTTATCCTCTGGTCTTCACAAAAATTCTCTAGGGCTCCTATGTGCACAAGAGCACACACACACACACACTAAGTAGATACATAAATTTCATTACGTATTTAATAAGCCAACATAATCTTACCATTAATTGATTTTTACCAACCATAGTACATTGCCTTATACAGGTATTTCAGATAAACAGTCTCCATTTAACATGTACATTCAGATATGTTTTAGATGGGGCTACAAGAACATTTTTGTACATGGATCCTTGTGAACATAACAGATTATATATTTAAGATAAAAACCTTGACATACCATTGCCAGGACAAAAAGTGTGCATATTTTCAAGAATTTTTGCCACTGTGACTTCTGCTGTGTATCAAGGTGGGGCCAGTTTATAGCACTGACAATACAGGGGAACTGTATGCTCATTTCCAAGCAATGGCTATTACCTTAAACTTCTCATTTCAGTGTTGGTAATTTTATGGTTGTAAAACATCACAGTTGTAAATAAGTTCTGTGGAAAGTAGTAATTATGCATGCACATATGAGAGAGAGGGAGGGATAAAGAGAGAGAATATCTCACTTCATAGATTGCAGTTAATTGATAGTCAGATGCCACGGTTAATAAAAACTATTAAATGTTGCAAATAGCATCTTCTGATGGACTTAAGTTTGCAGAAGGTGTGGAAGATGTCTTCTCACCATAGCATTTAATTATCTTTTTTTCATGGATAATGAGAAAAGGAAGCAAAGAAGGAAGCAGAGAGAAAAGGAGAACATACCCAAAGGGCTATTGGTGACCAATGTTTCTTATGACTGAGGCTATGTGTGATAGTCAGATAAGCATTCTCTCTAAACCAAGCACAGAAACATTTATTATTTATTATTTAAATTTATTATTTTTATTATTTAAATTTATTATATAAATTTAAACATTTATTATTCCCACATAACTTGATTAATGGCAGAAAGCTGAGGAGAGGCTAAGCTATGCCTTGCATCAAGCTCTCCTGAATTCAAACACACTACTGTTAGTATGGAAAGCTCCACCAATCTAAGAAAATGGGTATTTCCAGAAAGAACGCTTGAGTATAAATTTCCTTATTGTGTAGAAAAATAAAGGGGGAGAAAGAAGAGCCTCCAGGGTCACATAGTTGTTGGTGTCTGGTCAGATTCCTGGAAAATGCCCAAGGACTGTACCACTCAGCTCCTTGGGACATGGACTGTGGCTCACCACAGCAATTCCTTAGTTCTCTCTCCATGCTCTGGAACTTGCTTGGTTATCTTCACCCAGTCACAGTGAGAACAGAGAGAAGATAGGCAAATGGAGACCATGCATAGTGTATTGTAGAAAGTTAAGGCAAACCTGATTTAGAGGAGTCAACCTAGAGTCTCCATGGCACTGTTAGAGGTCCTGATCACGCCTAGTTAACGACAGGCAAAAACACCATGTCAATGAATAGGAAGGCCTGGGTGCTGGGAATGTATCTAAGTTTATCCCCATTGCTAAATTAAAGAGTCTGCTGTATCCCTTTCACTGGAGTCCTGTCTTCTATGTCGTTGACGTTGCCCCTTCTCACTAACGTCTTCCTAGGGGGAAGGGGTAGTCACAAGTGTCCACACTCACCTCCTGAGCATTAGGAATCCAAGATTATACCACCATATCCAGGTTTTTATTCTGTTTATCCTTTGCTGTATGTACCTTCACCCATCTTTTTATGTAGGTGCTGGGGATCTGAACTGGAATCCTCAAGTCTGTCCATCAGGTGCTTATACTTTTGGGATCATCTCCCCGGGCACCTCTGTTTTATTAGTGGTGTGTCTGGGACCTAGCTCCATCCTTACGTGTCTGCAGCAAGAGCTTCACTGCCTGAGACATCTCCCTAGCCCCATTTTCTCTTGATGAACAACCAGCAAGGTTGGACTTCCTCTCACTCCCATCACAGACACAAAACACTGGGGCCAAAGGATCACAAAGAAAAATCTCCAGAATTGTGGCTCTAGCAATCTCTTTTACACAGAGATTCATTGTCTCAGAGACTAACCAGCAGGAGGAAAATCCAGCATACATATACAGAGCCATCAGAAATTCAAACTCCTTTACTTTGAAATCTTTTTGAAATTTTTATTTTTATTAAAATTTCTACCTCCTCCCCTCCTCCCCTTTCCCCCTCCAGTCCAAAGAGCAGTCAGGGTTCCCTGCCCTGTGGGAAGTCCAAAGTCCTCCTCCCTCCATCCAGGTCTAGGAAGGTGAGCATCCAAACAGACTAGGCTCCTACAAAACCAGTACATGCAATAGAAACAAAACCCAGTGCCATTGTCCTAGACTTCTCAATCAGCCCTCATTGTTAGCCATATTCAGAGAGTCTGGTTTGATCACATGCTCCCTCAGTCCCAGTTCAGCTGGCTTTGGTGAGCTCCCATTAGATCAGCCCCACCATCTCAGTGGGTGGGCACACCCCTTGCGTCCTGACTTCCTTGTTCATGTTCTCCCTCCTTCTGCTCCTCATAAGGACCTTGGGAGCTCAGTCCAGTGCTCCAATGTGGGTCTCTGTCTCTATCTCCATCCACCGCCAGATGAAGGTTCTATGGTGATATGTAATATATTCATCAGTGTGGCTATAGGATAGGGCCAGTTCAGGTGCCCTCTCCTCAGCTGCCCAAGGAGCAAGCTGGGGACATCTCCTTGGACACCTGGGAACTCCTCTGGAGTCAAGTCTCTTGCCAACCCTAAAATGGCTCCCTTATTAAGATATATACTTCCCTGCTCCCATATCTACCCTTCCTCCATCCCAACCGTCCCATTCCCACAAGCTCTCCCCATCCACCCCCTCTCCCTCCCCATCTCCCTTTACCCCTACTCCACCCCCACCCCCAAGCTCCCAATCTTAAAATCTAATCATCATAAGAAAGGCTGAGCTGGAATTTTCTTTGGTTTTCTTTGAATAGAAAGCATCTGTAAAGCAAATCAATTCTGCAAGCAAACTGGCTGTGAGGACTGCTTATTCTCTCTAGTCCAGTGCCTCCTACACTCAACTTCTGTGTCCTTTCCAGGAGCTGGAGGTACACTCAGCCCTGCCCATTCATTCCTATAGGCTTTCAGGAGGTTGAATTCGCAGAGAATTGCCTAACCTAGTCACATTCCAGTGGAATTTAAAGGGACAAAATGCGTTCTCTGAGAGAGAATTATCACATCCTCAATTGCCCTTTTTCCTTCATCTTTCATACTTTAGTGAACATGCAACTAAGTAGATACACACACACTATGTAATATATTATTTAAACAGTGTATCTATGATCTATAGCATAACAAAATGTAGTATAATACATGCAAAATTTTATTATAATCTTTATTTACAGGGATTCTCTATCTTCTGATTCAACCAAATGCAGGTTGAAAATATTTGGGAAAAATGCATTCCTAGGTGACTCAGTCAGTAAAGTACTTGCCATACAATCATAAGAACCTGAATTCAATCCCCACTGTGCACATAAAAAGCCTGGAAGAGATGGAGACAGGCTGAACCTTGAGGCTAACTGACCAGCCAGTCTACGTTATTTACCGATTTCAAGGTCAGGGAGTGGAAACTGTCTCAGAATACATGGTAGAGGACTCTTGAGGAACAACACACAAGGTTATTTCCTGGCCTCCAAACACAAATGTACATTTGCACACTCGTGTGCATATATGCCCTCCACACAAGCGTTTACTCACATGAAACCTCACAAACAGTTTTGTTTGTTGTTATCTTCCAAAACACAGCATTATAACCAGTGGTTTAAGGTAGATGACAGGATATGTATAGATTCTATGAAAATACTATAAATACTATGCCATTGTATAGAAGGATCTAGAATAGTCAGCAGTTTTGATGACTGTTGTCTTGGAAACAACTCCCAGGGGTGCCCAGTGTTGACTCTGCACTACTTATACACAAGCCAGCATACACTGTGTCATATATCCCAGGAAATGATAGTACATACTCATAATTCATATTTACTATACCAAAATTGATCTTTAAACTCACTTGTATATAGAAGTCTTCATGTTTTCTTGTGGTATTTAACTCAGTGTGACCACTCATATATCTTTGTAAGAGACTTGAATGGAAGAAGTTTATAGGATTTTGTCACAAGTCTTCAAACATAGTGACTTGGACCAGCCAGATGGCTCAGCAAGCAAAAGCAATAGCTGACATGCCTGGCATCCTGATTTGTATCTCAGGTACCCATAGGAAAGTGATACTGACTCCCATAAGTTCTCCATATGGAGACAGTCTCTCTCTGGTCTCTCTCTCTCTCTCTCTCTCTCTCTCTCTCTCTCTCTCACACACACACACACACACACACAATTTAGTATAATTTAAAAATAAACATAGAGATTAGCCATGAATCTAGTCAATTCATTTCACGGTGCATGAAAACCTTTTCCCATAATATTTCTCTAAGAATAGACACTTGATGTTTCTCTTGAGGAAGAAAGTCAGCATAGAAGTGTAGAAGTGAGTGAATTTGTAAAAATGATATCCACCTATTTTAAGCCAAAGACATAGATGCATAGCTAATGGGAAGTTAATACCTATAACAGTGTGACAGAAATGTACCTAGCCATAATTAAGTTGCTGTTTTGATCACTAATTATTTCAATGATCCGTGGTTATTATTGAACAAGCACCCAAACCGAAATGCTCTGCAAGGTATTATCTGCATTTCCCTCGCTACTGTAAGACAGAATGTGTTCACTTACTAAATCTCAAATATGCCTACAAGTAAAAATGCCCAATTTTCCACTCCTGAAATGCAGGGATAGTAGCAGGTAATGAACATGAAATTTGGAATCGTTAAACCTGATATTAGTTACTTGTGTCACCTACTTATATGCTTATACCGTGGCTTCTGGGGGGTGTTGTTATTTGGAGATATTGTTTCATATATCCCAGCCTGGCCTGGAAAGTGCCAAGTACCTGAGGATAATTGAACTTCTGACCTCCCTACTCCCCCTCCCACATGCTGGCATTCCAGGTGGGCATCAGCTCATTGATTTACAGACACCAGGTTTTTGTTCATTCTAGAGAACCATTTTATTAATAGAGTCATATCCTCAGTCCTACTTATGATATCTGAGCTTTAGTGTCTTGGTAATATTTAATGGGGTACATGCTGTGCCTTGAGGTAGATAACCAAGATGCTTTAGTTTCTTGTTATCCAGCATCTTCTTCACATTACCCAGGGAACACAGGGACTATGCTCTCCATCAGCAACCTGTGAGGAGTCTCATCACCCCACTGTTTTCCTGAGAGGGTTCATCTTTGGAGTTTAACGCTTCTTGATCTGATGTCATCCAAGCCACCTAAACTTTGGTTTATATATAGACACAAGTTGTCCAATATTCTAAGAAGTTTTGTTGATCATTTTAGATATAAGTGTAGGTGCTCTTCTGACTTCTTTTAACCATCTAAATTCATTCATATAGCTACCCAGCTCATGTGAGAAAATGGCACCCTCATTTGCTAAATTTCATTGCTAAATGAACCTCTTCTTCATATCCATTCCCAATTGAGTATATCAACATATGCTCAGACTTAAAGTTTTCCAATTCTACCAATGCAATCTGCCTTGCAGTCCTCCCTTCTTCCCAACCTGGTCTAGTGCTGTGCACATGCTGCCTTTATTGTACCGTTCTATACCACACCTCCAGTCTTTCAACCAAAGTGCTATTTTCAAGATAATATTATGATACTGGATTTCAGATCTTCCCCTCTGCCTTGACTCTTTAGATGGCCTGCAGAACTCTAACTGATGGAGACTGCTGGCTCTTCCTCCCACAAACCAACTCCACGTTGCCCCTCTTCGCTTGCTAAGGTTGGTTTGCTTCTTAAACCAGTGGAGTAAGTTCACTCTTCTTACAAGTTCCATTCCTGTTTCTGTACTTGGATCTCTTTAATCATTATCTTGAATTTTATATAAACTGAAAAGTCTATCCTATTACTTTTACTGCTTTATTCTAAGTGTATATAGTTTGTGGAGATACCATTGCAGACATTTTTCTCATTTATTTATTGATTTTTTTTCTGCCCTGATTACTGAACATTGAGGAAAAAAAGGTCTGTGTTATCTCATGGTTTACTCCCAAATCATACGCCTGCAATTGTACTTGGATATGAGAGAGACTTACTACAAAGTTGTTGACTGAATAAAATGTTCCTTCCCCAGCACTAAGTTTCAGTTACTGTCGATAAGTGATGTAGAAGAGAGCAGAGACCGACCAAGTGCCTGTGGTTGAGCCTGCAGCCAGGACCCTCGCAGGCTGACAGCCTCACCACAGAGCAGAAACTGCTGGCCTGGGAGGCTCTGTCATTGACTCTCTGTGACCTTGAACAAGTTACTTACATTTTACAGCCCTCGAGTTCCTCCTCTTTAGCACCAGAAGTTGTATTTCGCGTTCCCCTAGTGTCTCTTCTACCACGGCTCTCATGTCTCTACACTAACCAAACAATCTGAGTGGAAATGCACATCAGAGTTTACTGCTTTCTTGACAGAGTAAAGAACTGAGAGTGCTGGGAAAACACAGCCAAAAAATTATTTTTTTGAAATACTTCAGACAATGATACACGACTGTGTATTTGTGTACTAAGCAATCCTTTTCTGTTTTCATGTCACTTACCTCTTTAGAAAAGACTAAAATACTAATACTGACTGACAGGAAAAGTATGGATCTACTGCTGTGATAGGTCAAGATTAGTTAGAAAAATAGGAAAAATGCAGTTTAGTGATAAAATATTTGTCTAGCTTATATGTGGCCCTGGGATCAATTCCAAACACCACAAAATAATTAATAATTAGTACTAAAAATAAATTCAATGAAAATATTTCTTATTCTGTTAGTCTTTGCCCTTGAACACTCGACCAGAGGCGATTGAATGAAAGAAGGCTAGTGGTTTGAGATAATGAACCAGTAAAAATGGCCATGGGAAAGGAGCATAAGGCTTCTATATGTCTGCTCCCATATTCACAAACCTAGGAGCAGAGGGAGCAGAATGCCAACACTCTATTGGTTTTCTTCTGGTCTCTTCCCTTTAGTCTAAGACCCCAATTCATGTGATGGTATCAGACATTCATAGTGAATCTTCACCTCTCAACTAATTCAATCTGGAAATTCTCTCACAAGTACACCCAAAAGTGCCCCTCACTAATGCCCTTGGCATTTCCTAACCCAGTCAATTGCCAGTCGTAATTAACAACCACAAGTTTAGAAGGAGATTAAGGGAAGGACTATGGGAAGGGACTGCAAACACGAAGGGCCATTTGAAGGATCATTTGGAAATCTACTAGAGTAGAAGCTTCTTAAAATATATACATTTATGAAAGAATCTAAATGGAATCACTAAATAAGAAGGGAGACAATGCTCCAACTATATATCTCTTATCGTTAAGTAAAATTGCAGCGCCAGGAATGGGTTACATCTAATTGAACTCATCAAAGAGACCCCATGGAAACTTCCAAATACCTCAAACTATTTCCAAGGCTATTGCTTGCTCTACATAAACTGATAGTCAGGACCCATTGCTCAAGGCAAAACCTATGTGTCTCACTAAAAACAGAGAAGATGAGTTGGTACCTACCTAAATCTTTTACCCTTACTGATCGGTGTTCGTGATACTCAATGGTACTTTGTAGGCCATCACAGGAAAAGGTAAACACAACCCCAGCTACAAAACCTGCGACCTGCAATGGTGACCTGTATGCTTAATACATTCATATAACAGTGACAAAAATGTTGAGGAGTAACCAATCACTACCTATCAGAGTTAAGGCCTCAGTCAACTTTAACTTGTGTCTGCTGCCTTCCCTGCCGCAGTGCACATTTTCATGCCTCTCTGTTCCCTCTCACTGGGAATCTGAGTACAGTAAAAAGTCACCTGGGACAACACAGTTGATATGCTGTCTTAACACCTCTTCAGCCAGGTTATTTGCCAGAATGGGGCATAAATATCGTTTTTCATAACATCATGAATATTTAGGATGATATAATCACAGATGAATATTCCTTTATTAAGAGTATTTTTTTAATTGGTGAGTTCTCAAAAGAAGCAACAGCCATATTTATTTCTCAAGACCAGTACCAAGTTTGGTAACTAGCACAAAATGCACTTTGAAAAAAGCATTTCCTGGGGTCTGGAGAGATGACTCAATAGTTAAGAGAACACTCTAGTCTTCCAGAAGATCCCGCTTCATTTCCAGCACCACATTTACAGGGCTAACAACCACCTGTAACTCCATTTTTAGTGTCTGATACCCTCCTCAGACCTCTGTGGACACTAGACATGCATATAGTGCACATATCTACATTGAAGAGCATTGCTTCATACTGTGTGAAGATTCCTTTATACTTTGTGTCACTGTAATAAGTTTAATAAAGAACGGAATGGTCAATAACTAGGCAGGAAGAGGTTAGGTGGGTCTTATGGCCACAGAGGTATCTTGGTCAAGAAGAAAGGTGGAGTTGCCAGTCAGACACAGAGGAAACAGGACATGCAGGAGGAGAGGTAAGAGCCACGAGCCATGTGATATTACAGAGATAAATAGAAATGATGAATTTTAGTTAGAAGAAATAGATAGAAACAAGCTTAAGCTATGACCAAAATTTCATAATTAATAACAAGTTTCTGTGTCATGATTTTGGGGCTGGCAGTTCAGAAAGCCTGCTATATACATACAGTCTAAAAATATTTCTCATACATGAAATTTATATGTGAATTATAGAAAACTTGTTTGAGAAATAATAAATTATATCACTTAACCGGACAGGATAACTAAATACTCTAAATGAACAAATAACTCAAAGTCATGGTTTGTGTGTCAGTAGAACAGACAGATGCCTTTCAGAAACTGTCTAGGTCAGGGCCATTTCTTCTCTAGTAGCCAAAAGAATACAACAGATCTTCTTCTGAATACTCTGCTTACCTGTGTTCTTGGCTGATTTCTGTTGCCTGGAAAACACTTGAACCACAAGCAACTCAGCAATGAAGGGGTTTATTTGACTTACAAATCTAGGTCCCAGTCCATCACCATGGAAAGGGAAATCAGCAGCAATCAAGACAGGAGCGGAAACAGGAACCATGCCAGAATGCTGCTAGCTAATCTTCTCATAGGCTCATGCTTATCACTCTTTCTCATGCAGCCCAGTGCCACTAGCCTAGTACTGAATGGTACCCTCCATAGCACTGGGGGCATGCTGGCACTTGAATTAATAATCAAGAACTGCTCCCCCCACAGAAATGTCCACTGGTCAATCTGATCTAGGTAGTTCTTCAATTGAAGTTCTTCTGTCAAAGCTTGTCATGTTGACAAAGCTAACCTAGTACACTTTAGCCGAGAAAAGAATTCTGGAATGCCTTAAACATGCTTCAGTACAGTGTGGGGTGGCCATGTCACTTCTGACCCAAGTCTCTGGCCCCTCACCCCCCTCCAGAAAAACAGAAAAGTTAATGTTACTATGTGCCTAGAAAGTGAACAGTTGAGACCACTGATGTGTAATCGTAATGACCACCTGCCCCTGGAAAAAGCAACTAGACAGACATTTGAATGCGGAATAAAACAAAAGGGCTAGAAAATTCAAAAGGAAAAAATAATGGCAGTCTAAAGAGGTTTGCAGAATTGCTCCCCCATACTTCCCATAGAAGGCTACTTCCCTTCCCTCCCTCTCTCGCTCCCTTCCTTCCTCCCTCCCACCTCCCTTTCTTTCCTTGCTGATTTGCTAACCAGAGTCTTGAATTTTCTAGTCAGTGATCATACCTCTAGCTCCCAAATTGTATTATTTTAAAAATTAAAACACACGTAAAAATGCATGAGTTCTTTTGTGAGCAAAACATTATTTTTCCCAGGAATCTATTTGTAGATTGCCATGTCAGCATGAGCATGTACACCTTGAATTTTAATTTTAGGTAAGATCACATATTTGATTCATGTCAAGATTAGCATCACTATGTAGGTTATGTAATTTGTTGTTTTTATTGTGGTTATTTCATGTTAATTGCAATAAGAAATAGAAGTTTGTATTTAAATAGTATTATTTCCATTCTTAGAAAGGCAAAACTAACTTCTTAAATTATTAATAATTCTTCATATAGCTCTGACTTGCACATGTCTGAAACTATCTTCATGTGAATATAGGATGATATGTAGCTTAAGGATGACAATGAGGGGATGAGGAGATGGCTTTGAGGTTAACGTGGGTTCTTCTGTGTGTGTGTGTGTGCAAGTGCGAGAACCTAGATGTGGCTCTGCAGCACTCATATACGGTGGACTCAGTAGTGTGCCTCTGTACTCAGTGTTCCTTCAGCAAGACACTAGGTGGAATTGACGGACCCTCCAGGGGCTCATAGCCTGACTAGTCTGGCATATTCAGTGTGAACAGCAGCTAGGGGGTCTGTCAAAAGCAAAGTTTAAATCGAGGACTGACACACATTGTTTTTGTATCACTACCACATGTGTGTATGGCTCAGCACTCTGATGTTCCATCACTTAAACACACACACACACACACACACACACACACAGAGAGAGAGAGAGAGAGAGAGAGAGAGAGAGAGAGAGAGAGGAGATTAGAAAACTACTACGTAAGTATCTGTTTAATATAAGCATCCTACTTAACACCAGTTTGAAAAATTGTGTTGCTTGTGCATCTTGTCCACATTTTCATATTTGTGAATTTGCAAAAAATATAGTATGGATTCCTGAGGACACATTTTCACTGATGCTCAGAATCCTGCCCTAACAAATCAGCGACAACAACTGAGGCCAATGAGGGTCTCCTCACTATATGCCATATTGAAAAGTGCCCACAGCCATGGGCATTCAGCAAGATTCTCACTCTAGGTGCTTCTCAGCAGCTGGCATGAACCTCCCACAGTGACCTGTTTGCTGCTGTCTGCTTTGCTCCAGAGTTTATATGGATCTCTTCAGTATTTCAAAGATGCCTCACAATTATGTGTGAGCTATGGCAAAGGTGCAACAAAAACTAAGCCAGATGTAATGATTCGAGCAGACGCCCTTATCATTCACAGTTCCAAACCCTGCAACTTAACATTCAAATCTTAACAGAAAGGCTTTCTTCCTAGCATATATACTCATGACATAGTTTAATTTGTAAACTAGGTATAATAAGTTATTATAAGCAAGATATTATTAAAAAAGAGCAACTATGGCTACTAAGTGACTGTTGGCCTGCTCCAATGTAGTCTGGACAAAGGGACAATCCTCCTGCCAGTGAGACCAGTTGAGACAGGATCATTCCTTTTCAAAACAAGTTACAGATGCAAATGCATGAGTCCTTTGTTTCTAGAAATGTCCACTTAACATTTTGCAGGTTTGGGTTACTAAGGATAACTTAGACTTCAGAATGTGTTAAATAGATTGGCAGGCACATTTTATTATAAGAAGGTAGTATCTGAGAAGAAATGAGGAAAATATTTTTAAATGAGACTTCAGAATGTGTTAAATAGATTGGCAGGCACATTTTGTTATAAGAAGGTAGCATCTGAGAAGAAATGAGGAAAATATTTTTCAAATGACTGGATGGTTAGAAGTCCTTAGGCATTATGAAACACTTTAAAGATCTTTAGAGTGGGGGAACATTAACCCACGGAAGTGGAGCTAGCTGGCCTGGGGTTGCAGGTGATTGGAATGCTTCTCTATAGCGTGAGCTGAGCCCTTCTCACTGCTGACTGAGAAACACCTGACAAGCATCCCTCCTTGCTCATTGGAAGCCACTTGCTATGTGCTGCCTCCAAGAACTCCTCAACGCCACCCCCTCCCAACTTCTGCACTGGGATTGGCAGATTTTTTTTATTGCCACAGCCAGATACTCATGTCTTAGTGTCTTATAGATAACATGTCTTTCACAGCTGGAAGATGAGACCTTTGGTCCTGGGATGCAGCATTTTCATGTTAGTGAGCTGGGTCACACCTGCAACCTGATGTGATTTTAGTGGAACCTAGCAGAAGGGCCACCTCTGGTCATCTATCAGGAGCCTCTGGCCTTTGATGCATGAGTTGTTTCATGCCTTGAACAAAGTTAATTTCATTTCTCATCCTCAGGCATGCTTGAATACACAGTTTACCTAAAGGTTAAGAGTTATGGTTCTAATTAAGAGGATGGAGCGGTTCTACTACATTAACATTAATAGCGCATGGAAAGTGCTCCCAGAGGCTTCGTTCTTTGAGCGGTAGCCATTTTCATGTCTATTCTAATTCCTCAATTTTTTTTTCTTCTAGCACCATTTAATGAAAATCTAATACTAAAATTACCACCTTGTTCCTGAGACCTCAATAGTGGTCACTGTTTTTGCTTACTTCTTTATCATTCCACTAGGAAGAGATGGGAAACTCAGTATCCTTGAGACCCTTTGCTTACCTGACCAAAGCAATCCTTGGGGTTCAGGCCCAAAGGATGAGAAATTAGCAAGAAATGTGTGCTGCAGAGAAAATATGATGGAGCGTGTCCCTCAAATGATAAAATGTGAACTTTTCCGTTATACTAAAATGGGAAGGCCATTACAGTAGAGAGCCATTTCTATAAAGGTTAAATGCAAGTGACAGGGAAGTCCCTGGCCTTTTAGCACTGTATAGCTTCAGTGTGTCTTGGCCTGCTTCAGTTTATGCACAACCACAGGACTCTACAGCCATCAGTTAACTTCCATTCTAGCTGTGCTTTAACCTGGTCAGTCTCCGACATCAGTGGTGTTTTCCCCCAGTCTCAGTTGAGCAGTTCCAGGATGAGAAGAATTTCTCTTTCAAATTTTACCAGGGGAATGCCCTAAAGGAGGGGCAAATGCCAGAACTGCTGAGGTCTTAAGTAACAAATTCAGATGTATATGGACAACTATTTATGAAGATCTACGTTCCAGAGGTATTGAAGGCCACAGATAAAACTGTTTTTGTTGAATTATTAAAAGAAAGTAGATTTTAGGATGAGTTCTCTCTATTGTCCTCTTCCAGGGGTCTGTTGAGATTTATAGTTTTCTTCCTTTGGGTTTTTCTTTTAGATGATAATAAAACTGTACTCAAGTTTCCATTCCTAAATTATTTAATTATTGAGACTATGTGTACCAGTATCAGCAAGAGAGAGAGGGAGTTTGGGGAGAATAGGAGCTAGAGAGATGGCTCAGCAGTTAAGAACACATCAAGTTTTTTCAGAGAATCCAAGGTCAGTTCTAAACACTGACATCATCCAGCTACCTATAACCCAGCTCTAGAGAAATGTGACGCCTTTGACTTCTGGGGACATCTGCATACAGAAACAGACACACACATACGCATATACACACATGTACATACAAATTAAGTAAAATAATTTCTCATTAAACAACAGATGGAAGAGAAAAAATAAAGGGAAGGAGAAAATTAAGAAGACAGAAGGGAGAAGAGAAGGAGGGAGAAGAAATGGAAGAAAGAAATGAGGAAGAAAGGGTGGGAGGAAAGAGAGAGGGAGGAAGAAAGGGAGGAAGGAGCAGAAACAAGGCACTTGGAGATCATGTCTTGGTATCCACTGTTGGCAACGGTGTGTCATTTCCTGAGTTTTGAACTAACTGCTTTGTTTGTTGACCTTCAGGATGCAGCTCTTAACTCTGATTACCTCTGTGGTTGGTTCTTTCTTTTCTCTTTCTACATAACCAGTGTATGGATATATTAGTGATTGGTTCATGGCCCTAACCTTCTCCTACTAATTGCTGTCCCTGTCACTGCACTAAACACCCAACCGAAGCAGCTTAAGGAAGGAAGCAAGCATTTACTCTGGATCACAGATTGAAGGGTCAGTTCATCGTTTCAGAAATGCCTGGCAGTGGGAGCTTAAGGTCGCTGTAATAAGGAACCAGAGGGAAACGAATACAGGTGCTCAGCTCATTTTACCCTTCCCCTTGAGTGTACATGGAATGGTGCTACTCACATTTCAGGTGGGCTTCTCTACTTCACTTAAGTTAATCTAACAACTCATTCACGTACGTGCCCAGACATTTGTCTCCTTGACTCTAAACCCCATGAATTTGACAATCAAAATTGACCACTCATTCAGGCCTCCATTCTGGGGATACCTTTTAATTTCAATTACAATAACAATGGTGAACTTCTCAAATTTACATATCCACTCAGGATCCTTTTTCTTAGTAGGATTCTTATATTCACCAGCCTACCAGTCTTACGTTGTTCAAACCCGTGCTTGTGATCATCTTCCTAAAGTGTTGTTCTCACAGCATCACTGCCCAACTCTGTGAGTAGAAGGTTCACCTCTCTAGACATCTAGACTTAAACCTCGACATTGTCCTCTAACAATAGGCATAAATTTAGCTATTTGCACCATGGCTATAAATACCTAACAGGCCCAAGATGCCTCTTTCTTATGAAATGCCAGTTATTCAGGATATTCTTTGTGTGTTCATGTGTGTGTGTGTGTGTGTGTGTGTATGTGTGTGTGTGAGAGAGAGAGAGAGAGAGAGAGAGAGAGAGAGAGAGAGAGGTGGAGATGTGTGTGTATGCAGTTGTGAGAGAGAACGCATTGGTTGGGAGCAGTCACACTTGCCCATATGGGTGTAAATGGAAGGGGAGGGTTGATGTCAATGGTCAATGGTTCTCAGTCAAGGTCAGTCTTCTTTTTAGAGATGGGCCCCTACTGAACTAGAACCTGACCACTGAGCTAGACTGGATGACCACAGAGCCTGGGATTCTCCATTCTGTGGTTACAGGTGTGCAACACAACACCTGGCTTTTTATGTATGAACTGGGAGCTGAAATGAGGTCCTTGTAATAAAATAGCAAGCACCTCTCGTCTCCCCAGCCTTAGTCGGTTTATTCACAGCACTGAAGTCAATGTGTGTTCAAGTCAATAGAATCCTTCTGATTCTAGAATTCTGGGAACGTGTGCACCTCATCTCCCTAGGTCCTCACTGACATCCATCTTTATATTTTATAGTAAGTAACTTAATGGATTCGATGAGATTTCTCTCTTTTTTTGTTTTGCTTTCTTTAATAGTTAATGAGGTATTTTCATGAGTTTTTGTCAGCCATCTGCATAAGTCCTTAAAGGACAAATACAAATGGTAGACAAGAGACATATCTCTTCAAATCTTATGCCTTCTTAAACTCATTTGTCTTTTTATTGTTATGTAATGTATGTTCATGTGCACACACATGCACATACACATAGGCACACACATTTAAAATCTACACTAGCTACTGGGCCCATCAGATACTTGAATGCCAATATTCTTTTCCGTTTTATAGGTTTTCGTCTCAATTATTTTTAACCTTGATATAAAGTATTTCACTTGAATTCCATTTTTGTTCTTATTTATCTTGTTATGTACTTTTGATGTCATATGAAATCAACCTTAGAGCATTTGGATTTTTAGTGTCATATGTGCAAATCTGTGCTCCAGCTTCCCATGTCTTTCTCCATCTCTATTTCAAACTCTCTACAAAATTAGTCTTCTTAAAAAGTTTGTCCAGTCTATACATTTAAAATGATAAACATTTCCTGGCCCATGACACTCCAGTCCACTCTACCTCTTTGTTCTTCATCTCTGAATTCTGCCAGTGAATGACCTATTTCATTCGCCTTGCCTATAGCAGAGCCTGGAGGCAGAGCGTGACCAGCAACCTGGGCAGCCTGCTTCCATGATTGCCTCCAGATCCTGCCTAATCCTGTGTGCACAAGCGGATGTGTGTGCTTTTTCTCCCCTGGCCTTGACATCAACTCTCGCTTCATCACTGGTATAATTGCTGGCATATTCATTATCAAGCAATATTTAGAATGATCCCATTCTCTCACGATGCTAACTATAGCTACAGAAGCACTGTTCTGGGGTTTTACAGGACATTCTGAATTTAAAAATAAATATCTTAGATAAAGAAACCCTTTTTTTTTGTTCTGTCAAAAATTGTGTGTATAAGAAACTTCAGTATTGGTTAGGAACTGAATGACCTATGTTAATATGAAGGTCATTCTCAGTCACAGTTTCCTTGTCTCTCTGTTGCTAGTGTTGTATAGATGAAAGAAAAACATTTCTGGGCTGGGGATATGGCTAAATGCTACAACACTTGCCTAGCAGATCCTGCATTCCATACCTAGTACTTTCAAACCAAATTATTTATATAAACCCAGCCCTGAGCTGGTGTTAACAAAATAAACTCTGTGCTTCTTCTAATCTCCAGGGTAGCTTGGTATAGATTATTTATTTTCTTTTTAAAATCTCAATCTTTCTCTTTCCTCTGTGCGTGTGCACATGCCAGAGCACAGGTGCAGTCAGAAGATGACCTTGGGTATACATCTTGCATCTTGCATCTTGCATAAGGCATGATCCTTCATTATTTACAACTGTATAAGGAGCCTGAATGGCTGACCCAGGAACTTCTAGGAACTCTCTTGTCTACAGCTCCTTTCCCTCCTTTGGGATGCTGGTATTGGAGGCACATCCTGCTTTGCCTGGTTTACTGTGAATTCTGGGGACTAGAACTTGGGCCCTGTGCTTGCAAGGCAGACACTTTTCTCATTGAGCCATCGTGTAAGAAGTGTAGAGAATTTGAATAGTTACTATGATTAGCTATGGTGAGCTTATTAATAATAATCATGATGTTGTTCTAGTTCAGGTGTCTGAATGATTTATTCTGAGCTTTGCATCATATTAAAACCTAACATATCCTTAAGTTGTACTTCCTTAATGTATTTATAGTAGTGATTACATATGTGGTTAGACCTATCAGAAGTCTCAAGTCCTAATAGAATGTGAGTAATATTTTCTTTTAAAAAATACCAAGGTTTTAATAAGTTTTATCAAATTCTCTGCCTTTATTCAGCCAGAGCTATTATATATTTTACTGAATGAGTTCTAAAAACCAAATATGAAGGGACATGTTAATTTTTCATATATAATTCATATACTGAATGTCTGTCCTGTGCTAGAATATCAGACTAATTGTGAAGACTATTACACAAATGAATCATCATGCACACTATTTTCTTATTTTACAGAACCATATTCAAGGTACAGAAAAAAAGATTTTTGATTTCTGTACAGTCACACGGGAGATTTTAATTTAAATATTTTAATCCAAAATTTTAAAATATTTTCACTATGTTGGTAGCAGATGGAATTGGCAATCATTTCAAGATTCATTAATATAGATTCAGCTTGCCAAATACTTATCCAGTACAATAATTAATTCAGTACATTTTACTACCCTTAGAGTTAAGATACTACCACACTCTGATTTTAGACTATTTAACATCCCATAATAATCCCTCCTACCCATTACCAAGTGTGATGTGAACTGTGCCCCATTAGCTCGCGTGTTTGAACACTTGGCCTTCTGCTGGTGGTGCTGTTTGTGAAGGTTGTGGAACCTTTAAGGGGTGGATACTTAATGGTGAAGTCAGTCACTGGGGTCTGGGCCTTGAGGTTTCCTGAGGGCCTCATGCTTTTGCTGCTCTGTCTTCCCTGTGCAGCGCCATGATGGATGGCATCGCATTGAAATAGTGGGCAAAGTCAACCCTCCCTAACCTGCTGCTGTCAGTGTATGTTAGGACAACAGAAACACCCAATAGAACAAGTGGTGGACATCCCAGCTCCCGCCGTGTTCCACCCTTTCAGCGCCCCAGTTGCAGCAGCATTGTGTCCTCTTTGACTCCTGCCAACCTCTGAAGAAGATTCCATGCACAATTCGAAAGCTCAGTTGTCAGCTGCTATTGTACTGTCCTGTCAATATTAGGTGTAGTTGATATGGAGTGTTAAACCTTCTCTATTCTGAACTGAACTTCTGCTCAGGTCCATTGACAAGAAACACTAGAGTATTGGATTCCATAACTACTATTGCTCTCATGTCTCTCCAGTTTTCTGTTTTTGCTTCCCGATTTTATGGATCTGCTACATATGCTATATGTTTATAGTGACTATACATCCTTCTAATAATATTTATCATTGCAAAATATACTTTATTGTCTGCTATAACAATTTCTTAAAATGTACATTCTCTAAAACTAGTGCAACCACCCAAGTTTCCTCTTAACTGTGTTGTTATATTATTTTTTAATATTAATTTATTTTCATCATCCTTATTTCTTTGGATATTATATAGATATTGTAGAATATAGCTACATCTTTAAAAAACTATATTCTCTCTATTCATCTACTGCTGCCTTGCATTGATTGACTTACTTTTAATTCAATTACTGATTGGAATACCATCTGCTATTTTTCTATTTCTTTCTATTTTTTACACTTTATGTCTAATACTTCATTCTACCTTTTCTTTTGTTGTGTAGATATGTTCTAATATAGCTTTAAATTCTTTCATTACTTTGTTACATCCCTCATTATATTATTTTTTGTATTTTACTATTGCTTATACTAGAATTGTAATTGGCATCATAATTTAAACAGTAAATCTGGCTTTGGTGATACATTCCTCTGATGTCAGCACATGGCAGACTAACGTAGGAGGACTGTGAGTTCGTAAACTCAGTTCATCATACGCACAAACACATAACACACACACACACACACACACATACACACACACACCAGAATAGTATGTATGGATATCAATTTAACTTCACTGATATTCGAAGACCTTGCGGCAACACACTGATTTGTTCCTCAATCTTTTTCCCTGTGACCCACACAATAAAAGCTTATATTCCTTGCTTTATAAACTTTTACTTGTCTTATTTTACTTGTCTTATTGTTCCTTACTTCTTTAAACATGCTTTATTAATTTTTTGACATATTCATTAGTGACAATTTTATTAACCCAAACTTTGAGCTTGGGTGGGAAGTTCCCACTGACTTTTCTGCAATGGCCACCCTTTTTACATGGATTTTTTAGGTTTGTTTTTCTTGGTTCTATATTCTGCCACACTGAGTTCTAGGCCCTGACTCCTGGTCATTTCAGAGTTCTCTGACAGCTCGTTGGGCTATGCAAGTGTATTTCCCTTTGCTGATATTTGAAGGAAATTCTTGTGTCTTACTTGATGTAAACAATATTCTTCCTCCTCTGGGATCTGGCTTAGTGACTCAGACTCACGCTGTGCCTTTCAGAGGCAGAGGTTTTCTCATGCAGCATTGGTTTCACATTCCCAAGGTCGGGCTCCTCCCTGAGTTTCCTAGCCTGGGTTGCTGACATAATCTTCTCTTCTTCATTATTGACTGCCTTATGCACATCCTGAATCTTCAACTGATTTTACATCATCTACCTGTATATTTTTTGTTTATGCCCATTAGGGTTTTTAATGTTTTTTTTTTTAATTATGTGAATGTGTGTGCCTGTAAGTTCATGTGCTCTACATGTGTGCAGGTGCCTGAGGAGGGAAGAGTGCACTGGGATCCTGTGGAACTGCGGTGTAGTTGGTTGTAAGCTATCTGATGTGGGTGCAGAAAACTGAAACAGGGTCCTCTGCAAGGACAGCAGACAGTGTTAACTGCCGAGCCACCCTCTTTCCCCCATTGGTTGCTTTTATGAGGAAACCTTTGAATTCTTTGTGTGGTATTTCAGCTATTTCAGTATCATTCGACCTGGTGATTGGAGAGTAACGATCTCTTAGAAATTGGATTTCTTAGTTTTTCTGATTGCACATCTCCTTTGCTTTTATTTGGGGTTTTCTTTACAAACCACTTACACTTGATGACTCAGCCCACAATATCACTCAGAGAGCAGAAAATCCATTTTAACAATAAAAGTGCTAGCCAAGCACTTTTACGTACAAATAGGTTAAAGCTACCATAAATGACAAATGGGCATGAAACCAAACAAAATGACAAAATTAGTTATTTAACTAAACAATCTCTTGAATAAAAAGAGAAACCTTTAAGGAATGAAGCACAGTACAAAGAAAAATACAAAATATGAACATGGTCAGTCTTTAATAAATGTCATCTTCACAACGGGAGCCTCTTGTGCCAACCATATCTCTCCTGGCATTGAGAGTAAGGAACAGAAAATTCTAGCATCTTTCTTTGTCCCTACTTTGCAGTGAAGACGCTGGGGCAGGAATGTGCCTGATCCTGGGTCTGACTCACTGCTCTTTCAGGAGACCCAAGTTTGGTTTGTAGCTCCCACATTGGGCAGCTCACAAACACTTTGTAACTTCAGCTCTTGAGGGATCCAATACTACTTCACTCTGGACTCTTCAGGGAACCGCACAAATGTGCATAGATACATAACGACACAGAATTAAAACATAAGAGTAATTATTTTTAAAGTTTTCATTTTAATTACACATAATCTCCATGTGTTTGCATGTACGTGTGTGCAAGTGTGCATGTGTGTGTGTGTGTGTGTGTTTGTGTGTGCACGCATGCACAAGTGCCAGAGGAGTCCAAAGACAGTGTTTGTTCCCTGGAACTAGAGTCACACTTGGTTTTGAGCTTTCTGCCGTAAATCCTGGGAAGCAGACTCCTGCATAATGGGCCCTTAATGCCTGAACCCTCCCTCCAGGCCCAGTAAAATTAATTCTTAAGAAAGAGACAGAGAGAGACACAAGCATGCAAGTGAACAGACAAAAACTAGTACTGTGTTTTCCTACCACCTGAAGAACTCTAACAGTTAGAAAATGATTAGCACCAACCTCTAACCCCCCACCTCTGTCCCTCCATCTCACAACACAGTTCTTGGCATGTTAGAGGTATTTGGGGTACATCTTGATGAATAATGAGCAACTTTCTTGCGGAACATCAAACTTATCACAGGCAGGATTTATTAAATAACAGTTGTAAATGTTCATTTTCTCTGTGGGTGGTATGAATCCTGTGTTTTCAGCAGAAAGGAAAAGTCGGAAACATCAGCTCTGCTCACGTCCTCATTATGGAGAAGCATGCCCAGCGAGGCTGGAATCCCAGTCTTGAGTAGAGTAAGCTGAACTCAGAGATACAAATGTCACACCATCCTCTCATTGTAGAACTTATATTTGAAACTATACACACACATAGATATATGAATACACACACTGTCTGTGTGATATAATGTTAGAAAGAGAATGATCAGAGGGAAGGAAAGGATTTTAAAGGAGGAGAGTAGACTAATGGAGTACATGTTACATAACAGCTGAAGAGGGGCTCACTGTTAAGAAGGGATGAGCTTGGTCTCTGGAACTCAGGTAAAGATAGAAGGAGTGAACCAACTTCACAAAGATGTCTTTTGCCCATGGACACAGATAAATAGCGAAGTAAATACATTTGAAAAGTAGAGTGGTACTACGTGGAAGAAGAGGATTCATCCAAAAAGGGGGAGGGCTGTGAGGGAGAGCAGTGGGAGTCAAGTGTGGATTATTTAAAAATTACATATGGATGCAAGCAACATAAAGAAACTTAATGCTTCTTAAAAAGACATACAACTATTGAATGTGCTCAAGGTACAGAGGATGACACCACCTCACAGTTGTAAAGTCACTTCTGTGCCCTGCAAGATAAACATGCCTGGTAAATGCGCAGAACTGAGAAACGGTCTAGCTGCCCGGATACACACTGGGAAGCAGCATTTGACACACAGGGGTCTCTTGGGTCTTTTTTAATAGAAATAGATCCTGGTGCCGTCTCTGTTTCTACTGCTATTAAAAACAATCACCACACCATTATCATCTCATTGCTTCAGATTGTAAAGCACTTGAGTTTACAAAGCAATCACAGGAGAAGCCCCGTGGAGGTGGAGGGCATGCCGTCCTCCATCTCTGTATTGTAGGAAGGAAACAGAAGCTCTGGACTCTCCCTACTAATACATCATGTGAGACGGCTGAGCTGGTTTAACCACCGTTTCTAGGTGATGGTCTGGCCTCTCACTACTAACACATCATGTGAGAAGGCTGAGCTGGTTTAACCTCCGTTTCTAGGTGATGGTCTGCACTCTCCCTACTAACACATCATGTGAGACGGCCGAGCTGGTTTAACCACCATTTCTAGGTGATGTGCTGTTTTCGCTCAGGTCTTAGTTCAGGGTGACTGAAATTTTGAAAGTCTCATGCCCCAGGACAGAGAATTTCATCAGGAACATATATATGGCTAATAATGAAAACAATGACAGTTTAATAAGACAGGGAGAGACAGTCCCAAGAAGCATAGTGACCTAGTGAGCTGGGGAAAAACTTGCTCAACAGCATTGGGTCGGGAGGACTCTGTTCATTCATAGGTCATTTATTTAGTAGTTGCCTTTCCTACATTTTCATATAGTCAGCCTTTCTTGGGCATGCTCTGCTTAATACAGTGGGGCAGGAAGGGCCCAGTATTTTTGGTCAATAGGCTTACCTTATATATTAATGAGAGAGGAAGAAAGGAAGGAAGGAAGGAAGGAAGGAAGGAAGGAAGGAAGGAAGGAAGGAAGGAAGGAAAGAAGGAAGGAAGGAAGGAAGATCCCGTGTCCTTTAAAGGTGTCTAGGTAAAACTTTCATTTTGATAAGTGTCCAGAATCAAGATTCCACACAGATACCACACGCATGTCATTAGGTATTCTCCAGCAAGTTAGTTTGGGTTCTTCTCAGCTCTGATGATTCGGCGCTCCTCTTCAGAGGGGTATTCTTGGTCCACACCTCACAACTGTGCCTTTTCCAATCTAAGGTATCAACCGAAACAATCTCTAGGAAAGCTAGAATGAATTATCTCCACTCTCCAAGGGCAATTCTGTGCTTACAGTCTGGCATAATAGGGACGAGTATTTGCCAAGAAATAGTCTGGTAAATGCAGCCACTAGAGATTCCAAATGGGCCACTTTGGCAAGGTTCTTTTCCCTCTTAGCTCCATGCTTACTGGGTCCAAAATATCAGTCCTTCAGGAACACTTCCTGACAATTGTTTGTCCTTGTGTATTTACAGCCACTCTTTTCCATGCTCTCATGGTACCAGGGAAACTGATAGCCCTTTTGGATTTTTAATCACATTGGTAAAAATATTGAAAAGAAATTTAGAAATTTTCAGCTTAGAAAGACAAGCTGAAAGTCCTGGTGGTTACTAGGAAAAGGAGAGATGGAACAAAGCCAGGCCCTCTAAATTAGCCATGGAGGTCAGAGGACATGTCCATAGTGCCAGGTAGAACATGCTTAGCTGAGGACTCAAGTTCAGAGGTTACCTGACTCCAGACCCTTTTGTCCCAAGGCAACGGATTGTATTGCGGTCCCTTGATTAGAAGCAGAAATAGGACCAGATATTTTAAAAACTTAAATCAGTCCCAAGAATGGCAGTGGACTAGTGGGATAAGGAATGAACTCAAAAAGCACTCATCCAGGAGACCAGGGCCATCTGGAAGACCCTTACAGGCCTGCCTCTCCCCTTTGTGTTTGGAGTGTTTCTTCACTCCAAGCATACTATACTTCTTAGATGAACTCAGACAAGGAAGGCATTCAGTACCCATTATCAGCTTGGCTCCTTTAATACCTTAAATTTTGATGTTTTTTTTTCTCCAGTCCTTACTCTCCCACCACGAATATTTTTATTGCAAGCCATCCATCATGAATAATATATTATGACATCTCTTAGTGTATTTTTGTGCAGCCCTGGGTTCACTGTTCTTGTTCGTCCTCCTGTTATTTAGTAATCTACAGACATGCCTAAGTGCATTCTGTGCTTGCTGTCTTCTCAGCAGTTTGCAGACTCTGAGTTCACTGTTGGTTTTTCTTTTAATTGTTTATGTTTTTTTAAAAAAAATTCTGAAGCCTGGGTACTTGGGAACTACATCTGGGTAAGTATAACTAAGTGGCAGCCAGTGTTTGGTGAGGTTTGTTTAAAGGTCCATTTCCAAGGTGATCTGTTCACAAAAAATACCTTTGAACATTACACATCTTCTGAAACAGCCTCAGTTTTCTCTCCAGCTGTGCATGGACTCCAGGTCATGCAGAAAGAAATAAAAGGCTCAATGTCTTTTAAGGTCTTCTCTGGGATGTTCCCATTCTTCCTGTGAGAGCAACTTGGAGATCCTAGGGGCACATTAGAGTTTTTCAAAGTCTCTCTGGCAGTCTAGTTCTCTAAGATTTCTTTTTGAATTCCTTGCCAGGTTCTGGTTTGTTACAATTTAAATCACAACCCTCAGCAGCCATGTGGCTGCCAGAAGTTTGCTATTGTTTTAATAAAGCCTAGGGTCTGCCCTTCCAACTTCCTGGCCCTACTGATCCTTGAGTTAAATTAAATCGTCATCACACTTTGTGAGGAAAGATTTGTCAAGGGACATGTGAATTTAGACAAAATGTCCACAGGACTTTTATGACAGTACTTTGAAAGAATCATCAAATCCCTGGAAGCTGCCTTTGCCTGCAAGTCTCTACAGACTGAGCGGAGTTTGGACAACTGGACTGGGGGTAGGTGTAGTAAGGACTAACAAGACAGCTTGTTAGTTCCTGGCAGCTCTGTGCTCATTCAGCCCAGCAGCCCAGAACCAAAATAATCAAAGAGAAACTATATTAATTAAATCACTGCTTAGGTGATTAGCTCTAGCTTCTTATTGGCTAACTCTTATATATTAATTTAACACATTTCTATGAATCTTTGTATCACCACATGGTTGTGGCTTACCAACTAAAGTTATGGCATCTGTCTCTGACAGAGCCACTTGATTTCTCTCTGACTCCACCCTTCTTTCTTCCAGCACTCAGTCAAATCTCCCTGCCTAGCTGTGCTCTGCCCTGCCATGCTCTGCTATAGGCTCAAAGCAGTTCTTTATTCATTAACCAACAAAACTTACAGACAGAAGGACTTCCCACATCATTTCCCCTTTTCTGTTTAAACAAAAAGGAAGGCTTTAACTTTAACATAGTAAAATTATATATAACAAAACAGTTATCAAGCAAGAATTACACTTAATATAAATATTTTTATCTTTTATCATAACTAAGGAAAACTATAACTATAAATTCTTCAACTCCATCAAAGACTGTAGAAGGATATGATATTACCTAGTAAAAAGGAAATACATTGTAAGCAACTTCCAAAACTCTAAAATTTACAAAGATATCTCACTGCCTGGACAGTCACCCAAAGTTCTTCTGTACCATTAGGGCATCTGTCTTCAGCCTACAGGCCCATAGTATCCAGCCGACTTTTCCATGAAGCAAGAAATTTCAAAGACAGTTCCAACTATACTGGAAATTTTTCCATTACATTTTCTTGTGTCATGCAGAATGTCTAGCAGTCTCTTTCAGGAAGCAGGAACCCCAAAAGATCGTCTCACCTTTAGGCAAATGTAGCAGTCATTTCTCTACAGGTTCTGCATGTCCAGTTCAACAGTCTAGGCAGGAGCAATTTCTTGTCTAAACGACTAACAAGCTCCATAAGAAGCTTCGATGCCCTTCTTCCTCTTGACATAGCTTGTGCTGCCAGGAGCAGATCTGTCTCATTGTCATGATAAATCCTAAGTTCTTAAGACATTTTAAATGCCATATTGTGTAGTTTTTGAAAGATTTGAAGAATACCTATCTATCTGAGATACATCTTTGTACATCTAGAAAATCTAACTAACTACCATCTTGACTATATGGATGATTATCTATTATTCTGTATTTCTTAGTTATACATTACATTTTTAAATGAGCTGCACAAACATAATGTCTTAATTAAGATCAGAAGTACATATATACAGTATAACAAAATTGATCTTAAATTTGTATCAATAAAGCAAGATTCATACCAATGCAAATTATTCATCTCTATAGCATATCCCCCCTTAAATGTAAAGAAACATTTACAAACAATGTTTTGAAATATGGACTAATTTTTCTCCAAAATAATAGCTTCCTGCTATTTATTGGGCAAAGTAATTTTTGAGGGGTGTCTGGAAGCAAGCCACAGGTTTTCATCCTCTGTGGAAACAAGAGAAGAACCTCTTTTCCAAAGCAACATATCCTTATACCCAAATTCTGAAGTCAAGATACCTTTATAATATATATGCTGGTTTAACTTAGTAGCCCATACAATGAACTGTCTCTCTGTACTTAGCTCCTTCACAGTCAAAAAAATCAAAGAAAACACAAGAATTTAGACAATCCAGACTCTCTGTGAATTTTCCATTTTTACATGGCTTATTTTTATTGCTCCTTTTAATCTATCACTATCTGTTCTCTGTCTCTTTAAACACTTTGCTGTTTTTTAAAGCATTATCTTTATTTTATGACTCTCTTTACTTTTTTCTCTCTTTCAAGCCTATGAACATTTATTCAATACATCTGGATTTATCTTTATCGCATATCTGTAATTCTTTACTGTCCAGGAGCACTTTTTAAACTGCTAAGCACTTCTTTAAATTTAAGCTGCAACATTACTATGGTACATATGGTACTTCCTGCTTGCCTTGCCTAGTCCAGCATGGTGGAGTTGCTTGTGCCTCTGAGCTGTGCACATCGTCCCACTTTCAGGCACACAGCCAATCCACATTGTCATCAAGCAAGCAGCAGCGAGCTGCTCACAAACCCCATCCAAATACTCGGTCTCTGGAAAGAGCCAGAGGTCACCTTGGAAGCATGTCCCAGAAAGTCAGCATTTCAAAAATGGTGCTATCGCTGAGCCACGAAAACCTCTCTTAAAGAAGCTGTGGCGCACCACCAGCAAGCAACAAGAAGCTGTGATAAACTCTGTATTTGGGGGTCTAGAATTAAGCTCGCTCAGGTTTTGAAGTGGATTTTAGTTTGCCACATTTGGGAATGCTCCTCAGGCTAATTGCCTGCATTCTGAAGCAGCAATTGCTGCAGCTTGATCCACATGTTTTAGTTTCAGAGGTAGAATAAACAAGGCTAATTCCTCACTGTTGGATTTCAGAAACACTTTCCTTTTGTTACCTGGATTTTGTTTTAGAGTATTCTTTCTCCCTGTTTTTGAAGTGGGGTAATATTTCACTATTTTGCCCCCGGACTCAAGTAATCCTCTTGCCTCAACCTCCTCAGCAGGTAGAATGACAAGCACTCACCACTATACCTGGCTCTATTTGTGCTTTGATTTTCCAAGTTCTGAATATTGAACTCTGAATGAAATTTGCTGCAAATAATAGTATGGTCTATTCACCCAAACCTGCAAGGCAGATGGCTTTGATGTGTCCATGTTTGTAGACAGGATGGAATGCAGTTTGGAAGCCTAATTACAATTTACCTCCGATTGCTTTCAGCCTACTGAAGCCATTCTTTGACCATCACTGTGTCTGAACTAACATCTATGTAAGGAACAGATTAATTGACAACTAGCTTCTATCAATCAAAAGGCTAGCAACATTGTCTGGCAGCATCTGAGGCCAGATATTTCCTGCTTTACTCCATCCAGCTTACCCGATATTTTTCCCAGTGTGTTTAGAAAATAACTTGGTTTACCACTTTGTTTTCTCACTATAAAAAACCTCACAAAACAGTTACAACCTAGGAGTGTGAAATTGGGGCCACCTGAACTGTATTCCTAGACCACGGTCACTCATATCTGACTCCCTTATCCCCCTAAAGGTGAGAGATGGTGTGTGTGTGTGTGTGTGTGTGTGTGTGTGTGTGTATGTGTGTGTGTGTGTGTGTGTGTACACGCACATGTATATGTACGTATGTGTGTCTGAATGTATGTGTGTAAAGTAGTCAGGACCTTGGAAATTCTAGACAAATCGTCTACCACTAAACTCCCGCCTCAGCTGTGATTCTGTTAATGGCAGGGAGACTTAGGACTGTCCTGTGACACCTTGACAAGGTTCTTTATGTCAGAAACAATGAATTGGTCAAGGCACATTGTATTGAAAATACAGATTTATTAGAAATGACTGGAAAGGCATAGTACTCAATCTATAGAGTGGGCATGGACAGCAAGTTGTACAGTCTTTGTAACCTCACTTTAGGGTCCAGGGCCTTTTCATTACTTTAGAGTAGAGAGGTTTTAAAAAACTTGACTCTTTGGGTCTGTCTCTCAGTAGTTGTCCTTACTGGAAGGGATCCTACAGCCTTGAGTCGTTCTGGGACAGACCTCATGATAGCCTTTCTTGCTTGCTGGATTCTGAAATTAAGTTCCTTATGACTTACAGTTCCACATGTGATCCTATCTTCCTGCCTACATTCTCAAATTCAGAACTTACTGTCAGGGCTTTTAATGAATTGTGCTGCTTTCTTACCAGGCTACAGCAAAGGACTTTGGTAAAATTAGAATTCAAATTTTCACATACTTAATGTGAAACAGTGTTCAGTCACTACAAATATTTCCTGAGTTGACTTCCAGGTGGCAGGGATCATCATAAACTCCACCCACCTAAGGCAGTTCTTTATGGATATGTTGTTGCAAGGGATAAGGGGCTCGGGCCCTTGTGCTTGTTTGGGACTATGTTTGTTTTAGCTTGAAGATATTTTATTGATATCCAATCAACTATTTTCTGAAACTCGGGAAAACAATTTGAATGTCATTTATAGTTGATCTGTTATCAATGAGTGTCTTTAGGTGTGTGGCTGAAGTGTGACTACCATCCGTTGGGAGCTGGTGTGTCCTATTATGAACAATGCAATGCTTACACTTAGTCTACTTGATTCGTCCATTGATTTTGATTTCTTTTCCACTGTCAGCTATGAGAGCCAGGGTCTCACACATACGAGGGAAACCCCTTTCCCTCAGGAGTGTGTGCAGGTGCAAGTCAGGTGAGAGACCGGCAGCAGGTATCTTTCTCCACCACTTTCCACTGTGTATAATGAGGCAAAGTCACTGACTGGAGCCCAAAGGTTGTCAGTTGGGTTAGTCTAGCTAACCAGCTTGCTGTGGGGATCCCTTTTCTCTCTGTCTAGTACGCTGACATTACAGGTGACTCATTACCCCTGCACACCATACACACAGAAGCTGGAAATCTGATTCTGTTTTTCATGTGTACAGAGCACATGTTTTACTAAACAGACATGTTTCTTTTTTACCAAAGAATCCTACAAAGCCCATCCCCCAAAAGTATTATTTTTTTTCCTGCCCCTTAATCATATTGCTTGTGTTGAAGTTGCTCAGTTCAGCCTCTCATTGAAGCCTGCATAGCAATACATATGTAACTAATTTCTTTATCATTTTCACAAGAAAAAATGGAAATAAAGAATTTTGTATCTGTCCAGCAAAGTTTTAGCCAGTTTCTTTTCACAGACTGATGAGTTACTTAACTCCATTGACTGTGGCATTATTTTATCTATGTAGTAAGCTGAGGGGAGAGAACATGCTGAACAGCCACAGCCACTCCCGACAATTCATGTTTTTATTCACTACAAAATACCTGAGCATCCTTCAAGACAGGTTGTACTAAAAACATCATGTTTCCAATGCCAAAGTTTATCACCCATGAAACAGACCATTTGCAAAATTAATAGGTAAATTATAGAAGAGAAACAGGCCATTAGACCCACTGCTATGGTTTAGAGTCAGGGTTGGGGAAGGAAGCCAAAGTGAAGTGTGGAAGCCGAAGTGCCCTGAAATGACAGGAACTATCAGTCTGTGGTGGAGGTTGTGGTCACTCAAACAGAAGCAGTGAAGTGCTGTTAGTACGTGGTGTCTAAACCCACACTCACTGGGGACGCCCTCTGAGCTTGAAGGCCAAGCTAGATGTCTCTGCTCCTCAGTGTGTGCAGATTTGTTATATGGGGGAAAAAACGACTCAGGTTTTTTATTTTCACCGTTTTTATAGTTAAATTTGTTATTTACTATGCAAGTGGTGAATGGGTGTAAGTTCATGTGTGCAAAAATGTGTGTGAGTGTATGTATGTGTGTGCATGTGAGCATGCATGTGTATATGTGTGCATGTGTATGCCAGAGGTTGATGTTGAGAGTCTTCCTCAATCATTCTCCATCATGTTTCTAACAGAGCTTCTCACTGAACCTATTGCTGATTGTCTACACTGACTAGCTTTAGATATGGCTGCTGGAATAGAACTTATGTCTTCACTCTTACATAGCAAGTGCTTTATCCAGGAGAAGCCTTTTTAGTGAGCACTTAATGTGCTGAAGTATCAGCAGGTCTTGCTGTATGCCAGGGCACTGACTGGCTTTTTGCATTCTACTTATGTGAATTAGAAATAGCAATATTCCTATCCAAGAGGCTATTGGACATACTGGTTTAAAGCAAGGACTAGACAACCAAATAAATTGTTTGCTGGTATGTGAGGGCTTCAGGAAGTTTATGAGGTTTAATTTCACAAGTAATTCCACCTTGTGGGGGTTTTAATTGTGAAGATAAATAGGGAAAGAGTATAAGCAACACTAATCACAGATAAATCTAAATGAACCCTAGGAAGCTTGAAAGGAGCTTTATGTGCATTGTGTCATTTACTTCTCACTGCAAACTTGCAGGGTGGAAACTATTATGTTTTTTATCTCATATTTTGGAAGAGTGGAGTATAAGAAATTGAATATCTTCCCCCAAAAACCCTACTAGTGAGTAGAGGGAGAAGACCTTCAGATCCAAGACATCTGGCCTCTGAGCCTTGATTAGCAATCACAAGACACTGCTATATTAATAGTGGCCCTTGACAGATGTCTCATTTCAGCGCTGGAGAAATAACTCAGTAGTTAAAAGACTTGCTTCTGGTCCGGAGGACCTGAATTCAACGCTCAGCACTGAGGTCAGTTCAATTATAGCTGTCTGTAACTCAAGCCCCAGGTGACCTGACACCCTTTCCTGGCCTGTGAAAGTATATCTCTACTTAAACATATTTACTCCCACAACACACACATACATAAGTAAAATTATATCTTATAATAAAAATAAATTCCTCTGGGCTCTTATTAACACATCTACTCCTCATATCTACCACTGGGATCAAAGCTCAATATGAGTAGTTTTCAAGTGGGAACTCAGTCTTCACACTGGTTAATAAAGTCTCAAAGCCTCTTGATCTTTCAAATGTAAATTACCTGTGAGCTCATGTGCTCCCTATGGATCTCTTCTACTTCCTGATGCCCAAGTACAGGAGCTTATAGCCCTCCTGTCTCTCCTATAAATTAAAGTGGGCACAGTGTTCCTTTCCCTGTCTCGCCTCCCTTCCTTTGCTGTTTTGGAGGCTGTGCTGAATAAACACGGCAAATGGCTCATTTCTGCTTCCACTTTATTTCTTAGTACCCACATTGATCATCACAATCACCTATAAAATATTTGTGCCAAAGGCTAAGGCAGCTGATAAAATTTCCTCCTTACAGGTTATGAGTCTGAGTAGCCAGTATTCTCATAGTGAAAGTACTTACATTTGGTCTTTGCTATGTCTTCAGGTTCTGAAATATTTTTATGACCAACGAAGGCAATTTATAGCATTCAAACCTGAATCACTAAAATCTGGATTTTTAGTATCATGAGCTACATTACATTACATTATAGCTGTTTTTTTTCCTTCTTGTTGTTTTGTCTTCTGTTAGTTGTTGTTTTATTTTGTTTTACCTGAGAGCAATTTAATATCTAGTTAATCTTCATTGTTAATTTTGTCTCTGTGGTGAATGCCTCTAAAGAATTGGGAGATAATTTGAAAGAAGGGAGGGAGAGGGAGAGAGAGAGAGAGAGAGAGAGAGAGAGAGAGAGAGAGAGAGAGAGAGAGAGAGAGTTATTGACTGTTTCTATGAGCAACAAGGAGGAGAAGTAGCAAAGATAAAATATTGCGTTCCTAAGCAAGGTAACCTTCAGAAGACTCGGGCAATAATTCTCTGAGTTCCTGATTCATTGTCCTGACAAGCACAAGTTTGTGTGTGTAGATGTGTGTGACTCTGTTTTTGTGGAGACCAGAGATCAGCCCAGGTTTCCACTCCGCAGAATGTTGTCCACCTAGTTGTTTGAGAGACTTTTCTCTCACTGGTCTGGATCTCAGTGGCTTGGATTGTTCATCTGGCCAGTGTGCCTCAGGGCTCTGCCTGTTTCTACTTCCCTAGCACTGGGAATGTAAGCATAGCCCAGCACTCCTAGACATTTCACAAGGATTCTGTGAACAACATTCAGGTCAGGCAGCCCACCGTTCCTTTTGCTACACTAGTGTGGTCAGATAACCTAGTTTCATTGGTGAGATTCAATCCAGTGGAAGATGCTGTCTTAACAATGATAAAGGTCACTCTATCTGAGGGACAACCTGTGAGCATTTCCTCTGTCCTTAACACATATCATAGGTACTAGCATGCACACACACACACACACACACACACACACACACACAGAGAGACAGAGAGACAGAGAGACAGAGACAGAGAAAGACAGAAAGGAGAGGGAAATATTTGAGGTGACATATAAATACTAGAAGGCCAGAAGCAAAATAGACTTGAGGAAATGAAATGGTAGAACACTTCAGGGAAAAGTGAAATTCAGTGCAGATGGTCAATATTACCTAAAGATGGGCCTCTGCAAAGGCGAGGACCTGGACCTACTTAGAAACAGAGGAGGGGAAGGAAGGGAAGGAGCTTTTCCTGTGCTCCAGCTGTGCCAACCCAATCACCATCCCCAACCCCCACTGCACCACATCGGACGTGGGATTCAGTCACCTCAGACATTCCAACCCCAGTGTCCACCTGACCATAAACATTTGACGAGCTTTAAGTACAGCCACAAATAGACCATCCAGTGAGTTTCAGTCCAGCTGTAGAGTTGTGAGGAAGAACAAGCAGTTCTTGACTCCTGCAATTTTTGTGGGGGGTGGGGAGTGTGCTGGTTTATTCCATAGTAGTAAACCAGCAAAAAGCTGGAGATTTGAAACTTTGATCAAATCTGTCCAAACACATAGATATTTGTTGTTTTCTGACTTTGGGCTTTGAGTTTTAAGTAAATTAACTAAAATCTCAAGTATTATTTCCTAATCAGAACTATCCAATAAAACACTGTAGTAGTAGATGTGTTCCACAGGCACAATGTCACGTCAAGGTTGACTTCTTGCTTTCATTTGCACACACAAACGTGTGTACCTGAAAACATTTGTGTGGTGTGTGCACTCACACATTACAAGAAGTAACTGTCTGGACTGCGTGTTTCAAGGCATTCGAAATGTACACAGAGATTTTAGTGTAGCAAGAGAAATTTAGTTAGGAACAAAGTGATTGTTCAGATCTATCTGCTATACCAGTAAGGGGGTTCTTGAGGTAGAGCACTCAGAGGCCTAGATGGATTCCTCCGCCTTGCTTTATGAGGGCTTGGAGAAGGAGAAGAATGGTTGCTAGGAAGCATAGTATAGGTGTTTCTTTGGTTTTCATTGACAGGCATGGATTCTGTAAGCTATAAGCATTTTTTACTGAATATTGATTTTCTTCACAATGCTTCAGATGTCACTCATACACATGCCTAAGGGAGGGTTCTAGGTTGCCAAGTGTGTTAGAAAAATGGTTGCGAATGTAATCCATGCTAATTCTAGTTCTAGTTGTTAAAATGTTTTTTCTCTATATTTGTCTAACACATGCAAACACACATACAACTACACACACAGAGAGACCCACAAAGTAGGTACTGAAAGTGAGGTACTTAATTTTCATTTCTATTTAATTTAAACCACAGGTTAATACTGTTTTAGAGAACACATCTCTAAAATTAAGAGCAGATAAATTTGAATGATGGATGCATCATGTAAATCATTCCTTTTGCATTTCATACATTGAGTTACTGAATCTGTTGGTTTGAATGAGAATGGTCCTCACAGGTTCACATATCTGAATATTTGATCTCAAGTTGATGGAATTGTTTGGGAAGCATTATGAGATGTGGCCTTGTTGGAGGTATGTCACTGGGGGTGGGATTTGAGATTTCAACAACCCACCCAAATCCCAGGTAGTGAATTCTCTCTTTCTTACTGCCTTTGTGCTTGTGGATCTGATGATGAAGCTCTTCACTACTTCTGCAGCACCATTCCTGCCTCCCTGCTGCTGTTTGCCCCACTATGTTAGATTCACGCTCTGGACTTATAAACTCCAACTAAATACTTTCTTTCATAAGTTGACTTGGTCTTGGTGTCTTAGAATAGAAATAGAAAATTCTATTCTATTCCTGCATGGTTAGGCCTTCAGTAACGAGGGGGCATGGCCAGGCTGCTAGCAAGACTATATTTTCAAATCATGAAATGCATGCTAGTTGCTTTTCCTGTTGCTGTGATAAAATACCTTGCCAAAAATATCTTCAGGAAAGAAGGGTGTCTGTGCTCATCTCAGCAGTGAAGGCATAGCTTAGGAGTATGATGTGACTAATCATAGTTCACCTACAGTAAGGACACAGAGAGGTGGAAGCTTGTGCTCAGGTCACTTTCTCCTGTTGATTCAGCTCCAGCCCCCAGGTCACAGATGATACTGCCTGTATTTGTGGTTGGCATTCCTACTTCATTAGCCTAATCTAGAAACTTCCTCAGAGACACACTAGGATATTATCCTCACAGTGCTGCTGTATCTCACCAAGTTGACAGTAGAGAAGATCCATCACAGACGTATGGCTAGGGCCTTGTTAACAACGCCCCATCACAGCTCTTCCATTCAACAGGCTCCTGAATGACAGGTGTCAGGACTTGGTTCATGGGGTGGGAATGTGTAGAGAGCTATGTAGCTTTTCATTAGGCAGTGGTTCGGTTTTTCTCGGGGTTGGAGGTAATCGCACCACGCTTTCTTCAACATTCATCAAGCCTTTCTTTCTGCATGCTTAGAACTCCTTACCACAAGTCAGGACCCATATTCACGACCTTTTTTTCTCTTATGCTTTGAGGCAGCATGAGTTCCGCATGTTTCATTATGGTTCACAGGTTTCCTTTTCACCCAGAATTATATCATTTTCTTAAGTTCCTCTCTTGAGTGCTTAGAGAATATTGATATGAAAGGTGGTTGGTAATCACGGGAAGTAATTTCTATATTCAGAAGTGTTTGCGCTTCCTGTGCATAGAGACGGCAGGCAGACAAACCTGCAGTGGGAGGCAGAAAGATGTGATTGAACTACAAAGTGTAATAAGACCGAGTGACTGTATTTTATTTGGTGTCCATATTCTTTTCTGGAAAAATGCCCCAATTGTAATGATTACAGAAGCATCATTTTATCATTTTTAATTACTAGCTGTGTGTACATAGGGCAATAGTATCAGGAAGCTGAGAAGCACTAAATCTCCTTAGTGATGTTGTTTGTTCTCTTAAGCTTTTACTTTTAACAAGACAGGTATTTACTAAGGAAACAATTTAAAACTGAAGAAGTTAAGTATAATTTGCAGATATTAACTCTGAATGGATGGGGTCTAAATTTATAAATGTGCTATACTCCTGATAGGAACTCTCTATTCCCTGTTTAATCTGTTTCCTAAAACTTACTATTTCTATTATATACACTGCAGGAAATATTGCTACCCATAAGACATCCTTGGCTAAAATCTTTCTAGGAATCACTCTCTTAAGTCAGATCTCACCACCACCTATAACCTACAAAATTCTCTCTCTTTCTCCCTCTCTCCCTCCCCCTTCTTCTCCCTCCTCTCTCTCTCTCTCTCTCATATGCTTCCATATCTGTGGGTGCAGTCACCTGTGTTTGTGTGTACATTAGAGAGTTCAGTCTTAAGTATTTATGTTGATTGCACTGCAGATTATTTCTTGAAGCAGGTCTCTCCCTGAACCTAGAGCTCACTATCTCAGAGGGACTGGCATTCCAGTGAGTCCCTTCCCTGCTCTATGCCTCCCATCTCCATGTCAGGCTTCTGACTTGGGTGCTACGAATCCAAACTCTAGTCTTCATATTTGTGCAGAAGCACTTTAACCAATGAGTAACTTACCTAGTGCCATTTAACTTATTTTTAAATTGACAGTTTCGAGACATAGATTCACTGTATTTCCAGGTCTTAAACTGGAAGCCTAATTTCAACTGTTTCTCTTTCTTCAGCCTCCCCAGTAGCTAGGACTGCAGTTCTGATTTGCCGTACTTGTCTTTAGCATTTATTCAAAAACTGTCCCTGAACTTTTTGACAATGAGCTGTTTGTGACTACTGACATGATTGTTCTTTATTAGCAAGCAGAGTTCTTAGGAGAACTGGGATTCACAATACTTTTAGGCATCCAAGTGTCATAGTCGGTGTTACATTTTGCAATCCACATTTGGGCAGCCACAGTCAAGAAAAAGACTACAAAATGGAGATAGACTGAGAACCAGAAACTCAATATGATTGAGATATCTCATATCTTATGCTCTCAGTGACTATGATAAACAGGAGCAGATTTCAGGAATAAAATAAGTATTAAATTAAATAAATATTGATGTGCTTTTTAAGAAAAAAGAAGTACAAAGACACAAATCAAAATAAGTGGTTGAAACTCTGGGAAAGTCAGGTGATAAAGTAATTGGTTGAGCAAGAAGGAAGACCTCTGTGCAGAAGGAAAGATCCATGTTTGTCTGGGTACAGGAGTAAGACAGCAAGAAATGTACTTTGGTGAAATCACAAAAGCAAGATGTGGCATAGAAAATTGCATGGGTCTATTAAGCAAGCATACTTTGTCCAACTGGTGAAATACATTACCCTTAAAAATGGTACATATCAGAGTTAATTACTGCAGGGTGATATCTTGGGTTCCTCCTGCAGATAAGGTCAATTATCTTATATTCATCTAAAATGCATTATGAATAATTCACTCAAAAGAGTTAGATATAAAACATGATTAAAATAAATGGGGAGGGAAACATTGAGTTCAGTAGTAATACCTATGTATGCGAATGGGAGTGGAAGCCAGAAGGATGTCAGGTTTCATCCTCCATCACACTCCACCTTCTTCACTGAACCTGAAACTGCATTTCAGCTTGACTGTCCAGCAGGCTCTAGGAATCCACCATCTCCAGTCTCTAGCACTGATCACAGACTCAAGGTTTTACATCACACACTTTACTGACTAAGCCCTGGACTAAGCCCTCTTTCCCATTGTGAGATCCTGTTATTAAGACTTTAAGTACCTGAGTAAGTGAGGAATTTGGTTAATCAGCACAAGAACAATGGAACACCTCTCAAATTTCACTGATCCACAGAGAAGGAGAGAAAGCTGTCATAAGGGCTGTGAATTAGATGTCAGAAATTGACATCTTCAGTTGTCATAGGACTACCTCCTTATTAGCTCCTCTGAAACTAAAACCTATGTGTGTTCCACCTAATTTACTAAATATATACAGTGCTTATATACAGTGTTATAACCTGTCCTCTTGCCCCACAGTTGAAGGAGTCTGTGACTCTACTGCCTAGCACCGTTGGAAAGTATCACAATGCAAGTTATTAACTGAAGAGGAAAGCATCAAACTTGAAAATGCTAAATGTGTTTGCTACTGACTAAGCATTGGTTTGTCATGGTTATTATCTTGACCACTATCCTGGCTGCTGCGACAATACACTAGACAAATGGCTCAAAGAAGGGTTGATTTCACTGATGTGGAAGTACCATCCACCATAGAAGGAATGGCAGGGAAGTCAAAGCAGAAGGGTGCTGATCACATTACATCTGGTGTCAGGAAGCAGCCAGAAACTGGTCTTCAGCTTACTTCCCTTTTTTTATTCAGTTCAGGACCCCAGGCCATGGATGATGTGGGTGAATTCATGTAGTGTAAGTCTTCATATCTCAAGTAACCCAATGTAGAAATCCTCTCACAGACACAGAACTGGACTCCATAGTGATTCCAAATCCTACTAAGTTGACAGTCAAACTTGATCTCTGGGAAAGGATCCATCAAAAGCTAAGAGTCTTCCACAAGACTGTTAATGACAGCCAGTGCATGAGGGTTGATTGATACAGACAAAACTCAAGAGCAAATGTGTCCTGGCTAACCCAGTCAGGATGAAAGTCACTTTTATGCCCCACTTCATATGGTTTCCAAATGGAATCCAAGAACGAACCGCTTAAAAGCTGAGACAGGGAACTGGTGGGGTTTGGGAAAGGTACGCCATGATGAAAGGACTCTTGCTGTGTGTAGCCACTTTTACTCATTCTCAGAACTTGCTGGACACTCCTCAAAGGGGCATCCAACTGTTGTTTTGAACTAGATACTTTCCATGGCATATGCATCTCATCTTGTGAATTCTGGAATTCTTTATGGAGACATTGTATTTTATGTGAAGGATCTGCCCAAACATGGTGACAAAGATGTGAAGTTGTAGAACCTCTAAAGTATAAATTTGGTTCCTGTAGTCTGGAACTGGAAATAAAGTATTTATAATACCTTCCTATTTCTGTTTTGTTTTCTCTCTCTGTGTGTATGCATGTGTACATGCATGTATATGAAAATTGCTTCCTTATAAATTTGCTGATATAAAGAATATAATTTACAGGTGATAGTAAAAGCATAATGTACATTTTCTTTCTGTAGACTGCATAGATCCATTTTATGTTCAGGTTGAGGTTTTGTGACCTATTCTGGTATTTGTGTTTAACTTACGATTACAGTTGATGAATGTCTGTAATGTCATATGCACTACCAGTTGATATTTTCATTCACACTAATGAGAAAGAAGTAAAACTGTGGAGGCAGATGTAGAAAGGACACTGGCTTGCCAAAGATGTAGGCAAAGTAGAATAATCAGATGGAGTCTTTTAACATTAGGAGACTGTCTCACCAGTGATCTTGGAATTGTACTCTGCAGTGGGTAACAGGGCACTATGGATCCCTGAGTTGTTTCGTGTTTGTTACTGGCTTTCACCCATCACTTTCTCAGGTCTAGAAAACAATGGACCTATGCATTGAGCTTCATTTGTGGTATTTATCTTTTTGTGTTGTGAGTACTTTCCTTATAAGAGTATTTACCCACCTATGTGCTGTGCCTATAACAGGAGCTGGGAAGAGATTTCAGGTCTACCCAGGAGTCTGCCGCTTCTGTCGTGCTGTACATTTTCAACAGACAGCAAACAATTTTAGGGTTCAGTTGCAGCTCAGTGTTAGAACACTTGCCCAGCACAGTGTTAGGATCCCTTCAGAGAGCCAGAAAATAAATAACTACTTCAGGAGAATAGGAAGTTGTAAAATTTAGCTAACGTTACTGAGAAGTGATTTGGTATTTTAATATTTAGAAAAAAATTATTTAAAATATGCTGTGTGTGCATGTCATGTTTTCGGAAGACTGAGGACAACATTTGAGAGAAGGTTCTTGCCTTAGCTTAGTTAAAAAGACTTTCTTGTTCCTGCATATTTTGTCTGCAGGAGTGCCAGAAATGCAGATGGCAACACTATATCTGGCTTTTTGCAAGGTCTCTGTAGGTTTAACCTGTGCTGTCAGTCTTGTACCCATTGAACCATCTTATAGCTTGTTATTAGCTTTATATGTAGATATTCTTGGTTTTTTTAAAAAATTATTATTGTGTGGTTATGTATGCTTTACATTTGTGGGTATGTGGGTGTCAGAGGACAACTTTGACATCTGTCCTCTCTTTTCGCTGTTCACTGTGTTTGAGCGATCAAACTCAGGCCATCAAACTTTCTCAGCATGTGGTTTCACAAATGAATCATCCTATCATACATTTCTTTGTTTTCAACATGATATTTTGGTTATAAGTGTATATAATTTGATTTAGTAATAACTGTAGTTCATAGTCAGTGCCTCATATTTCTTGATATTTTGTAATCAGTATCCATAGGCTAGTATAACTGACCTATTAAAACATAGCACAATTATAGCTGAAGAATTGGCTCATAGGAAAAAAGATAGTTTCTCCTGCTAGGTTTTGCATATCTTAATCATTAGACATTTTCAAGCCATTTAAAAGGAACCAAGGACAATGAAATATCCTTGGTTACTAGGATATAAAGAATATTTATCATGTTTAAAGAATGAATGTTTGATCAAAATTAATCTGCTTGGCTTAAGAAGCAAAAGTTCCTATTTGGTCTAGATAGAGGGCATTCGGTTGAACAGAAAGCTGGTGCTAATTTTCCATTTTCAAGACTGAGACAACTGGATTGATGGAAGACAGAAGTACCACTTCTGTTCTTCCTCAGAAACCACTGTGGAGTTCAAAGGGCACTGGAGTCTGTTTGATCTCCATGCATTGTTGCATTGTTTTGTTTCCCAGTATATTAGTCAGTGGTCTCTTGAGTAGCAGAACTTATAGAATGAATTTCACTCTTTCTCTCTCATATACATGCACATATATAAAATTGATTAGATTGATTTACAGGCTGTGAGCCAGCTAATCCAACAATGGCTGGTTATGAACAGAAAGCTGAAGATTCCAGTAGCTGTTCAGTCCCCAAGGGTGAATGTCACAGCTGGTCTTCAGTATATGGCAGAATCCCGAAGAAGTAGGCTCTACCACCAGTGAAGGAATGGATATGTTAGAAAAGCAAAGACATGCAAGTAAAGACCAAAATTTTCCTTCTTCCACATCTTTATATAGTCTACAAGCAGAAAACTTGGCCCAGATTAGATCTCCATTAAGGATCTGCATTAAAGGCGTGTCTTTCCTCAGTTATATGACCTGGATTAAAGGCAAACCTTCATGCCTCAAAGATCTGGATTAAGAGGAATTAGATTTTCCTACTTAGAATTAAGCAAAAAATCCCTCATGGGTGTATACTCAATTTTTGAGCTATAATTAACTAATTATATAATTAATTCAAATGTAGTCAAGTTGACATCCAAGAGTAGCTACAACACATTGCTAAAATAATGCTGCATACTAGTAGTGCAGCCTTTTTGTAACAGCACGTCCCCCCGCAAGACTTATCTTAAAGGAGCAGTGTTCCTGAGTAAATGGATGGGTATATCTGAGGACTTTTTGTTTTGTTTGCTTCTTAGACAGCAATGCCTGGGAAGATGACAGAGCCTGTAAGGTCCTTGTTCTGTGGGAATGCAGACCTAAATTCATCTCTGAACTCGTACAGACACACTGGGTATAGTGCCCTATGTTTGTGATCTCATTGCTGGGAAAGTAAAGAGAAGTAGGTAATGTAAGTTCACTGTGCAGTTAGTATACCCTAATCAGTGAGCTCCGGACTAAGGAAAGACTTAAAGGAAGTCTTAAAGGAGGTAGAAAGCAGTCCTGAGGATGACACTGTGGTTGTGCTCTGGCCTCCACATGTATACACAGAAATTTAGAACTGTGTGGCTACCATCATTATCAGCAACATTAATATGGCCTTGAGGAGTCTGACAAAAGTTTATATATTCTTCAGGGACACCTTGATCTTGTAAATGCCTTCCAGAGCACAGATGTTTCTCATCAGGGCAGTACAGCGGCAGCCCTCTCTCAACTGCTAGTAACTCAGCCCTTTTTATAATTCTCTTTTTATCTCGCTCTGTCTTCCAAATATTAAACACATTCTCTTATACTTGCATTAGTTAATCTGAAATCATCTTTATGAGCTCAGGTTTTTCATTATACTCATTTTATATGAGGAAATAAAGGGCACTTAATTGGAAGCAGTGTGTACCAAGCCCTGTTTAGAGACACAATGTGGCTTGCTGTGCAGTCAAATCATTTCATTGGAAAAGAGTGAACGACAGGCCTGGTTTAATGAGAAGGGCCACAACCTGGAGAATCTTGTTAACCAATCAAAGGCAACAGATCTTCCTATGTATGAACAAGTAATAGTAGGAGGGCCATAAAAATGAAGATGATTCCTCAGGCTTATATTTCAAGAAACTCGTTTTCTAGTAGGGTACCAAGTGAGTGCACAGACTAGATGAAGCATGTTGGGTGATCTAGGAAGAGATGGTCTGATCGGGAGAAGTGGGAAAATTTACCACCATGGTAATGCCAAGTATGTCAATCTCTTGGCCCTGCCAAAGGAGGTTTCTCATTGAGGATTATATCTGAGGTTTCACACATTCTAGGTGGGTTTTACCTCTTAACTGCAGCTGAAACCTTCCTTATAAAAGGTTTTCTGAGATGGGGTCCTGCTTGGTTGTCTACATAGGCTGCACTTGAGCTCATTCTCCTTTTTTATTGAGCTCTACATTTTTCTCTGCTCCCCTCCCTGCCTCTCCCCTCCCTTCCTCTCCCCTTCCCTTCAACCTCTCCCATGGTGCCCATGCTCCCAATTTACTCAGGAGATCTTGTCTTTTTCTACTTCCCATGTAGATTAGATCCATGTATGTCTCTCTTAGGGTCCTCTTTGTTGTCTAAGTTCTCTAGGATTGTGAATTGTAGGCTGGCTTTCTTTGCTTTATGTCTAAAAGCCACATATGAATGAGAACATGTGATAATTGTCTTTCTGTGTCTGGGTTACCTCACTCAATATGATATTTTCTAGATCCATCCATTTGCCTGCAAATTTCAAGATTTCATTATTTTTTTCTGCTACGTAGTACTCCATTGTGTAACTCATTTCTATTATTGAGCATATTTATTACATATAATATATACTTCTGGTTAACTTATGGCTATATACATTGTGCATGCATGTGTGTGTGTGGAAATACATTCGTTTAATGATACACTACTTACTTTTATATTGCTGCAGTAAGATATTATGATCAAGGCAGTCTACAGAAGAAAATTTCTTTGGAGATTATGGTTTTGGGGAATTAAAGTTCCTGATGGCAGGTAGTAAAGGTGCCAGACAGTTGAAGAAGTAGCTGAGAGCTCACAATTTGAGCCACATGCAGAAGGCAGAGTGTACACTAGGAATGGCATGAGTTTTTTCTTTTTGAAGCAACAAATTCTTCCCTCCAAAAAGGCCACACATTCTAATCCTTATCAAACAATCCTTTCAATTGCAGACCAAGTATGGAAACTGGGGAGGACATTTTCATTCAAAACACAAGTGGTTATGTGCATAAATATTTATTTCTATCATCATCATGGTTTAGTAGATTTATATATGAGAGTAATCTTTTTGGCAGGTATTGGTGAGCAAAAAGTAAACTACTGAGTCCTGAGAAGTATGTAAAGATTCTGATTATGCTATAAATATAGAGGGGTAGTGACTGATTCTCTGAGTACCCTTGGTATCCTTCCTGTTTATAATTATATATATTGCATATAATCTTTTTAATGTATGTTGGATCTCTAGTTATAGTTTGAATGTAAAGTGTTCCCACGGAGGCTCATATATTGAATACCTGGTAACAGTTAATGGGGTTATGAGGTTAAGATAAGACCTAACTGGAAGAAGGAAGTGCTTAGGGTATGGTTGCTGGGAATTTCTTGGCCATTCCCCAAATCCTGCTTCCTGTCTGACTTGGGATTAAGAATCTGTTTTGCCTCATGTTCCAACTGTCTTGATGGTCTGCCAAAGTTATGAGGCCAAGAAATAGCTGATATGAAATTGCTGAACTGAAGCTCTGAGATAAAATGAGTCTTCATGTTCTTATGATGTTCTGTCATACATTTATTGAGCATTTAACTACAAAAAGTTAATGTATACATGGCCTACAATTCATTTTCCTAAAATGTATCCTGTAGCATCATATATATTTTACAATGACTTGTATCTTTTTGGTACATACCCCCCACTTCATAGTAATTTATTGTCTTTTTCTTTATGTATATATTTATTTAAGCATAAATAAAATCATGTGATGGTCTTTTTTGTATCTTGCATATTTGGTTAACAGTTTATCCTCCAGATTCAACTAAGGTATAGAACATGAAAAGATTTCTGTTTTAAAACTGAGTAACATGCATACATTTATAAATTAATAAATATGTATATTCAGTTTACATTTTGGTTGTTGTAATGGATTTGGAAATGCACGCATCTTCTTGAGGTTGCTGTTATTAATATAAAGATGTTATAAGGATTAAATAAATGAATTGCCGCACTTTCCCTGAAGAAGAGCTTGATTAGCCAAGTCATTAGAGTCATCCCCCAGACTGCCATGATAAAGCCCCGGAGAGAGGGAAAACTGGTGATATGGGATTCCCCTCTGCATACTGTGAGTATGCTTTATTGACATTGGTTAATAAAGAAGTTACTTTGGCCTATGACAGGACAGAGTATAGGTAAGTGAGAAAACCAAACTGAATGCAGGGAGAAAGTAGGCAGACTCAGTCAGACGCCATTGCCAAAGGAGTAGGTGTTCCCGCTTCAAATAATCTGATCAAGAAAGTCTTTCACTGGTGTATTTAGTGGTTTTCATTTTAATTGATTTCAGATCCAGTCAAGTTGGCAACTAAGATTAGCCATTAGAGGTTATATACTTAGAAGTTAAATTATTGGGTCATACATTCATTCTCTATTTGATTTACTTAGAGATATCTACTTTGTTTTCTGTAATGTCTAGTATTAGGGTGACTTGTATATGGCTATTACTGTTTTATTAGTTGGGCACCGAGTCTGATTTACAGGCACAAATGCCACTATATCCAACATTTTATCTCTGCTATGGAAGTTTGAATTCAAGGTCTCGTTCTCATTCTGTAGGGCTTCTTACCCACTGAGCCATCTAAGCCTCAGAGATATCTGTTGAGGACCAGACTCAACAAAAATACTTCTTACCAGGGTAGGGGCATGGGTATGGAAGAAATATAAGTAAAGAATATGAAGATGCATAATAATGATAAGATAGAAAAACATAGATTAATACTGGGAGGGCATTCCAGTGACTGAAATTCTCCCGTATTTATTTTTCCATAGCATTTATACCCAATGTGAACTGGGGGAGGGGTAGTAAAGGTGCTCTAGACCATGTATCCTGAAGACTGCCTCTCCCAGGGTGACCTCATAGTTACAAAATAAGGAGCAGAAGTCCATTTGCATATCCTGACCACCTGTCAGGATGACATGGATTTGATGCCATGGACTTACTAGAATGAGCTATTCTAATTTCAAAAGAACCAAGCAAACACATCCTGAGTTGGAATGTACAACTATGTCAATCTCTAAATTCTCTGACTGTCAGAGAAGGTAGAAGTGGGCCTGCATTTCCAGTCTCCACAATTATCAATTTCATTTTAACTTTCATCTGAATGACCATTCTTAGCACCATGCTTTACTTTCCAAAACTTTAGTATATTTCTTTTTCTCTATGCCCATTAAAGCTTTGATTCTTCAGAGTCAGTAGTAACCTCACAACCAAATTGGTCTTCAAATAAGTCCTCGTTTGAATTAAATAGTTGCATTTGAGAGTGGTCTAATTAGTTAGCATATGAATAATGTTTAGTTGAAGCTCTTCTATTCCTCAAATCATATGAAAATCAAAGTCCCAGTGTACTAATTAGCAAGGATCTTATTTGCAGTTCCTTTTCTCAGGAATAAGAGATCAGGGGATTTAAACCTGGACCTTGTGCATCCTATGCAAGGCTTGTACTGTAGAGTTACAAGAATCACCTGGACCTTGTGCATCCTATGTGTTAAGAATGTTTTCTAACAGAGCCTCTCTGCTGGTGCAAAGAATTCAATCAGACCAGATTAAACCACACTAAATACCCATGTTTAATAGATGGTAGACCTGGCTGGGAGGATGGCAGGGGAAGACAGAGGGAGTGCACATGCAAACCCAATACCTTTTTCGGTGTGAGCTTAAATACTCAGTGGGAGTGGTCCTGGCCCTACCTGGGGAGGGGTCAGTGCTTGGCAGACTGGAAGTAGGAGTCCAAACGCTTGGCAGGCTGTGATGATACTTTACACCCTATGTAAGGTTTCTACTGTAGAGCTACAGCCATTGCCTGGGCCTTGTGTATCTTATGTACATCCTTATGCATCTACTGTGGGAGAAGGAGGCATCATGTGAACCTTTTAAATCTATCAATAGTTTCCACATGCATAAACTCAACATCTTCTTTTGCTAGTGAGAGAAATCTCAGGTAACAGCAGGCTTAAATATTTTCCAGTGATGCGAAAAAGCCATGATAAGCAGCAAATTTAAGGGGAAAAAATTTTATTTTGGTTCACATTGTGAAGGTACAGTTCATCAAGTCAGGAAGGTCATGGAATCAGCCACTCACATGTTCAAACAGCCCAGAGACAAAGGGAGATGAATGCCTATGCTTAGTTAGCTTTATCATTTTATGCCATCCAGGACCCAATGTCAAGGAATGGTTCCATCTTAATTTAGAGTAGATCTTCCTACTTTGATTAACCTAATTAAGGCAATTCCTTACAGGTGTACCTGAAAGTTTGCCAGGTGGTTCCAGATCCTGCTAGTTGGCTGGCAGTACTATTAGCCTCCACACTCTCAACTTTGTGATATTCTAACAGCAGAATTAGTTGCTTAGAAAGGAATGAAAATGAGAACATCCTAGGTTTGTTAAGACTTTGTGAGTGAGAATTGCTGACATTTTGTGTCATACTGCATGTCCCTGAATCTAATGATGTGAATTCAATGGCTGCTGAGTTCACCTGTGTTATTTGTTCCAAAGAGAAACTTCAGCACAATTTCAAAAGGACTGGAGAATTGCCTGTCAAGTTACGTCTGCCCTGTATTAATTTTGCACAGCTATGGGAAAAGAGAATTCAAACAAAATTCTGCCTTGTGTGAAAGCAGCTCTGAGGAAGGTGCAGCTGAATTTAAGACAGTTGGCAAAGATGAAAAGGCATCACAGACTCAGGGGCGCAGGGACAGCATTGATTTGCCTTTCTTCTGTTCTCCCAGATTCCGGCATTTATTTCACAGTTATGAGAACGAACTATTTTAAACCATGTTAATTTTTGGAACATGAACATTTGATATGCTTATTTTAACACATGAACATGAACAGATGTTTACATTATAATGTTAAATGCACCAGCTGCTCTCCTGTCGGGGTAAGCATTTATGCATTTTCTTTAAAGGTGAAAGGAAGCCCTTTAAACTCCTTTGCTCATACATATCCATGGGAAGAGCCTAGCTCCCACTCCCTCCAGCTCTTCTTTCCTCCCTTCATTCATTGTTTTTCTTTAGAAAGAACCAAATTTTCTTGGGAAAACATTTCCTGTTTGTAAATGTATGAAAGCAGTCCATGCACTATGGCATCAGTCAAGTCAGGGAAGGACACACTTTCATCCTTGTGCCAACAGAAGGGAGTTTAAAGATTTTATCTCAGATTTAGGTTGTTTTGAAGTTTCTTTCCACAGCTATGAAAGACTGGTCACAACCTGAGGAGGAATGACTGTGCATTCTGAGAACTGGCATCCTTTGAACAGCTCAGTCTGATGAATGATTTATTTTTATGTTCTGGTATAAAACGTGGAAGGTCAGGGATTCCTCCATTTGATTATTCTACTTCTGCATTCCTTATTAAGATAACAATACACGGATTTATTTCTCCGCTGGGTTTAACCCTCTAAGGATTGCAATGAAGGTAACTTCATTTCTAGATAAAAACAGAGGACCAGCCCTTCCTGTATTTCAAATAAAGGTGTTTTTAGTGTCTGAAGTTTCTGTTGACCTGGGCCCAATAAATCAACTTCAAAAAAAAAATTGTTAATGTTGAAGTGGTTTTACATTTTTCACTTCTTTTTCATGCTTTTTGCAAAAAGAATTAAGCAAATAAAACGTACATGTGTGAAACTAATTATACCATTATTCCAGAAATATAGTATTAGCTACCTCTAATTTCTGGCCTATGTATTGTAGGAAATATAAGATTATTATACTGTCTTTAAACATGTTCTTACACAAATGTGTATATAACAAGGAAATGACTATGGAGTACAATTAATGAACCATGATTAATGCTACATTAGCACATTTACAATACGTTTCTTTGACTATAAAAGGTATCAGAATGGTTCCAGTCACCTGGGTAGTGTGACTGGCCATTCTCTGTAATGACCAACAAGTCCACTTCTCAGCATGCTTTTTTCCTATCCCACTCCAACTCCTATCCCACCACACTGGATTTCCAACTAAATTGGCCTGTTTGTCCCCTGAGCAGCTCTCTGCCCAGCCAGTCTGCTCATGGCATCTGACTGTCGGTGCATTGCCCACGTCCATCCTAATGGAGTCAGGTGTAATTTTCTGGTAGGTCTTTGCTGGAGAACTTCATGTAGAGTGTTCTGCCTTGTCTTCCCTGCTCTGCCTCTGTTCTCTATACAGACCCTCACAGATGTGAGTGCCACACTCTCAGATACAACTAACATCATACTCAAGATAGAAACAAACAAGCAAGCAAATAAAAACCAAACTTCTTTCAGAGAACATCTATAGACTTTTCTTGTCATTGTTTCTTAAGGTACTATCATGTTTTGGGGAGCCCTAGACAGTTTCAGTTTGAGGCACATGTGAAGATGTGGCACTTTTTATTAATGCAGATCATGGAGTAAGGACCTGAAGCAAATTTTCAGTTTGTGCAGGAGAACAAAACTGTACTGCTAAGCTTCTTGCAGGAGGCTCAGTCTTAAACCATAGAAAAAGAAGCCAAGTGTCCTGTACCCTTTGTGTGTACTGTGCAACCCATATATATTACAGAGGTCACATAGATTTTCTAAAAGTGTTCATCTTCTTCACCTATGTGCTATGAAGTTTGCAGATCTGCAATACTCTGCTACATAACATGTATACTATGTTACTTAGGTTATGTGCAGATGATTTATATTGTTGGACCTTGGAGTCCAATCACCAAGGAGGAGTCATCCCAAGAGACCACCCTCATACCACAGTTGATGTAAAAGCGTGAGGATTTAATTAATTCTGTCATGACAGGGTCTTTCAGCATTTGAGAAGCCAGGAAGATCCTGAATAGCTGGGACAGGCTACTTTTAAAGCAAAAAGCCACAGAAACAAGGGAGGAATTTGGGGGTTGTTCTTTAACTGTTATGATTGGCTTATTCAATTATTGGCCAGAGAGTGGTTGCCAGATCAGGTGAGGTAAGAAGGAACATCTGAGGGTCACTTTGCCCCCTTCCCAGGGACTGAGTCAAAACATCTGTGGACATCTGTGGGTTATCTTGTCCCAATTCCAGGAATGGAGTTCTATTTGGAGAACACTCACAAGGACTCAGGAAGATGGAAAGTTCCCAAAATTTCAGTATGTGTGGGGGTAATTGTTAGATTCCTAGTTCCCAGGGGAGGGGGGAAGCACCAAGGCCAAGAGGCCCCAGAGTTATTTTAGAGTTCTACATTATGGAGAGGAATATGTATCCATTACAGGCTAATGTTGTGCTATCTTACGTGAGGATTGATCATACATTGTGTTTGGTACATAAGTGGAATCTAAAATTATAAACCAGGTCATCATCAAGGAATGACTGTATATAGAGACATACCAAGTGCTCTTTCTCTCTCTCTCTCTCTCTCTCTCTCTCTCTCTCTCTCTCTCTCTCACACACACACACACACACACACACACATGCACACACACCCACACTTCACTAAGCTAAATTTTAAAATTTAATTATATTTTCTATGGCAATGCATGAATTTGTCATTGTATTTGGTCACATGGCTGAATACAGTTATATATTATATTATTTTATAGACTACAGAGTGACTCTGTATGTGTGCGACATTCCTATTAGGAATGTATCCTGAACCCCTACCCCCCACCACAGAGCAGCAAATGTTCTTGCTTTGTTAAATGTAGCACTCTGTCTGTTGCTGTTTGGGCAGTGTTTCTAAGTGCTCTGTGGATTGACAGTGAATGGATAGGGGCTGTTTGAGGATTCATAATCATAATAGAGAATACAATTTTAAAGATATCTTACTGTGTGACCCTGGTTGTCCTGGAACTACTCTGTGGTTTAGGCTGGCCTTGAATTTATAGAGATCCACCTACTCTGCCTCAGAGTGCTGGGATTGAACGGGTGCCAACCCCACAAATGTTTATTTGAAAGTGGAGAGACTAGAAGTAACATAAAATTCTGAGGAAACAACAAGAAATATCCTGGTGTGTAACTCATGGAGCATCCGTAGCAATGCCTATTTTACTACCCTACCACCTTCTGTGATGTTTAACATGAACAACCCAATTCCTAGTGTGTGGCACATCACGCCTGTCTGTGCTCTGTATGCCACCATACAGTTTGTGAACCAGACAAGTGGCTGGAAATTGAAGCACACAAAGACACGATCATCCTTGAAACAAGAATGCCCCAAGAATGTTCCCTTTATTGTGTCCAGGGGCAAGTTCCATCCCTCTTGCCTGCATTCTAGGGCCTGGGACCAGAGGATGAAGGTGAGTTTGTAAGTTTGTTCTTGCATGAGGAATCATGGTGTCCCAGACTGCATTAACTCAGGTTTTGTCAATGGCAGTAAGGAAGTTATGCAAATGGAAAGTCTTACTTTGTAAATCTTCTAAATGATTGACTGCTGTGATTGGAGGTTGATGATTACAGTTTTGATGGTTCCAGCTCTTCAAAATGCCTAGCTTCAGAACAGTTTATTTTATTAGAAATTACACTGGTGTGAAACTCTGCTTATGTCCCCTTTTAATTTATTCTTTCATCATTTCATATGTATATGTGATATACTCTGAGCATATTTCTCCCAATTATCATTTTTATCCCCTTTTCCTTTTTCCTCTTCTTTCCAACAAATGTCCCTCTTACTTTCATGTCTTTCATGTCTTTTTATGTTTGTTTGTGACCAAATCCATTTAATTGGGGTTTTCTGCAAGATCATGAATGAAGGAGTTATTAATTTAAACAAGTATGATTGCTCATTGGCAATACCCCTGAGGATTGTCACAAACCTTACTCCTTCTTCCTCCAGCAATTATTACCTTTACCTACCTATATCTCAACAGAGTGGGTCAGGCTTTCAAAGCCATGATGAAATGTTGACAGGTTCTCTTATGTGCATTGCTTGCTACCTAGTGGCTCATTTGTCATGATCTCTGTTGTCCTCAGCAGTACAGTGAGAGAGAACAGAAACGTGCGTTTGTTTGCTGATTCAGAAGAGAGAAGCTAACCCTCTCTGCTCGGTAGTTTGACACTTGGTTCACAGAAAGGACCAATAAAGCAATGGAGGAAATGGACCCATCCAAGCAGAAAATGGGGGCACAGGAAAATGACTCAGCAGTGAATAGCTTGACTTGTAAGCACGAATAGCTATGTTTACATTCCAACACCCTCACTGAAAGCTAGTCTTAGTGGATCAATGCAATCCTAGCACAGAGGGACAGAGGATGGAAAATTCCTGGGACTCCTTGGCTATCTAGTCTTCTCCAGGTGATGAGCTTCAGGTTCAGTTAGAGATCTTGTCTCAAAATTAAGGGGGGGAGTGATAGAGAGATACCTGGCATCAACCTCTGGCTGCCCTGTGCAAGTGCACACATGCCCAAGCACCTCCCCCCCCACACATACACATGTGTAAACAAGCATTGCACTGCACTTATCCCTGCACACCAAAACAGCCATGGAAATGAGGTTTTCATCTTTGGTATGGGAAAACTACAATTCATCAAGTAAGCAGACATAGAAATATCTCAGAAAAGCACAATACATCTACGACGCTCCAACACATTATTGGATTATCTACACAATTCCAGAACACAATCCACATAAGGAATCATGAAGGAAAATACTGTTATCATTTATAGAAATGAACTGCACTCCAAATACTGCAAACCAAAGTAAACAATCCTCCTTCCTAAATTGATTATTCTGGGTATTGGTTATAGTTACAAAAATAATGATACTACTTCTCATCAGTCTCATGCATTATGAATTGCCTTTCTGTGCAAACAGGATTGCACGGAATCTTTAAAGATATATTAATGTATATGTAAGAATGAATAACTGCATATACTAGAAATGTCTCCAAGACTAAACTGAGAATAAATATGCTGTCAGTAATACCAATGGAAAGTGCTGCCACGGGCAGAAGAGAATTAATGTATTAAGTAATTAATTATGTGATGTTCTAGGTTTTGTTTTCTATATCATCAGAATATTTATAACTGAATTTATAGCATTCTTAGTGTTTATAATTAGTACAGAGGAAGATAAACCATAGCTTCCCTTTAGAATTGTGATTGTATGAAGTAGACTTTAACTCAGTTAAAATGATGCAACTTCAAGGAAGAACATACTACATAGAGTGTTGCCAGGGAAGGAACATAGGTGAAATAAAACCTGCAACAAAAGCATGAAGTCACCTCCACTTCTATGAGAGAAAGATCCAGGACTGTGGAAGAGGCCTGCCCATGAAATCTGTTCTTAGCTAGGAGACTCAATGAAACCAGAAGAAATGCACCTTAGCTTTGTCCCTTTAAATAGTGCCATGACCTCCTCTTGATGTCTTATGGGATCTCTATGTTCCATGAGAGACAGCCTTAAAGGGCGTATAAAATACTCGCCAATGTGTTATTCTTCTAGGCTTGAAAGACAAGAACAATGGCCAGTCCAAAGGGAAGGTAATGCATAATACAGCTTATTGAGATATTTGTATTTACATATACTTTACAGGACTGTCTGTATGAATGCCATACCACAATGATGTTACAAAGTATGTCCCTCTCTTTACTCCTAAGCATTGATGTGATACTTCATTTCTGGTGGTTATGAATTCCCACACTGTCGCTTTGTGTTCATTATCTATTGACATTAATTGTTGACTTCTCAAATCCCTTATAGTTCAACAGTTGACAACTGTGTTGAGTCAGCCTTTATTCAAATAGAGTTTCTCTATGATATTATCTGGCCTGACTGCAGAGATGCTCAAAAATGGGTTCTTTCTTCCCTGAACAGAAAGGGCCAGGTAATGAAAGTCTGGTCTGTGAACTTGATTGAAGTTCATAGAATAGAGCACAGAACATATACTTCAGATGAGAGTGATTTGAAGAGTTATTGACTCATTACCCCAGACAGTCATGGTGAGGCCCTGACAGGAGACACTATTAGTGAAGTTACTGGTCTATTGCTATATTCCTGCAGGAAAAGGCCCTGATGTGAGAAACCATGAGGGAACTTACAGGTTCACAGTCATAGGCATCCATGAGAGAACTCAATAGAAAATACAGAAACTTCTAGATTCCCCAGGTCTCTTCAGATCCTGAGAACAAAGGGAGTGTCTCTGTCCTGTAAGTTTTCAACAGAATAGAGGTCAAGTCTTCCACCTGTGATCATGACCCAGGCAACATGCCTGATGTCCTGTGCGCAGGCACTGGGTGGGAACATAAAATCATCTTGATATTGTATGTAGGGAAAAGGAGTTCAAGGCCACAGCCCAGTTTCTTATTACCTTGCTGGCCCAGAGAAAGCCGCTGCAGGAGTGTGGTTAGATATCTGAGTGAGGTAGAGAGGCAGCTAGAAGAACTGTGATCTAAGTTTCTGCACAGCAAAACACAGTGCCAGCTCGTCATTCAACCGTGGGCTTTCTGGTCTGTTATGGACACAGTTGTGAGGTGAGTATATCTGATATCATTGGTACTTAACAAATTGGATTTTTATCACAGGATTTTCTAAAAATATCAACATTTAAGAGTCAAATTGTACTACAATTAGAACTCACATTGGTGCCAAGTTATAAGTAGTTTGAGGAAGCACTTCCTACTTTCTTGGAAGGGGATGAGTGAGTTCATATCTAAGAACATTATCACCTCAAGCTAAGCCAGCAACACAAATAAAGAAATTTTAACAAAGATCTAGCTTGCTTAAATAACAAATGTTTAAGCAAGATTTTGCTTATCTCTAATTTATGCTTTTCAGAAAGTTTGTTGTACTAACTTTTTCTTGGGAAGCCTTTAAAAACATCAGGTATTCATCCCATGTAGGGCAGCAATGGGAGATCAAAGTAATGATTCCACCTGGTTTCCTGGGCTTACTTACAGTGCATGAGTAAAGGGCTAATTGAGTGTGGGTTAGTCCCAAACAGCTTAATCAGTGAGAAATTCCCATCCATTGTGAATGATGATCTTACAAATTGCACCGTGGATTCCCACATTCTATCAAACCTCTACCTCCCAAGGCTACTGGGGAATGCTCCACCTTCTATGCACTGTCAACAGCTCCATCACCATTAGCATGAAGCTGACTACTCCTGTGTTATTTTTCTTCTTAATGGCCATTTCTTGATCAAGGTATGACCTACTCTAAGATGACAATACAATAATCACATTATATCAAGAAGAACAAGGTCATATTAAGACCAATTTTAAAATATGGCTCTCATATATAAATATAGAATAAGCCTAAAGTTTAAGTTTATAATTTATTAGTAAGGGAGCTAGCAGGGTAGTAATGTGGTTAAGAGAGTACTTGAAGAATGACATTCCTGCACTCTCAAAAATATTCTGCAGTGTTTACTTCCAGTATCTCAAAAGAAAGATGTTACTGTCTCAGACAATAAACGTCATTTTGGAACTAAAAATAATTTTTATGTCCACCACATAGACTCTATAAGTTGACTTGTATTATAGTACTAATCAATGGTAAAGAGAACATCAAACAAAGATGAAGCCATAATGAAATAATTAACCCCACAGACAACTAGATGCTGTTCAAGATAATTAATTTTCATATTAGGTAGTCTCAATAAACAAAGCTCCAATGTGACACTGGAAGATCATGACCGTTTTGTCTTTCCACCCATGCTTCCAATACCCTTCTTTATAAGAAATACTTTTTACTATTGATGTTGAATTAATAGATTAACAGTCTAAAGGCTCCACAACCTGATTAAACAGCAACCCTTGGAGGAAAACGTGCTCAAATATGTCAGCCTAGTGTCGCGTTTCTCATTCTAAAAACCACACCATGGATGCTCTTAGTCTCCTTAGATAAGCTTAATGTATCTCTTGCTATAAGTCTTTTTCCCAGTCCTTAAAGGTTGGTGATGGTGAACTCTATCCTAGTTTCCAGGATTCCCCTCAGATTGGGACGTATGCCTTATGTCTTTTAGTTGTGCCCTTCCCCCCAACAAGGCTTTGGGAACGCTGTGTCACTGGTTATTGATTCTCATTCATTTCTGTATAAGTAGGACATCATGGGAAAGCACTTAATATAGATTCTCATCAAATGAATATATAGAAATAAATGAAGTTGGGGTAAGGAAAGCATTTGAAATTAAGTATTTAACTAGCTTAATATATATTATATCATAAAATTGTTTCATAAACAGACCCCAGCTGTGTGGAAACTCAGTTTATCCTCTTAAAGGTGATGACCATTTTCCTCAAAGAGTTGCTAATCTTGACAAGTGAAATCCCAGCCCTGTAGTTGGAGGTAGGAAAGGACGAAAGGACAGGAAGTATCAGCTCTTGCTTTACATGATGCCTCACAGTTAGCTGTAGTATTACTGATGAGGTATCTGATATATAGAAATTTTATATTTAAAATAAAATATAGCCTTAGTAGATGGCTTATTAAAAAGCCTGGCTGTGTGGATGTGAGGACCCAAGTTAGGATCCCCAGAATCCATGTATACTGTGACTGTAGCAGTGTCTGCGATCCTTGTACTCCTATGGAGAGATCACAGACATAGTTGGGAGACTCCCTGGACGTTCTCAGATCAGTGAGCCCCATGTACACAGCAGTGAACAAGAGACCTTGCCTCAGACAGGTGGACATTAATGGAGTGACACTTGAGATGTTCTCTGATGTACACATGCTCTCCATGGCACTGATGTACACACACACACACACACACACACACAGAGAGAGAGAGAGAGAGAGAGAGAGAGAGAGAGAGACAGAGAGAGAGACAGAGAAAGAGAGAGACAGAGACAGAGACAGGGACAGAGAGAGACAGAAACAGAGATTTAAACATCTCTACTAATTGTAATCATTAGTCATTTCAGTCTATCTAGGGTGAACAAGGAAATAAGGAACAAGATGTGATGTGACCACAATCTTTGCACAGTGCGGGAACCAGACCTGACTCTGTGCACTGAAAGATGGGGGAGTGAAAGTTGTGTGCTGCTGACCAGAGAGGCCAAGCTCAAAGAGGAATAGTGCTTTCAAGTAGTCTACTAGAAAGTACATTCTGGAAAGAGGATTTGGGTGTGTCTAAGCAAGTTCACCTAATTCACCATTTACACCTCCTGTGTTCCCATACCTGACCTCCCTCTGGTGCTAAGAAACACCTTTCTCCAGTTATTTTTAATGACTGTCACCTTTGGTGGTTAATGTGGCCATTTGATACTGACAGCTGCTGCCTCCTCATTAAATAAGTGACCCCATAGATTTTCTACTGGGTTAGTTTTCAAGTACGGTTTTTGATGCATCCATGTCTTATTTTTGGAGGATATTTTCTAATATTTCAGGCTACTTTGATCCTGATCCTTGACTCATGGAAGAAATAAATACCAGCTAAGGCCGACTGGCAATACACACAAAACACAGAGTTTAGGTATGTGGGTGACAGAGGGCAGGTATTCCATTTTTGTGCATGAGCAGAATGTGAGAGGAAAGAAAACACTTGGTCCAAGAAATGTAGATTTGTGTGACTCTAAGTCCCTAGAGTGTTAAATATTTTCCCAATTGAGCTGTCTTCTCAGCCTCAGTTTCTCTTTTCGTAGAGTGAGGTTTTCAGTGGCTCACACAGTTATGTGACACCACTGGTGGTGGCCATCTGTCTTCAGTTTCATCTGCCTCTGAAATGGCTTAGAGAAAGACAACACAAATTAAGAGGCCATTTGTCTCTGGCTCCTGTTCCCTGTTTCCTGTCATCAGGCTCACCCTGAAGTGTTTCCTTGCAGTGGTGTGCTCTTCAGGGTTCTCACTGTTTGTATGTATGACTACATACAGAGGACTGGCAAGACTTCACATTAGGAGTTAAATTTTCTCGTAGATAAACATTAAGTAGAACATAATGGGATAAGGGGAGGCATCCCTACATACAGAGTATTGTGGGGGGCTTGTGTAAAGTCTGTGTCAAATATGATCTGTATCAAATACATGCATTTTAGGTGGTCATACAGACTTAATTATTGATAATTATAAACAGTTTCTGTCTCTTGAAAGTAAACCGAAAGATGGAGGCAGAGACAGGGAAAGAACAAGCATGAACACTAACTCACTATACAGTCCAAGCTGGCCTTGAACTCCCAGAAATTCTGCCCCTGTCTTCTGAGTCCTGGGATTAAAGACATGGCATCACCATGCCCAGTCATTTTGTTATTTCAAGGATTTGTTTATTTTTATTTTATGTGCACAAGTCTTTGCCTGTATGTACATATGTACCCAGTACATGTACCTGGTGTCTATAGAAACCAGAAGAGGGTGCTGGGTCCCCCTGAAACTGGAGTTATTGACAACTTTGTGGGTGCTGAAAACCAAATCTGGGTCCTCTGCAAGAGCAGCAAGTGGACTAAGCTATTGAGCAGTTTCTTCAGCTTTTAAACTCACTTTTAACAAATCTATTGCCATAAGTGTTAGATATTTTGTCTTAGACAACCTTCTTCACCAGTACAAATAATTCCAATCAAATAAAATTTGACTAAATTAAAGTGCCCATGTTTAATAGATTACCTTACTCCCGGGTGACCCTGGTAAAACATTGTGAGGAAAAGACCACACAAAACCCGGAGACCACATGTTCATTCTCGGGGGGGGGGGCAGTTTAAATAGTCCGTGGGAGTAGTCCCAACCTTCCCTGGGAAGGGATCACCGTTTGGAGGGCTTTAGACTGAGGCAACTCCCAGGGGAGGGAGCTTCATTCCAGGAGCTGGAGTGAAGATCCCAAGCAAACAATAAGACATTTTTTTTAAAAAATCTATAAACCATCTACTCTCTTCTTAAATTTTGTAACTCTCAAAACTGTTCCTTGGGTACTAATTTTTCAATGCAAGGGTTTTAAATTATACAGCCAAATACATACTCTATAAAGAAATATATAATCTGTGAGCTATATTTTAAGTCCATACTCTATTCTGGGTAAAATGTAATCAATGAATATATTTGTAAAGGATAGTTACTTATTCAGTTTGTAACCTACATTTTTAAGCCTATGTAATTATAGATTTTAGCTTTTTAATATAATCAAGAATACAGAAACTCTAGACAATCAAAAACCCACAGGTCCATGAAAACAGATTTTCAAATACATGCTTCTGGATTATAGGAAATGCCTCATTGATTCTTTAAGCTAAACTCCAGCAATTTTGTTAATTAACTTGTAAGACAAATTAGTAAATACAATTTTAAGTATTGGAGAGAGCTACTAGGGCCCTGACAGCAGGACAGTGCATCACCATAATAACAAGCAAGGTAATCTTGTTTTTAAGCCTGGAACTGTCAGGGGTCAAATAAATGAGATAGATACAGTTGAATTTAATTGGTACTTTTCTGAGTTATATCTAATGAACAGCCAGAACTCCGCTTTAAATACTCAAGAATTAAACTGGCTGAGGTAGTAGGCTTATTATAGATGATACAAAAGTAAGCCAGTCATTAAACTTAGCTCACTTATAATTGAGATGCTGTTATTTAGAAAACATATTTGAAACCATGGAGTTAGCTCAATCAGTAGAGCTCTTGTGCAAGTCAAAAACCTGGGCTTGATCTTTCAGAACCCATGTAGAAAATACAAGTGTAGCCATACAAAGCTTGTAATCTCAGTGCTGGGTAGGCTGAGACATATGGATTTCTGGTGATTGCTGGGTATCCGGTACAGACTACTTGATGAGTTCAGGTCACAGAAACACTTTATCTCAAAAACCAAGGCAGAAAGTCATGAGAAACAACATTCAAGTTTGATGTCTGGATTCCACGTGCATGTAAACCCGTACACACATAAACCTGGAGACACAAAGACAAAGGCACATAAGTATGCATGCTCACACACATGCACAAAAGAAAATAACAGGAAATCTCTAAATTTGTTTGAAGAATCAGATGTCACCAGTAGTAATAGCTGAAGCTGTCAGTCAGGTAACACCTAAATATCTTTAAAACTACATCATCTTTTCATATATTTGCCTTTTGTGTTTATATGATGTGCACATCTGTGCATACTGTAGGTGTGTATGTGTGCATGTACTATAATGTATGTGTGTAAAAATCAGAGGCAATCTCTTACTCCTTGGTTGAGAGAGGGTCTTTTGTTCACTGCCGTGCTGATCACGCATCTTTTACAGATTCTCCTCTCTCCACCTCCTTCTTGTCATAGGAGAACTCAGGTTACAGTAGTGTGCTAACATGCCCACTTTACTTACGTTCAATGGATTTTAACTCAGGTCCTCACATTTACATGGCAAGGACTTTGCTCATCAAGTTATTATCTCAGGTCAATATATTTTTCTTTTCGTTATGTAAGACTATAAATAAATTACTGGGCAGTAGTGGCACACGCCTTTAATCCCAGCACTTGGGAGGCAGAGGGCAGTGAATTTCTGTCAGTTTGAGGTCAACCTGATCTACAGAGTGAGTTCTAGGACAGGCTCCAAAACTACATAGAGAAACCTTGTCTCTGGGGGAAAAAATACTGCAAGTAACTTAAGAGTAGTTAAAGAGGGTCTTCATTTCTCCATCTCCTTTTCTTGTTCAAAATTTTATCAAGTACCTATTCCATGTTCACTATATTTACTATAGCTACCAATAATACTCTAAATGAATTTAGAACAAATACTTACACAGGGTTTCTTAAGAAAAGGCAAATATGAGATGAAGAGAAAATAGATATTGTTTAGCTGACGGTGTAGTACAGACACAGAACACAAGGAAATGAAAGGAGGCTCTTGGTTTCTTTGTTTGGTACAGTAACCTGTGACTAAATATCCGCTCCTTAGGGACTACTCTTAGGGCCATTCTGACAGTTTCTGTGGTATTCTTCCACTGTCCTCTGCTGACCTGATTCCCTCCGTGATGTGTGATCACTGTGTCTTTGCATCTCAGGTGCTCCTCCTCTACAACAGTGGTTCTCATCATTCCTAACGCCTGACCCTTTAGTGCAGCTTCTCACGTTATGGTGACCGCCAACCATAAAAATTATTTTTGTTGCTACTTCATAACTGCAATTATGCTAATGTTACAAATCATAGCGCTTTCTGTAATGAATCTGTGTTTCCTGATTGTCTTAGGCGACCCTTATGAAAGGGCCCGTTGACCCCCAAGGGATCGAAACCCACAGTGTGAGAACGTCTGTTCTTGAATATGGTTCTTAATCCCTGGTGGTCTTCCCTCACACCGTTTTCATCTGACCTGCTCCTACTGTGTAATCCTCCGAGCCGGGAACACCATCTCCTTTAACTCCTTTAACTGCGACAACAAATGATTCTGTTTACAGATGAGGATAGAAAATTAAAATGGTGAGAATCCAATTTGCTTTGCTTTGCGATGGCCTTTTCAAGGGAATGGAGCCAATGGGTGTGCACTCTAAGATATGTCTTAATGAAGACCAGAGGCTGCCTGCTGCCTGACACTGCAGTCTCTGCCTTTTAGGGGTGCCACCTTCTTGCGAAAGTTGTGGGCTGGTACCAGTTTAGCATCCAGGGAATTCTTGGATGCGTTGATCATTGCACTTCAGCATGTGTGACAGTAAACCCTGCCTGGAGCACTCAGCAAACATTGCTTTAATTACGTTGAAACACAGACAAACATAAAGGCATTGATTTGACACAGTTACCCTGCAGGCCCTGGTATCTATAAGAGTTATCTGAGGAGCTTTCTCTGAAGTCAGTACTTATCCTGGGAAATTCCAATTTAGTGCATGTGACATTAGGGTCTGCAATCTGCCACTTGAGAGAATCAGCAGTGACCCCAGCAGGAGTCTGGTGCAGCTGTCTCAGGCTTGCCAGTTTGGGAAGGATATGTAGTAAGTTTGAAAAATAGTATTATAAGCCATGTTGGTGTAAAGGGTCAACATGGAGAAGCAGGAATGCGATTTTCTCTATATATGTAGTCTCTTGAACATATTTGTTCATTAGCCTCTCTTATCGCTGTCTTCCTCCCACCAAATGCCTGCTTCTAAATACGTTCCCTCCAACTTTCATGTCTTTAGAACTGTTTTTCTGAAGGAAGACTGGCATACCATAGCACGCATGTGGATGGAGGTCAGAGAACAGCATGCGGGGGCTGATTTTCTTCTGCCATATAGGCTGTGTGAGTCAAACTCATGTGTTCAGGCTTGGTAGCAGGTGTCTTTACTCAGTGAACCATTGCACTGGTGCTCTCATGTGTATACATGCATCATCATCCATTATGAAAGGTTGCTGGGCAGTCGTGTGAAGGTAGCCACTGGAGCTGAGCTTGTGAGCACAGCAGTCATAAGAACAGAAGGTAGCATTGCGTGGAATTCCTTCCCATTCTCTAGCTGTCACATCCTCTCCCCACCAACAGCTTCTTCGATCTTCTCAGCCTTGGCAAGTATAAATATTTACAGTTATACCCATTGATTAGGGCTGTTTGAGTCTTGGTAAAAGGAGCTTTTGCTTGTTGTAGGATGGTAGTTAATGCTAAGACCAGTAGCTTGTCTAAAAGCTTAGAGTAAGTAAAAGTTGAGAGTCCAGTCTTAAATGGAACATCAATATCATCCCCTCCAAAGTACAAGTTCCTGTTTATTACCTGGTAGTAACAATACAACAAAGCAGAGACTTTAAGGAGTCCATACAGATGAACAGATGAGTAAGGAAACTTAGGTCATCTTTATTGAGAGAGTTCCAACACCCTCAGAGACTTCCCACTGTAGCTGCTTCACATCTTTAATCCAAATAAACTGGAAAATGAAGAAGAAAGTTCTTTGCTCTCTGAACCTGTTTGCCCACCTTTTCCCATACTGGTCATGTTCTCACAATACAAAAGTAGAACATTAAAACCTTAACCTATAGACATGAATTTCCCAGAAGTGAAACATTGTTGTGCCTCATCCCTATCTGAGGAAGCTGTGTTCAGTAGGACATGATGAAGAAAGATGAGTTTTCAACTTCACTTTATAAAGCCATGAAGAACACAGTATCAAAATCATACAAACAAACTCTCCCAGGCCAACTTTCAAAGAAAGAGAGGAACAGTACAGTCTTTGCTTATATTCTTTCTCTCATTTCTTTTCTTGTGTTGTGTGATGGTGTCAGAGTGTGTCACAGTATAAGCTCTCAAGGGGAAATAATGAGATCATGATGCATGAGTCCCAGAAAGAAAATGAGCAAAATTGCATCAGTTAAGTTCTTTGTTGCTATGGCAAAATGCTTGATGAATGTGACCTAAGGAAAAAAGACATCTTAGCTACTCTTAGTATTACTGTGATAAAATACACCGACAAAAAACAACTAAAGGAAATGGGTTGATGCTGTTTCAAAGTTGAAGATTACAGACTATCATGGGAGGAAAGTCATGGCAGCAGAGGCTTGGAGCAGTTGTTCATCACATCCAAAGACAGATGTGAATGGATGCTACAGCTCAGCTCCCTTTCTCTACTCATAGAAATAATTCAGGATCCCTGTCAAGGCAAACTGGCATCCAGAGTAGTCAGTTATTCACACTGAAAAGTCAAGAGAATGCCCCTCAGGCATTTTCAGAGGCCAGTCTGTCAGGTGACTCTAGGTTCTAACAATTTAATACTACCAATGAAAAAAGGTTTTGCTTGTTTGTTTAATTATTTTTGCTCATAATTTGAGACTGCTGTATATCATAGAGGTAAAGGAATTACAGGAGTAGTAGTGTAAGGCAACTGATCACATTACATCCATACCAGGAAGGGGAGAGGGTCTTCACACATCAATTATCCCCATCCAGAAGTAAGACCGAGCATCTTAGTACTCAACTATTTTATTAAATGTGCTGCTGCTAAATTGTATTCATGGTCATTCATGTTGAATGATTCCTTCTGGCATGTGATGGACTTCAATTATGGTGACCTTCAGGTGACATGGAATCACTGAGAAAAGGGAATTTCATGGATTCAGTTAAGCAAAGGATTTTTTCTGAATGAAAGGCACCTAGCTCCCTATAATAAAAAAAAAAGAGGCAATGTCCTGGGAAGAAGGAGATGCACAACTGCTGAGACAGCCTCCCTCAGTGGAGAGATCTGAAAGGGGTAATCTTCCAATATGAAACAACATGATATGACAACTGAAAATCTTCGCACCTGATGTCATAATCTACAGTCAACATGCTAGTGGTACTGACAATATAACATAAAATTGACTACAGATCATGCATGTGAAGTATATATGCAGAATCAGGGAAAATTTTCAGAAACTGATTGAGTTTATTTAAAGGTAAACCATGTCACTTCCCTGTTGTTGACAATTTATTTTGTTTTTCTTTATGTGTATGGGTACATGTGTGTATGGTGGCCATGAAGGACAAGAAATGATGCCAGGATTCCTAGAGCTGAAGTTTCAGTTGGTGATAATGCCATGGATGCTGGGAAAACTTGAGTCCTCTTCAAAAGTTGCACATGCTTGTAATCACAGAGCTTTTTCCAGTCCCTGGAAGTATAACTTGGCTTTCACTGTTTGATAATAAAAGAGTCAGAGGATTGGGTTTGCTATCAGATGTGAAAGGAATAGCTCCCTTAAACCAGCATGTAGTACAGAACGGGAGCTATATATTGTTGCTCCTGTTTCATCAGCCTAGGTGTGTATGACGACAAATGAAAGACATAATGTGAAAGGCTGTGTAGGGGAGTTGTACTATTTCTCTTTGTTATGGCAATGGTGAAACGTTGTGGACTTACTCCATTCTTAAGCCTTCTCAGCCTCACGTGCTTATGGCGAGATCGTTGTTGAGAACTTTTACTCACTGTGCTCCAGTTTCATTTCTTTTGCTACAACAAAACACTCTGTCCAAAGGGAAGAAAGTCTATGTGCTTATCACTTCAGGTTAGAGCCCATCATAGCAGAGAAATGACTTGCAGAAGCTTGACGCAGCTCATCCTACATCGTACCCACAGTCACGAACAGGGAGAAGTAAACATATGCAGCCTCGTTCTCTCTTCTCTGACACAGTCAAGGGCCAGCCTAGTACATGGTGCTGGCCACAGTTCATGAGTCTTCCTACATCAATTAGCAATCAAGACAATCTTCCATAAATATGCCCAGAGGCCAATCTCATCTAGAAAATTCCTCAATGGAAATCTCTTCTCAGATGAGTTTAGGTTACTTCAGATCAACAGTTAAAGCTATAAAATCACACACTGAATTCCTCAAGTTGAGCTCTCCATAAAGGTCCCACTGGAGCTAAGCCGTGGTGAAAGTAAGTTGTTATTTATTTCATCTGAGATGGAGGTGTGTACTAAAAGAGGTTGGGTTCCAGGCTGTACCCTTAGCACCGCCCAGGAGGACGTCAATTAACATCAAAATCCTCTATACTTAAGTAAAGTGTATATATAAATACTGCAACCATAACTACAGCTGATGTAATAATATTAAAAGGAGAAGTAAGTAGCTGGGCAGTGGTGGCCCACGCAAATCTCTGTGAGCTTGAGGCCAGTCTGGTCTACAAAGTGAGTTCCAGGATAGCCAGAGCTAAACAGTGAAACCCTGTCTTGAAAAGAGAGACAGACAGACAGAGAAAGAGAGAGAGAGAGAGAGAGAGAGAGAGAGAGAGAGAGAGAGAGAATACCAAATACCCTTAGAAGTTAAAAATTAGCTAAAATGATACAAAAAAGTAAATGGCAAAAGATTGCAAAGGCGGTACCAAGGGTAAATAGAGGTGGAAAGTGTAGCAGCAAAACAATGTTAAAGAAAATGGGAAAAAGGAGAAAGAAGAAAACAGAGGAAAAGGAGGAGAATTCAAGTAAAAATAAATAAAAAAAGAAAGTGTTTTTCAAGTAGGGTAAAGCAAAAGGACACTAGTAAAATCAGTGCCATGGAAAAGCTGAACTTGGCAGGGCTGGTTTTGCTTCCACTGGCAGAGAAGTTAGTGTTCTAGGTTTATCCATCTTTTGTGCTTCTGATTCTGGGTTGCAAGCTCTGATTTTTGGGCCTATAGTCAACTCAGTTTTATCTCAGACTTTGTTCTTACTTTCTCTCCTTTCTTGGTTTGATGCTTTTCACAAAGTTTAGCTTTCTTTCCATCATCATATCTCTACTCTTGAAAATAACAGGAAATCTGAATATTTCTGGTCATACATATTTCATATTAAGGTCAGCTGACCTGTACGTGGAGTTACTCCTTACTCCTTTTTGCGTGCATGTGTGCTTCTGTTTGTGCACATGTGTTTGTGTGTATCCACACACCTGTGGAAGCTAGAGGTTGATGTCAGATGACTTTCTCAATTTTCCTCCATCTTAATCTCTGATTCAGAGTCGCTCACTGAACCTGGAGCTCACTAACTTAGCCTAGGGTTGCTGGCCAGCAAATACAAATGACCTTCTGGTCACTGCCTTTCTGCCTGTGAGTGCAGGCATGTGCCACTGAACACAGCTTTGCTCATCGCTACTGTGATTCACGCTTAGGTCCTCATGCTTGTGGACTTTGCTGGGTCATGAATTTCCCTCATCCCATCTCTCTTTGAGAGTTTAGTGTCTTTTTTTTTCAGCTATTAAATTTGTCAAGTAAATCTCTCTTTATAAGCTATTGAAAAGATGGGACAAACAGTCTGATTAAATATTTAAATCACCTTCTGTGATAACCAACAAATAATACTACTAATAAAACTTAGTTTCTATGATAACCTGGTACAGGGATGCAAAACTTCTTTTAATTTTGTCTAATATAAAGAATTCTTTGCACAGTAAATAAAATCACAGTTCTGGTCTCGAGGTGGATATGAACTAAAGGGACATACACATCACACACACCAAGAACAGCTGAACAAATGAATATGCTCAGCAAGGGTCTAAAGATGGAGAAGTCATTTATTTTGATTTCTGGTATACAATAATAGAGTTTTAATGACATTTTACTCCTTCTTTTCAGATCAGTACAAATTTGGAAATCTTATGCATGGTTACTGTCAGTGCCAAAACAAGGAATTTTTGTCACTCTGTGAGAGTTTATTGTTTAATTGGTGAAGACATATAAGGTATACCCTTCCTTAGGCTTTCTATTTTTATTCTTATAAAAACCATGATAGTGGACATCTTATTTTAATTATTTAATTTAATTTAGATTTACCTTAGAGTACCCGTGTATGTGCAAGTGTGACTGTGTGTATTTATGAGAGAGAGAGAGATGCGCCTTGCATGTGTGTATGCATACAGAGGTCAGAGGCCAAACCCATTGGTTATTCCTCAGTCACAGTCTACTTGACTTCCAAAATGAGGAAATGAGGCCTTGTTGGTTTAGAACGAGCCCAGCAGGCTATCAGTCTGCCTCTGCCTTGCTACTCCTGGGATTACAAATTTGTGCCAATTTGCTAGTCTTTTTTTCTCTTTTAAGTATGTTCTAGGGGATTGAACTTGAGCTACTACTTATAGCCGTGGCTATTGCTTGGATTCTCTGAGCTGACTTAATATATTAGTAGTTTTTCAGTGTCTCGACCTGAAGCATTTTAGCTATTAAGTGTTGTCAGTAAAGCCCTGAGATACTTCGTGGTTTCCCTCTTTGAATGGTTCCTGAAAACGAGCTCCCCTTCTTTTGGTGCAGATACAAGCAGCATCTACTGACTTCCTCCCCTCCCATCCTGCTGTCATAATACTCAACATTGCAATTGATCTAACCAGAAATAGCTTCCACCTGATGGTGTTTCTGAGATAACTTTCTTTCCAAGATGAAATATTTAAAGGACTCAGAAGATTACTTTTTACATTCCATTTTAAATTATTAGATGGCCCTACTTTTGTGCTAGCTATATTAAGACTATTCAGACAGGGAGAGGAAAATAAGAGCCAGAAATGTTTATTTTCCAAGAAAAAGCCTTAGGGACCTAAAAATTACCAAACACAATATTTAGAAATTAAACTGTCAAGTTTATGTCCATTTGTAACAGTAAGTACATTTGTTGTACTTTTCATCATTTAAAAATGATACATATGTCACTTTTGAACCTGAAACCCTGATGCTATGACAATGCAGAGATTACATTGTTTTGGAGCTAGCAGGAATTCTATACTTTGTGAGATCATACAGGATGCTGTTCCCATCAATTCACTTTCTCTTCCTTTAGTGAACAGGGAAAACACCTCTTGCAATGCTTTGGACTAGAAGAGATTTTGACATGAGGGGTTTTGTCACATGTTAGTGTATTTTTGTCTACAAAATAAGCCTGTTTATATTTTATAGACACAGCCTGCAATATTCTCATAATTTCTATAAAGTATACTAAAGTTTATAGTTATATTTTTAACGTAGGGCTAGTTTAGTACACAAAAATTCTTTTAACCCATTTGCATCATGGAAAGTCTTCTCTTTCTCTTCTGTTGTGGTGAAAGCTTTGCTGAGAAATCTCAGTACTCAAGGCTGGTGTCCATGATCTTTTAGCAACTGGTTGCATTGTTCCAGACTCTTCTAAATTTTAACATTTCCAGTGAGGAAATCAGATGTTATTATGACAGTGTCCCTTTATACGTAACTATTGATTTCTCTCTTACAGTTTTTAGTACCCTGTCTTTATTATGTAGATTTAGTTAATACTATAATATGCTGTGAGGATTTTCTTTTCTGATCCTGTCTAGTTAGTGTTCTGTGTGCTCCTAGTTCCTGTGTGGGTGCTGAAGTCCTGCTTTATATCACTGAAGTTGGGTTATTCTCTTTAGTCTATGTCTATAGTATGAAAATTTAGTCTGTTCATGGTATTTTGTAAGTTCTGGATCTCTCTCTCTTTCTCTCTCTCTCTCTCTCTCTCTCTCTCTCTCTCTCTCTCTCTCTGTGTGTGTGTGTGTGTGTGTGTGTGTGTGTGTTTCTTATTCTTTGCTGAGTGGCCCGATGACTCTCCTTTATCTTCCTTTTCTGATATTCTATCTTCCACTTGATCTATTTTATTTGTAAGGCCTTCTGACCTTTCCAGTGACTTTGGTGTTTTCCAATTTCCCCTTTATGTTAGATTGAGTTCTCTGCAATATTTTCATCTTTTCACTAAATCCAGTCTTCAAATCCTAATTTTGTTCCTCACTTTATTCAGAAATAATCTTCTCTTTTCTGGGTCACTGCTACTGAGTTATTGTTATTCATCCCCTTTCAGTGCATTGAGCTATTCATGCCTTTCTTGAACTCTAGTTTATTATTGTTCTTTTGAATTCTGTATTTTGGTCTTCATCTACATAATTATCACTGGAGATATTTGTATAGGACTAGTGCACTTAGGGAGGGGCACACTGTCTTAGCCTTCTGTATTGTTTATGTTTTGTCTCTATGATCAATCTTATAAACTTCCTATTTGTTTGCATGCCTAATATGGTACTCCAGTCTGCCACATATTTGGCTAAGACAGTAAACAGAAGCTAAGCTATGTTAGGCTACCTCTCATAATTTCAAATTCTATTACATTTTAACCTCTGAAATTTTTTTGACTTGATATTCCTATTCTCTAGGTCTATCATCGTTCTACCTATATGGTCCAGTATTGTTAAGATGGCAGTATCATAACTTTGTACCAAGGTGGCAGCCCAACCTATGTAAATAAGATTTCCAGACTTATTCTTTATCAAAAAAGCCTTAAACTGTTGCCCTTGAATATATTAGAAGCAGCTTCATTATCTCTGATTTTCATGTGTTGATGTACATTCATTTCATACATAATTTTTGAATTTACAGCAAAAATCTTCTCCCTTAAGATGATCATATATTTTCTACACATTATTCTATTTCTGCGGCATATTACATATTAACTTGCATGTTGACCCATCCTTATCTTCCAGGGGCAAGTCATGTTTGTTTGTGCTACATTTGTTGTCTAATTCAGTTTGTGCGTTTGTTAATATTTTGTTGATGATTTCTTAATGCTTATTACACCTACATTTAATTACGTTTTTAATTCTTATCTAGTTTTGGTATTAGTATAACATTGGGAGATATTTGATTGCTAGTTAAATACCGTTATTGTGACTTTGTTGAAATTAATGAACCATGTTTTTTCATTAATTAATTAATTAATTAATTTTATTTGCTAACCACAGTTTCCCCTCCTCCCTCTTCTCTAGTTCCTTCCCCCATGCCTGCCTTCCACACCCCCTTTGTCTCCATTAAGAAGAGGTTAGGCCTCCCATAGGAGTTAACAAAACATGACATACCAAGTAGAGGAATTACCAAGTTCCTCCCTCTTCATCATGGCTGGGCAAGGCATCCCATAGGGAATATGTTCCAAAGAACCAGCTCATGCATCAGGGTTAGGTTGTGATCCCACTCCTAGGGGTCCCACAGAAGACCAACCTATAAAACTGTTACCCACATGCAGAGGGCCTAGGTTGGTCTCATGCCGACTTCTTAGCTATTGAGTGGGCCTTATTCTTATTAAAAACTCATCCTGTCAAGAATACTGTTAGGAATAAGTAGTTTTTGTTCCTTCTTTCAAGGAACTTAAAATTTTCTTATATTACAGAACAACATGTACACTTTGTTCACAGAAGTCTTGAATGTAACTAGTTTATGACTCAGATCATTAATGAAAGCTTTGAGAGAAATGTGGTGTTGTTATAACATCTGAAGCATGGGAATAGAAATTACAAGCTTTAATATGATTCTAATTCTCCTTACTTCTATAACAAACTAAACAAATAATGGGTTGCACAATTATGCACAACTTTAAGGCCAGCACTTGGAAGGCAGAGGCAGGCAGACGTCTGTGAGTCTCAGGTCAGTCTGGTCTATATAGCTAGTACCTGGCCAGCAGAACTGCAAAGTGAGATTTTCTTGTGCTACAGTGAATGTGTATATGATATATGTGAGTATCCACACATAAATCATTCAGTTACTGAAGAATTAGTAATCTATGCTGAGGGTATAATTATAATGATTACTAAGCATCTCTACCATTATCTAGATCGCTGTCAGTCATCTCATAACTCTACTTTATTTATTTTTATTTTTATGGTGCATTTTTCTTTCTTTTATTATTATTATTAAAAATTTTCACCTCCTCCCCTCCTCCCATTTCCTTCCCCCTCCCCGCATTCCCCTTCCCTATTCTTCTACAGTCCTAAGAGTAGTCAGGGTTCCCTGCCCTGTGGGAAGTCCAAGGTCCTTCCCCCTCCATTCAGATCTAGGAAGGTGAGCATCCAAACAAACCAGGCTCCCACAAAACCAGTGCATGCAGTAGAATCAAAACCCAGTGCCATTGTCCTTGACTTCTCAGTCAGCCCTCCTTGTCAGCCACATTCAGAGAGTCTGATTTAATCACAGCTCCGTCAGTCCCAGTCCAGCTGGCCTTGGTGAGCTCCCATTAGATCAGTCCCACTGTCTCAGTGGGTGGACGCACCCCTCATGGTCCTGACTTCCTTGCTAATGTTCTCCCTCCTTCTGCTCCTCATCTGGACCTTGGGAGCTCAGTCCAGTGCTCCAAGGTGAGTCTCTGTCTCTATCTCCATCCATCACCAGATTAAGGTTCGATGGTGATGGGAAGATATTCATCAGTGTGGCTATGGGAGAAGGCCAGTTCAGGTGCCCTCTCCTCCGCTGCTCAAGGAACAAGCTGGGGACGTCTTGTGACACAGCACATGTTTGGAGGTCAGAGGACAACTAGTTAGAGTTCATTCTCTCCTTCCACCACAAGGGTTCCAGAGACTGAACTCAGCTTATAAGGCTGTGAGCCAACTCATCAGCTCATAACTCATTTCTTGCCCTCTGCCCTCTATGTCATGGAAACACAATCATAAGCACATTATGCGTTCCCAGTAAAATTTAGTTAAGGTTTTCAGTGTTATGTTCAGAAAACTGCTTTCTATCAACATGAAAAACTAATCACATCATGTGATCATTCACTCTAATTTCTCAGCATGTAAGGTCATCTTTAATTGGTGTACCACAACTAAGGCATCTAAATTACAGCTTTCATGTGTTTTCTGGCTGTGAAATATCTGCCAAAAGAATTAAATGACCTCTATTTGCAAGCACGGAACAGAAAATCCTTGAGGGCAGGAAATCCACAGCCTTGTTTTATTTTTATTTTTATATTTTGTTGTGTGCTCTGAACATAATCATAAACAGGAGAGTGGTTAATAAATATTATTCAGATTTAGGCATGGGAAATAGGAGACACGGGCGCGAAATCCTGTTTTTATTGCTATCATTATGCTGATGATCCTCTGACCACTTCTCTCTGGTCGGTGTAATTGCATAGTCTTCATATTTTATTCATTAGTAGAGCTTCTCTGTGCCCATTCCTCTTATGCTGCTGCTGTGCTGTGCCCTCTGCTTCCTAATGGGTGCGATCTGTGGCTCCATCCAATTGCTGCCTGTGATGTGCTCAAGCCTCTAATGAGCACTAGACTTGCACCAATCAATTCAAGTAAGAGACAAATGAATAAAGTTTTTATTTTCTATTAGTATTGTGAAAGCCAACTCATGTTATCTTTGATAAATTTGTTCACCTCTTAAAACCAATTGGAAAGAAAGTCTGATTTATGTAGTCATTCACATCAAGTCTTCTTGCTGTGTTCTTTTCCTTTTTCTTTCATTATTTACCATAATCAGAAAACGCGTGTTAACTCTCTATAGCAACCTGCTAGAGTTTCGAGTTACAATCAGTTGTATCATTTTTGTGATTGTATGTGTTTAAAATAAATTGACCAGATTTTCCTGACACCATATCAAAGATGTGCATAAGTAGGAGAGGGATAGACAGTTTAGGGGAAGGATCAGTGATTCACTGCAAGAAAGAGACAGAAGAAGGATATAGAGAAAAGATACAAAAGGCAAGAGGGAAGAAGATAGAGACAGAGAATGAGAAATAGAGAGATGGGAAAAGAAGAATCAATAAAAAGTGCTTGTAGGCAAATTCCCATAAGTAAGATGAATTAAGTGTGTGTACATGTGTTTGTATGTGTGAACATGTGCACATCTGCACACGTGCTCTTAGGGCTAAGTAATTTTAATCAAGTAAAATAAACTGAATTTCTACTATATATTTATACTCAGTCTTTCATTCATTTAGGTAACTTTGTTAAATGCCTGAGTGCAATTTTATTCATTTACTGTCAACAGTTTCAGCTTCCCATTTTAGTATACTTTATTACAAATACATAAACAAACAAACTAGCTCTTGGAATTGAAAACTTTGTGCTGCTGTTAACCTTGATCAGAGAAAGTTCTTTTTTAAAGCACAGTGTTGAAGGCAGAAATTTCTCACTGTTCAAAGCTCTGAGAATAAGCTGTCATGAGTACTCAACTATAGATGAAACATTTATATCAGTCCTCATGCCTAAGATTTAGGGATCATCAGATAGAGGGGGACTGAGAAAATATAAATGATATTGCACAAAGAAAAGTGTTGTGAAATGTTGACGTCTTGCCATTATGGGGCTGTAGCAGTTGTATTGACCTGCACAGTGACCTCCACAAGATCAGAGGAGTCCAAAGGTTCTACAAGGGTCTCCAAATACCTATCATTGATGAGGAGCCACTGATGTCTGATGGCTGCTGGGTAAAAGGAAGTCACTTTTCTTTTAAGTGCAAGGAGAGGCTGTTCCATGCAACAGTGGATGGCCCTAAGTCCATCTGTATGTGGGCATGACTATCTAGAGTTAGAAGGTTATTAAATAATAAAGCAAAAATCAATTATAACCTTCTGCCCAGGATCCATATTATAATTTTATTGGTTTCTATGTGAGAATCAAATTCCTTTTGTTAAATGGTGGGCTAGTGTGCAATAAAATATGAAGAAGTGTTGTGTAGGCAGAAGAAGGAAGCATGGTTAAACTTGTAGTACTTAAAATCTTTGTCCTGCCATATTCACAATTCTTCTAGAAACTGCTTTTAACATATTAAAATGTTTTCTTATTGCTCTGATCTGAATGTTTGTGTTACCCAAAATTTATAGGTTGAAATATAGTCCCCAATGTGACTCTGTCAGGAAATGATTAGTTATTCATGTAGAGTCACCGTGTGGTGTTGGAGGTTCTTCTGTTCATGTGTAGTTTTCATTGGTTAATGAATAAAGAAACTGTCTTGGCCTAATTGATAGGGCTGAACTTAGGTAGGCAGAGAAAACAGAATTGAATGTTGGGAGGAAGAAAGCAGAGTGAGAGAGAGATTCCATGGATCCTTCTGCCTGAGACAGACGCTGGTTAGAATATTTTCTTGGAAGCCACTGCCATGTGGCAATATACAGATTAACAGAAATGAATTAAATCAAGATGCGAGAGTTAGCCAATAAGAGACTAGAGATAATGGCCAAGCAGCGTTTTAATTAATACAGTTTCTGTGTGGTTACAACAACCATGAATAGATTAATATCTTTCTTACTTGCTTTCTGTGTCTATAAAAAAAATCTGTGAAATCTTGTTCTATTCTTTAAAAAATTGGAGATTAAGTGGATCTGTCACTTTGTGTCTCCTGAAGTCATACAAAATAGTAATGGCAGGAATTGTGTGGCAGAGCAAACTGCTTCCATCATGGAAACAGGAGAGGAATCTTAAGAGTCTTTTTCAGGGGTGTACCCCTAGCGACTAAACACTTTTCACTAGGCCTCACTTCCAGTAGGTCTATCAAGGGCGTTTGGGCTCCAGCCCCAAGGCCCTCTTCAGAGTTTAAATTCTACCCTATAGCACGTGAAAGGAATTTCTTCCTTAGGGTATCTGAGGGCGAATGAACTCTCTTACACCATCTGTTCTGAGCAAGTCTCTTTATTCTTCTGATTCTATTCTAATTTTCTTGTCATAATTCTAAAGCCTCCCAGCTTACTCTCCTCTAGCCTGAAAAGTCTTCTTCTTACAGGAACGTTGAAGCAATGAAAAAATGTAAGATTTACCTAGCTCTTGTTAATTAAAAGTACATTCCTAGCATAAGTCATAGGGAGCTGAGCCCTTGCCACGACAACACAAGGTTCCAAGGTTACAGGACTAAGGCCATGACCAGACCAGGGGCGGGGGTGAGAGCAGTGCCCAATGACAAACTTTAAGACTTAAGTCTATTATTAGCAGACTGACAAGAGAAGAATTGGTGTGTTTCCTAGGATGCTTTTTATTACAACCCAGGTTGGACATCTGCTACTCTGACCATGTGTACAACTATTAAGTTTTTTTTTAATTTTCATTTATTTATTTATTAAAAATTTCCACCTCCTCCCATCCTCCTATTTCCCTCCCACTCCGCTCCCTCCCCCTTGTTCTCCCGTCCTAAGAGAAGTCAGGATGCCCTGCCCTGTGGAAAGTCCAAGCCCCCCCTCCATCCAGGTCTTGGAAGGTGGGTATCCAAACAGACTAGGCTCCCAAAAAGCCAGTACATGCAGTAGAATCAAAATACGGTGTCATTATCTTTGGCTTCTCAGTCTGCCGTCAGTGTCAGCCACATTCAGAGAGTCCAATTTGATCACATGCTCGTTCAGTCCCAGTCCAGCTGGCCTTGGTGAGCTCCCATTAGATCAGTTCATCTGTCTTAGTGGGTGGGCACACCCCTCATGGTCCTGACTTTCTTGCTCATGTTCACCCGCCTTCTGCTCTTCATCTAGGCCTTGGGAGCTCATTTATGATCTATTTACAAAAAGTCTTTAGTCTAGTTTGAACTTTCTCTAGGGTGAAAGTGAACTAATTATGTGCAGTTAGTTCTGAGAAAAAGGAACAAAGCAGACTTTTAAGTGTCTACAGTTCTTGTACAAATAGATCTAGTTATGAAGCATATCTTAGTATATATTATCTATCATCTATCTATCTATCTATCTATTATCTATCTATCATCTATCTATCTATCTATCTATCTATCTATCTATCTATCTATCTATCTATCTATCTATCTTTCTATCTACCTACCTATCTATTTGTCTATACCTATCTAAACTGAAAGATAGATATACATCAAAATTATACAAATAAGTGAAAAGTCATCTTCCTGACCACTCAGAGATATATGTACCCATAAGATTGAGATGCAATCATTAGATTACATGTAAATATCACATGAGAATACACACTACAATGCAGATACTGGGTAGATACCAAGCTGCTTTAGCAAATGTGAGCCACAGTTTCCAGGACTTGCCTGGACAGGATTAACCTCCATCAGAGTATCACTCCTCTTGTGGGTTGACTTCTGAACTACCAATTTCCATATGGTGTCTATTTCCAATACCTCTGACATAGGTCCATAGTCCTTTCTAATTCATTTTGCTGGGCGTGAAGTTGCTAACACCTAAGCCAACTGAGCACAGTCAACGTCCATTGCATCAGTGGCTTCTATAGAGAAGACCTAAGAAGAGATGCTTCAGTTCTTCTACCATATAATGACAGAGCAAAAGGTACTATCTCGAAGCCAGTGGCAGACTCTCACCACTGATTAGTAGGAGGAGTAGACTCTCTCCTACTTCCCACTATCCAGAAAAATGCAATTTAGATTTCTATTGTTGGCAGATTCTACAGTCCATGTGATTTCACTGTAGGAGCTGAAATGGAATAAGACACGGCCCAATTGATTCTTATAGTGAAAATGAACTTAATGCAGTAGGTAAAATAGAAAATTAGTGTTGAATGTTATATATCTTTTCATTAATGGATATTACACTAGTGTGAACAAAATGATGAGTGTCTTAAATAACTATTTCATTGCCTGTTAGATGTCATTCAATATGAACTTTTTACAAAAAAAAGTAGCATGAACAATGTGGTTGTAAATCTTATGACACAAACATTTTCAGAGTAGTTCTTATCTTGGTAAATGATAAAAATTACTAGAGATGGGTCACTTAACATTGGAAATCACTTGAAATTTTGATTAGCGGTGCAACACTTAATCTTTTGCACATTATTTAATAAAATTGTTTACTTATTGACTATATATATCTATATAACTAAAGTTTAAAAAATCTTCAAGAATATTTATTTAGTTCATAGTGAAGGTATTATTGATAAAATATTTTTAAAAAACTTGTAAATTTGCCATATTTTCTTTATCAGTTCTTTGGTTGATGGTCATCTAGGTTGTTTCCAGGTTCTGGCTATCACAAATAATGCTTTTATGAACATAGTTGAACAAATGTCTTTGTAGTATGATTGAGCATCTTTTGGGTATATGTCCAAGAGTGGTACTGCTGAAACCTGAGGTAAGTTGAGTTGCAAGTTTTTGAGAAACTGCCATACTGATTTCCAAAGTGGTTGTCCACTTTTCATTCCCACCAGCAATGGATGAGTGCTCCCCTTACTCCACATCCTCTTCAGCATAGGCCATCATCAGTGTTTTTGGTTGTAGTCATTCTTACTGGTGTAAGACGATATCTCAGAGTTATTTTAATTTACATTTCTGTGATGGCTAAGGATGTTGAACATTTCCTTAAGTGTCTTTTGGCCATTTGAGATTCTTCTGTTCAGAATTCCCTGAATACGACTCAGCAGTAAAAAACAATTACATCTTGAAGTTTGCATGCAAATGGAGAACTAGAATTAGATAGTGCTGTGTGCAATTATAGAAACAAGCCAGTAAAAGATAGCATGATTTCAATAATGTGTATATTTCCCAATTGATAAAAAGTATTTTCAATTTAAAGTTTCATAGATGAATTCTTAGCCCAAAATGGGGAAGGGTTAGAAGGACTTCCAAAGAAAAGAGACTAGAACTTGCAGGTGTCCCACTGTGGAAATGCAGAGGTCAAGCACATCCAGAGGAGAGCATTTTGCAGGCAGTGAGCCAAACAAAGTAAAACAAGATATTTTTCTCAAAATGTTAAAAGGATAAACTTTGGCAGTTTGATTGAAGAGTTAGCATACATCTAGGAAAATAAATAAATCTGAAAACCCTTGGAGGTCAAGGGTTCAGAAATCTATATTTCATGTTACAAATGGTGTTTCTCTTTAAAAGTTAATTTGGCAATGAGATAATGTTGAATATTTTGTGGCCAAAAAGATCCCTAGTGGAAGCTTTTGGTGAATAGTCCTTCATTTCTGGGTGGAGGTGTGTGCATGCAGAACTGTTGGGGTGTGTCTGAAGATTCAGGAAGTGTGCGTTCAGTGGAACAGAGCTTGCTTATAAGGACATGGCTGTCTTTCATGCCTTGTTAATCAAGGAATTCCCTGTGCTTGATTATGGCTCCCAGCTTCTTAGCCTAGAAACCCAGGGAGGGTAGGAAACAAGAGAGAAACCACGGTGGACAGGAACACATATGCTGTTGTGAGACATTGATGGAAATGTCCATTACATGGTTCATGAAGATGTAGGCTGGATAAGCTGGTTTTAAAGGATTTAGGTACAGGAAAGAGGTGAAATATCTATACAGAAGGATAAAGAAATGTGCTCCCACACCTGTGAGAGCCAGACCCAGTACTGTGGTAGAGAATGGGAGCAGTCTTGTGAATACGGCCTAGCTTTTGTGTGATTAGATGGACTAATGATGGGTAGCCTGACCCAGGAACAGAGTGGACACAAGGGAGTGCCCTCATCAGTCTTCTCAAATGAGTGTGGCTAATGTGTGTGTGAAGCCATCTGAGACAGGATTTGAAACTGTGTTAACTAAATTCTGCTGAGGACAGAATTAGAGTAATAAGCAATTGTATGAATTTGAACTCTGCTCTTCTAACCTCTGCAAAATTTTAAACAATTTCTTGCTCAGTGACTTCTGTTCTTACAAGCTTTACAGAACATTTTAAGCCAAGAGGCCATAGTTTCCCCTTTGACAGGCACTAAGTTTGTAATTCTAGAGAAAGGACTCAGTTGGTTCTTGTTATATAACAAGTCTTTTCCAGCTATCATATTTTTGATGTCTTATTTTAGAGTATTTTGAAATTTTCATATATATTTTAAATATACATGTGTATAATTCAGATCAAAGGTAAGACACTATTCTGAGATTGTGACCCATGTTAGTTTCCTGTTTGCAGCATGCATGGATTTGATGGCTTTCTGATTTTAGTAAAGAGAACAAGAAGTTAGGAGATTCTATGTGGTCCCTGAGGAAGTCAGAGGGAGGGAGTTTGTGTAGAAACAATCAAAATTCATTATTTATTATTTAGACAACCTAATGAAGACTCTAGTATGTTTTTATAGCCTATCATTCCTTCATTTAAATTACTTTGTTCAACATCGGAGTGAAATTTTATAGAACAGTTTTATACAAGTTTAGGCAAATTGGATTTCCTAACAGGAAGGATGATTATTGGAATATTTATCTGTACAGGTGTCTTTTGTTTCATTGTCAGATTTTCAATACAGATGAGTAGACATACGAGGGTAACTGAGGAGACAATGTGTACTTGAGAGAATCCCTAAGAAAGTGATGCTTCATAGTTAATAAACATCTGCAGCATTGCCAAAGCAATGATTGTGATATTGGCTCAAGAACAATTGCTCTGAGGGACTATGATGTTTTTTCATTCCCTTCTATAATAGCAGCTGTTTGACATAATTTAATAAAAGTATTACTGAAGTTTGGAGCCTTATGATCTGAAGTCACATCTTCCTTCTTATATGAAGTTGAAGATTTGACTACTCCTTTGCTCACTTCCATTTCTTTATCTACACAGTAAGAGGATACATGTTCATGCGTTGTTGGAATGACTAAATGAGATATGTTATGTCAGCCTTGTTTTCAATGCTAATGGTATGGGAGTCCAATTTGGATTCCTTTGTTGGAAAATGGGAAGAAATGGTTAGGTATATTTATAATAGAATTGATATAAAATGTTTCCCTAGAATTGTACTCTCCTCTCAATAGTAGCATTTTCTCTCACTGACTTCCACATATTGTCCAAACTCTACTTCAGATCGATGTCATTCTGATTAGAATTAAAGCTGATGGTCAATTTTTATTTTCTTTCTGTACCACATTTTGAACTCTTGATAATAGGATTCTTAGTATTTGCATGAACATGGTAGATATTTAAGGACATTATGAAGTTTTGTTATTGTGTAACCACCATAGAGTACACAAATACTGAAAGACAATTGTCACATGACAAATGTACTCACTCATAAGTGGTTTTTAAACATAAAGCAAAGAAAACCAGCCCACAAACCACAATCCCAGAGAACTTAGACAACAATGAGGACCCTAAGAGAGACAAACAACGATTCTTATGAAGTTACTTGGCAACCTAAGTGACATTTTGGAACCACTGTTGTCTGGTGGTCCACTGTTTATCAACATGGCATTATACAGTATGTGACTGGATCTCTGTGAAGATAAGAGAGGTAGTGGAGCTAGAAAAAAATGAATCATTTGGTTAAGTACTTGCTACAGCAATGCAAAGAACATGAATTCCATCTCCAAACCCATGTAAAGAAAAGTACTATGAATGGTGCATGTGTGTGATCCCAGTGGTGAAGGGAGTAGGGTAGGAAGACCCCTGTGGTTTACAGTCCAGAAAACTCAGGCTCAGTGAGAGACCAACTCAGAAAATAAGATAGAGAGGGGCTGAAGGGATGGCTCAGAAAGAACTGGCTGCTCTTTCCATTGTTGAATTTCCAGCAACCATGTGTTGTCTCACAACCATCTGTAATGAGATCTGGTGCCCTCCTCTGGCATCTAGGCATACACACAGGCAGAACACTATACATAATGAATAACTCTTTAAAAAATAAGATAGAGGACAGTTGAAGAACATACTAATATTAGCTTCTGGCCTACACGCATGCACACACACACACACACACACATACAATGTGTGCACGCACACATGCAAGCACATGCATACACAAAGGCACACACATACATTCATGCAAAAACTGGAAATATTTTAATCATGTGTACTTTGTGTTGTGGTTTTTGGTTAGAAACCATATCACCAAAGTCTAAGGAAAGGCTTGATCATTAGCTGTTGGGTCTAATTCTTGAGAGGTCATTATTGTGAGAGCATCTGGCTTCATATATGGATGAATTCATTGGTGTGGTGAGTCTATTGTGATGTGGTAGAAAGAAGGGCATAGTAATTATGTGATGGGATGCTTGCCTTGAAGAGTATATCCTGTCTCTAAATGTAAATACTGTAAAGTAAGCCATGGTTCTCTAACACAGCCTTCTGTGATGATACTGTGATTCGCTTTTGCTCGAGAAACAACAGACTGTGAACTCAGAAACCTTGTCAAAATAAAACCTTTCTCTACCAAAATGCTTTACATAGAGATTTTGTGACAATAACAAAGAGTGAAAAAATAGTACAGGAAATGTTTTGTTGTTGTTCTTTCCTACTTGTTTTGTTTTCTGTACTGTCCGTCATCTGTGGAAAACTCTGGACTGATGCCCTTTCTTAGTATTTGACTATTCTTTTTGGGAAATTTTTATTTTATTTTATGTTTATGAGTGTTTTACCTGTATGTATAAATGCATGTATATATGAAAATATACATGTATATTTGTTTATTCATAAGTGCATCTTGTGTGTGCCTAGTGCTCACAGAAGTCAGAAGAGGGCAGCTAATTCCATGGAACTGGAATTGGCGATAAGCTACCATAATGGATGCTGAGAATCAAACCCAGGGCTTTTGAAACAGAAACAGCTGCTTTTAACTGTAGATCTCCTTCCCAATAAAACTACTTGACCTTTATGCAAGTTCATATTTTAATTTCACATACACATCAGGCACCATCCTATGTATGGGGTAATAGTTATACATAAGGCATAGTCGGTTTTATCATAATTCAACTGAAGAGTGAGAGAAATCCAACAAATATTTTATAATATTTTACAAATAAAATAATCCATAAATAAAACAAGAAAAAGCATTATTCATGATGTTGGAAGGTGACTCAGTGCTAAAGAGCATGCACTACCCTTGCAGAGGAGTCATGCTAGCTTCCCAGCATCCAAGTCAGGTCACCTCCTGCATCTTCCACTGTTCTGTGTCAGTTGGCACCTGGAATCTTATACACAAACTCACACATAAACACACATATCTACATGATTAAAAGTGAAATAAAAAGTCAAATAGTTTCTTAGGATAACAAGCATATTTAAGATCATAAGAAAATAGGTTTGCAGTACTTTTTTGTTCTAGTAAACAAGAAAGACATATGACTTTACTTCAGACCCCAAATATTCAGCAGTCAGCTACTGTAAAGACCCAAGTAGAAGTTAGGACAGAGTATAGCCAGTGGGAAGGGTGGTTGTAAGAGCTGCTAAGACTGCAGTCTGATTGGAGACTGCTGCATGAGCTGGTGTGAAGTAAATAATGTAAAAACACAGTCTATGACAGGGAAATGTCCTTAGTGCAGAGGGCCTCAGCCTTCATAATGTTGTGACCCTTTAATACAGTTTTTCATGTTGTGGTGACTTGACACCATAAGTGACCTGCCGCCGTAAAAATATTTCCATTACTACTTCCTAACTAACTTTGTTACTTCTATAATTATAACGTAAATATCTGATATGTGAGTCTCAGGTTTTAAAACCTCTGCTGTAGAGTCTCATGGGTCTGTGAATTTTATTACTGTCTTTAGGGGAAATCCAGGAAGACTGTGTATAGAAAGGTGAATCATCTGTTATCCACCATCAACCCCTATCTACACACACTATATCCAAATGAAAAAGAATGTATGTTTGAATGTATTTGTAGTAAATATGTTTGGGCTATAAATGTATCTTTTTCCTAAAGTATTCTATGATGGCTATTTATTTTACATTTACATTTGAATTGCATATTATAAATTATCTAGGCATGATTTGATCTTCAGAGGACAACAATGTGAGTCCTATAATAACTCCTTGTCATTGTATATGAGGGATTTTAGGTGCTCCATGGTTTGGTAGCCTCAGGTTCCAGGAACCAGCTTCTCATCAAATGGTCTTTGAGGACTGGCAAGATAGTTCAGTGGAAAGAAGGGCTTGCTATAAGCCTGTTGACCTGAGTGAGATCTCCGGGACCCACATAGTAGAAGGGCAGAACAGACTCTTACAAGTTGTCCTCTGACTTCTACATCTGGGTACATATATCAACAACCTCCCCCCAATACACACACTTAAGCACAGATGCATGCGCTTACTTTATTAGTACTGTAGATAACTGAAAGATTTAAAGTGTTTTATATTCTGTGAGAACAGCATTCATTGGCTGGAGAAATGGTGGAGTCTGACATTTTGTGTTTCTGTTTATTATAGCAAACGAGAAACCCGACAAAGGTGGCCATGATGATCTAAACTAGGTTATTCTTTTGATATGATCATCCTAAAGTTGCTGATAATTTTTTACCTATGTCTGCATCTGTGTTACTTATAGACAAAATGTGGATTAAAGTATTTACCTTTAAAGTGTTTTGAATTTTAAGTAAAGTAAGGTTCAACATGGCTGGAAACTGACTGGAGCAATTTAAGGGCTCAAAATGGGCAAGACTTTAACATAAACACACTCCTGGGCTTTGGCTCCTTTATTTAAAGCAATCCGCAGTATCTCCAGTGGAACCCAGGCAGCAGGTGTTTTGGTTGTCCAGTTCTTTTGTCATTGTTATATTTTCTTACATCACCCAGCACAGGTTAACTTATATCGTCATCACCATACTTCACAGCTGACTTTGGCTGAGCTCAGTGACGGTTTTCCCCTTCTCACATCACACTTGGATACAGATTGGTAGCCCTACTCTATTTTGTATTTCTAAGCTAGACCTTCAACATTTTTCATATCAGAAATTTTGTGGCAAAGCTTGGAGAGATGCAGGATTGCTCAGTGGTTAAAGAGTTTTCCACATAAGTAAAATTCTGAGGTGGGATCCCTAGAACCCTTATGAGGACACAAAGTGTTGCCCATGTGCATACGCCAACTCTCGTAGAGCAAGATGAGAGGCAGCAATGAGAGAATTTCTAGAGAAGGAACCTGTCTCAAACAAGATTTAAGGCAAGGATGAATACTGACGGTTGTCTTCTGGCCTCCATATGTGCAAAATGGTATGGTAGGTATATACACCCTCACTAACACACACACATGCACACACACACACACACACACACACACGCATGCAATGCACACCACCACATGCTTACCCACAAAGATTAAACAAAGAATAAATAACTTGTATGGTAAATGAAAGATTTTACTCCCATGCCAAATTTCTCCAAATTATTACCAGTTCCCATAAATTTATCAAAATATCCCAAACAAGCAAATTTTGTTTGTGAATTTCACACTTTTCAATACTTCTGGTTCATTGAAAAGTTTATTAGTCTATGCAAATGTGGGTAGAGATCAGGATAGGACCACACTTTTGTAAAGCTTATTAGTCAAGACCTGAAACCCTGTCCCTGAAGTATTTGCCATGTGACTTTGAACACATCATTTAATCTTGAGTTCTTCATCACTGTTCTTCAGAAAAAGGAAAATTTTCAAAAAATAGTATTTTTTTCTCATAAAATGTTAAGGTCAATAGAATAATTTTAGATTAGTCCTCACCTGCCACTTTCGAGCCCTGTGCTGTGCTCCAGAGAGCCTTGGCTGCTCTGGCTTTAGGTGACTTCATCAAAGAGATGTCTATCATTTGTTTGGAGCAGCAGTGTCATTAATCTCTTCCATTTCTCCCTCTCCCCTTTGGGTTCGCTTCAGCTGAACAAGCAAGAAAGAGAACAATGAACAATATTATGGAAATGTTAATTCCTACTGTGGCTGAGTAGCTCTTAATCACACTATTAAGTGTATTCTCTGATTTAATCATCCTGGCTGACAAGCAAGAAGACCAGGATGGACATTGATGAATGTCTGTCATTATCTTCTGATATGAATGAGGTTGCTTTCTTTCTAACTAAATGTTAGCTGTTGTTTTTTCCCCTCAGAAATTGTGTTTGTGTGTGTGTGTGTGCGTGTGTGCGTGAGTGTGTATGTATTTGTGTGTGTGTGTGTGTGTGTGTGTACATGTATAGGGATGTACACATGCATGTGGGCACAGAGGCTGATGGTGACTGCCTTCCTCAGTCACTCCCCTTCACACCTAAGTTTTTGTGACAAAATCTGTCATTAGAGTTCACTAATTCAGTTAGTTTAGCTGACAGGTAGGCACCGTTGCCAGGCTCTGGCTGTTTGGTGCTAGAATACAGACATACTGCCTGCCCTGGCTTTAGATGGGCTGGTCCTCACACATGTTCAACAAACTACTTCGCTGACTGAGCCATATCTCCAGCCCTACTGTGTGTCTATCTCTTCTCTTATACAATTGTTTAGCTGACTTGCTGTAGACAGAGACTGCTTGTTCATTCCCAGCTGCCCAGACCCGAAATAATCACACAGAAATTACATTAATTACATTGCTGTTTGGCTTATTATCTCAGGCTTCTTGTGAACTAACTCTTCACCTTAAATTAAATCATTTCTATTATTTTGTATTTTACCATAAGGCTCGGGTTTTACCAATAAGGTTCCTAGACGTCTGACTCTGCCTTCTTTATCCCAGCATTCAGTTTAGTTTTCCTGTCTAGCTCCATTCTGCCCTGCCACAGGCCAAAGCAGCTTTACTCATTTAACAATAAAATCAGCACATATACAGCAAGACATTCCACACAAAGCTACATTGTGTTTTCATAGAAGAAGTAATTATTTGGCCTTAGAATTTCAGTGACCTCAACTTTCTCTGTTATTTTCTATTCCCACACCCTCAAGTTGTAATCAGTAACAGACAATGCTTAGTGCATGTGGAGTCCTGTTTCTCTAAAGATACTGTAGTATATCAGATCTCTTTTTTGTGGGGTCCTCACCTGCTCAAGTACTTCCCTCCCCAAGACAGTCTTGGTGGAAGTCCTCAACATGGAATGTCTAAACAAGAGTCACTGTTTGCATAAGACTCTTTACAGTTATTGGCCAAAAGTCGATGTCTTGGACTGAGTTGTATTTGAATACTTATCTCACTCAGATTTATGTTACTCATAGCTGAAGACATTCTCTTCTTCCTCCAGAAGTTAAGAGAAATTCAATGCAGGCAAAGTTTTTTAAAATTTCTGTGACTGATGAATCATAGCATGACCTTGCACAACATAGACCTGATAAATCATTAATTTAATGATTGTAGATACTTTTATATTATTTTATGAATAATTCATTGTACTTAATTATTCATATATACTTTATATGTCTATACACACACACACACACACACACACACACATATATATATATATGTATATATATATATATGTCTGGCATGCATACATATACACACACAGAGAGAGAGAGAGAGAGAGAGAGAGAGAGGAGGGGGGTTGACTTGTGGATTTGTTGTTTGGACATGAAGTGTCCCACACAGCTTCATATGCTTGAGCACTTACTTCTGGGTTGAGGGGGCTTTGGAGGAAGTTTGTGAGATGAAGTCTCATAGGAGAAAGTAAGTCACAGAAGTAGTGTTTGTAGTTCAAGACCCCCTTTTTTTCCTAGTGTGGATTGAGTGCAGATGAATTGTGACCATCCAGCCTTCTGTTCCTGTCACCATGACTTCTCTGTCATGATAGACTTTGGAACAGTGACCCAAAATAACACTTTTCCCCATAAGCTGACTTGGTTAGAGATATTTTTTTTTAAGTTGTAGGAAGGAGAAAGTGCTTAACAAGGTTGTAAGTGATTACCCATGAAAATAGTTTCTCCAACATTCTCAGAAGAGCTGCTAAGTTAACACATAAATGAAAGGTGTTAGACACAGAGTGGAAGAGATGGAGGTGGAGCTCACGTGGTGGACTGCTTGTTTAGCATGCATGAAGCCCTGAGTTCTATCCCCAGCACTGCATATACTGGGTATCGCATTGAGACAAAGGGATCAGGAATTCCAGGTCATCCTTGGTGACATAATGAGTTTGAGACCAACCTGGGATACAGAAGTCCCGATCTTAATTAGAAAAGCTTCAGAGCTGAGATGAGACCATCATTTTTAGGAAAACTGGTCATATAAATTGAAGGAACTTACAAATACCCTATTTGGAAGGGCTGATAGGTGTAGACATATAGATTGCATGGCAGAAAACAGGGCTGGGTTGAAAATAAGATTGAGTTTACTCTTCCTTTTGACTTACTGAGCTTGCCAGAATGTAAAGCTGTGCCCACGTACCATCTCAAAACAACGAATGCTCAGGGAATATCATGGAGAAAGGAACAGAAAGCTGTGAGAGCCAGAAGGTCAAGAAGATGCTATGAAACTGTTTCTCCAAGAAAGGACAGGGAAGCGACATCAATGATACATCAATGAGGGGGCTGTTCAAACAAGACATGAATAATGATAATACCAAAATATATGCCAATATAGAAAGGGCAATTCTGTTGGGGACCCACTGCTAGACAAGAAAGCTGCAGGCAACTAATGACTGCTGAGAGAGGGAGAGTTAATCTTTCCTAGAGATTAGTCCCCTAATTGGCTTTCCAGTACCAAGTGGTCAGCCCAGAAATAATATGCAAATAAGCGAAAATAAATGTACTCAGCATATTGTATTTATATATTCAAGCATATATGTTTAATAAAAAGATAATGAGACTAGCAATGTAAAAGGAAGGACTTGGAAGAGTGGGACATTGAAGGGGATTGAGAAAGGAAAGGGAAGCAAGGAAATGATGCAATTACATCTTAATTAAAATTAAAAATAAGAAAAGGAAAAAACTAATTCTCTGAAGAATGTGAGACAAAACAAAATAAAATGAATTAAAACAGTAATAGCAGTGGCAGCCACAGGTCAGCACAGCAGGCTTCTGAACTCCAGAGCTCTCTAGCTCCTTGCTCATATTTTTCATGAGCTACCCTCACTATTCCTGTAAGTAAGCACAGCTAAACTGTCCTGGCTTTTGTGCAGACATCCCTGAGAGGCTGTGTGTTTGCAGTCTTTTAAACTTTAACAATTCAAAAGTAAAGAGAATCTCCAGTTTGAATTCTGTTCATTAAACTCCAGTTGTGCACAGAGGCTGGTCCATGGCTTCACGTGGATTTATTGTATCAGGAAAACCATAATTGACCTAAGCCTTCACAAAATAGTCTTAAACCTAATTATTCTATTCAATGGATTGTTTTCAGGATGGGAGGTGCCACCATGGCTGAAGTGTTTGTTTTTTAATTATGAGAACCTGAGTTTAATCCTCAGCACTTATTTTAATAAAAAAGAAAAAGAAAAAGCCAGATGTGGTGGTGTAAATCTGGCTGTGCCCATGATTATATACAGCCCTAATTTAGGGGAACTAGAGATAAGAGGATCCCTGGAGTCTCCTGGTATAGGTGACTTGTTATATTCCAGGTTCAAGGAAAGATCCTGTCTCAAAAAATAAGGTGCGGTGCATTTGAAGAAGAGTCTGGACACTCGTTTCTAACCTCTACCTGCACACACATGAATACACACACAGGCACACATATTATGTTTTCTTGTCTCCTTAAGCCATTTCTCTGTAAGTTGCATATTTGCACTCTTTGGGGAAGCTGTAGGAGCAGTCTGGTTGATCTTACTTATTAATAAATTTTTTTAACTTGATCTTATACAATGGTTGGAATGCAGATCCAATATAGTTCTTTACCAGTTTATAAAGAAGTACCAATGGGTTAATATTCCTCTGAACTCTCTTGTCTTCCATTTCTCATTCCATTCTGTTTTTCTTGACCTTCCTCTTTCTTTATCATTTCTTTCCTGTCTTGATCCTACTTCTTCTCTGTCTCTCTCTCTCTTTCTCACCCACACACATGCATACACATGCACACACAGCATGTGCACACACACACTTGGCTTTCATGACTCTTTCTTTTGTGTGCATGTGTGCATATGCATGCATGTTGAGATCAGAGATCATTGAATGTTTTTCTTGGGTGCCTGCCACCATGCTTTCTCCCTCACTGGACCAGAGCTCTGGGAAGTATAGGCTAGTTGGCCATGGAGCCAGAACATCCATCTGTCTCCACCTTCTCAACACTAGGGTCACAAGGGAGCACCACAGTATCTGGACTTTTCTTTTTTCTTTTCCTTTCCTTTTTTTTTTTTTTAATAATGTAGGTTATACGGGTAGGGATCAGTTCTTTAGCTAACAAGACCAGCACTTGACTGTCTATGATTTCTCCCCACCTATAATTTGTATTTTAAGATATTTTTGCTGTTAACAATGTAAAGTCAGAGGCACAATTTGTTTGTTTATTTGCTTTGGTTTTGTTCTGTTATTTATTCCTGATGATGTAGTGCTTAAAGTAGTGCCCAAAATGGATTAAAAGCTTTGGTAAATGCTTGTTGAATAACTCAATATATTAAATATAAATTAGTAAAGATATTTTATCCATTCACTGATGGAGCAGTTTTCTGTCAATAGAAATATTTCAAAGGCCAAAATTTGCAGTTAAATATAGATGATTTCCTTGACTATATGATTAGGTTGTGAGTTAAGGCAAACCACAGTTGTTTGTGGTTCTCAGTTTCCTCATTTTCTCCTCTCTCCATTACTTTTACAATGGTGAAGAAATAAAGATGGGTTATCCAATAAAAAAAATGAACCTTCCTACACACATATTTAAATATGGATATATTTAGTAATTTTTGTTTCCTCCCTTTTCGCTTTTTTTTTGTATACAGTTAAAATAAATAACCTGTCAGCTGTTCAGGGCCCTTGAGAATGAATTGTAGCCAGGGATTTAGGAGGAAGGCAATCTATCTGACGTTTACTTGAAATGAGAGAGATGTTTTTTGTCATTTAAGGAGAGAAGAGTACCAGTTCACAATCATCCACATGGAAATTCTAAGCAGGAAGACAGCACCAACGCGGTTGTAGAATAAAAGACATGTGTAGTGGCTGGGGGTGGATATTTCCAGCTCTTCTCAGTGAAGCAGTCCATCAAAATGACTATGTTTCTCACAAATAGTTCCAAATTTTTCTCATGGCTTATAGCATTGGCCTTCTGATTGTCTTCTCTTTGTCTGCTTGTTGTGAAGACTTCCAGGAGAAGTGAGCTGTGGGGACAATTCAGAGAAGAATTTAGTGAGTACTTTGTAAATGTAGAGAGTGACTGTAGGCAAATAAAGATGCCCCTGTACAACAAAATCTTGCCGGTGTAAAAGTCCCAACTGAAATTAGCTACTGCTTTAGAATGGTTATTTGGTTTGCTTTCAGGCAGTATTTTTTGTTGCCCAGTTTAACCCCAGACTTGTTGTATAGCTAAAGACAACATTGAAGTTTTGATCCTCTTGTCTACATAACCCTAGTTCTGGGATTCTAGGCCTGCAACACTATACATAGTTTATGTGTGTGGTGCTGGGAAGCCAACCCAGGGCTTTGTACATACTAGGCAACCACAGCGCTCTGTGCCCATTGGACTATATACATCCTCAGCCTCAAGAGTAGAGTAATACATCTCAAAAATGAGTAAAAGAACTTGTAATTTTTATTATTGTTTTAAATTTGAAGTATCTGACATTTACTAAGCAACAGGAAGACAGCCAATGGAAGCTGATGCTGTCCAGGGACTCCATTTCTCGGCCTGCTCTTGTTTGGATTGTAGTATCAATTTCTGAATAGCACTTATAGGCTACTGTGGTATTCACAATCATTAAAGACTACAGAAGGATAATAATGAAATTAGCCCCCTGAGCTTAGGTTTTTGTTTTTCTTCCTGAATGAATCATAGTTCCCTAAAGGTCTCCAGGGTATGGTCTTCATAGGCTTTTTTCTCTTAAGTGAAAGTGTAACATGAGGGCCAGCTTGTTGGGGTTTCTGTCCCGCCCAGTACCCCAACAAGCCAGCAAGTCCCAAGGAAAATCACACGGAGTCTATATCAGGTTATAAACTGATTGGCTCATTAGGTCAGGCTTCTTGTTAACTCTTATAACTTATATTAACCCATTATTCTCATCTATGTTAGCCATAATGGCTCCATACCTTTTTCAGCTGGGCAGGTTACATGCTGTCTCTTCGGTAGTCTGCACAGGAATGGCTGAGGAACCTTTCTCCTCCCTAGCCTTATCCTATTCTCATTACTCCGCCTCTACTTCCTGTCTGGTTGACCCACCTATACTTCCTGCCTGGCCAATCAGCATTTTATTAAAATACATGATTGACAGAATACAGATAATTCTCCCGCACCATGAAAGTTTATGACTTCTCTTAGAGCTTAAGGTGCTTCTGGTATTGTTGAAACAAATCAGTGGGTCAGATTCCTCTTGCATGTGCCTACATTCTGTTTCACCTTAATTTCCACCCTCTTTGATATCTACCAAAAAGAACACAGGATTGGCTAATCTTGGCCCTTATCATGTTATTTTATCTTTGGTAGTTTCAAAGGAAAGTCATTTTATCCACATATATGAAGGTGTGTGTGTGCGTGTGTGGTGTGTGTGCGTGTGTGGTGTGTGTGTGTGTGTGCGCGCGTGTGTGTGTGTGTTGTTTGCTTAAAAACAGATTCAAACTTTAGAAAGAAGACCAAGAGAGTAATGTCTGGTGATTAAAGTGACGTGGAGAAGCAAATGTAGGAGAAATGGCAAACAGGTCATGAGAAATTACACAGAAAATTTTTCTAGTTTTGGCTTCATTACGTTTTTATTTTATTTTTCTGGATGGACATGTGAATTCTTCTCTCTGTGTTGAGAAGCAGACCATCTCGATCATCTTGGCATTCAAAAGTATCCAAATACGCTGTTCCTTTGAGGCATTGCCTGGGAAAGTTCAGTTTTCCTTTTAATTCCACTGGGTGTTGGTGGAATAGCACACAATATGACCAGTCACTCAAAACACATGTGGCACTGACTCACTTACAGTAACCTTTCAAAACTATTTTTCTAAGAAAATGATTTTGTATGTTTTAATTTTCACTTTGTTTTACTGAAAACTATGTCAAAACAGTTTATTATGCATTTTTCAAACTGTAAATTTTGCATTGCTACATTTGTAAATAAAGTATGGTTTTAAATGTTTTTAAGCTGATATGACTAACTCAGTTGTAATATTGTTTAATTGTTCTCTGTTTTAGTTTATGTCCCTGACTTCTAATGTTGTCATTCATCAGTGTTTAACTATGTCCTTTTAATAAAAAAGTTTATACATGCATAACTGTATGTGTGCGTACATATATATACTAAAACATAGAGAAATGAAAGAGATAAAGGAAGAAAGAGAAACTAAATCCAGAAAGTGAGAAAAAAAGGGCAGGAGAGACTGCATATGTTTGCACATGTGCACACACACACAAACACACACACAAACACACACACACACACTCACACATACCACCATGAGCTCCTCTGTCCTATTTCAACTCACACTCCTGACTTATGAAACATCTTGTCTTTCAGATGGAGCCCCGTTCACCTGGTGGATTGGGAGGTCTAATGAAAGACACCCTTACTGGGGAGGCTCTGTTCCTGGGGTCCAGCAATGTGGATGTGGCCTAGAGGAGAGTTGTTTGGACATTCAACACTTTTGCAATTGTGATGCGGACACAGACGAATGGTAAGGAGAGCTGCAATTTTCCTGAAATGATGGGAAATGTCTGGTGCACAGAATTACTACTAAGAGAAAACAATGCAGATAACAAATGCAATGGGAATTAGGGCTGAAGGGACAAAAAAGGGACCTGGGAGCCTGAGCTGAGAGATGGGTCAACAATTAAGAGCAGTGGCTCTTCCTCCAAAGGACCTGGGTTTGTTTTCCAACACCCATGTAATCATTGACAACTGTTTTTAATTCCAAATGATCTGATGTTCTCTTCTGGCCCCCATGACTCTGCATGCATATGGTGCATACACATAAGAACAAGAAACTCATATACAAAAAATAAAAAGGCTAAAAGTCTGCCATTGTATGTTCAGAACTAATACTAAAGTTTATGTCAACTTTTTATATTCTGAAATTTGCATTCAAAGCAAAGAATGCAATGTAATATGAGATTCGCTATTTAGTCAGCTTTTCCTTTTATACAAACCCCCCATATGTGTGTGTGTATGTGTGTATGTGTGTAGATACTCTTGTGTGTATGAGTGTCTATGCATGTGTTCATGTATGTGTATGGAAGACAGAAAACAACTTTCACTGTTTTCAACCACCTTGATTTCCCAAAATTGAATCTTTCTCTGGCCCAGAACTAGCCTACTAGGCCTGGCTAGCTGGCTGGCAATACTGTTGCAGACTCCCTAGTGCTGGGATTATAAACTCTGACTACCACACCCTGGTGTGGGAGAATTGTCTGTATTCTGTCAATCACGTTTTAAATAAATGCTGATTGGCCAGGCAGGAAGTATAGGTGGGAAAAACAGACAGGAAGTAGAAATGATGCAGTGAGAACAGGAGAATTCTGGGAAGGAGGAACCTGATTCCTCCCACTCCTGCCCAGATCACCGAAGCAGCAGGACGTGATCTGCCCCACTGAAAAAGGTACTGAGCCACATGACTAACATAGATCAGAAAAATGGATTAATCAAGATGTGAGAGTTAGCTAATAAGTAGCCTGACCTAATGAGCCAATCAGCTTTATAACTTATAGAGATCTCTGTGTGATTTTATTTGGGGCTAAACAGGATGGGGGAACTGGGCAGGACAGAAAACACAAACAAACAAGCCCCTCATGTTACAACATCCAGCCTTTAAATGTAGGTTCTAGGGATCAGTTCAGGTCCTTCAAGTTGAAGCAAAGCACTTTACCACCCAACCATCTCTCCAGATCTTGAGATAGATTTGAAACACACATGATGGGAAAAGCTTAGAAAGAATGATGTATAATTATATGGATTATTTTTCTTTCACTGATGTTTTATTGCATTTACCACCAATGTTAAGAAGACCTTTAACATAAAATTAAAATTTTTATTTTACTTACTGATTTTGACTTAGTGATCATATAATTCTCACAATAATCTTGATGTTCCATAAGAGTATTACCTTGAGAAATATCAGTTACAGAAGAGTTAAATGATTGTTTCTGATGTTATATACCTCTGTCAAATGGCAAGACCAAAAATTCAACTCAAGTTCACCGGATACTCAGTCTCTAGTGCTCTCCTATACTATCTCTGACATGCGAAGTGGTGTCAAAGTTCTCATGTCTATTAGGTTTACATAGTCTTCAACATCCACACAAGCTCTTCTGTTTTCACTTCAGCAGTTATGAAAATGTGCATATTCACTTTTTTTCATGAACTTCATCCTGTGATTTCAAGTTTTCCTGTGTTTCACTCTCTCCTCATCAAATATCTCCCAACTTTAGCTGAGAAGCCCTGCGATGCTTCTCTTAGACCAGTTGCAATTGCTGTTGCATACAAAAGTTTATTTCACTGTTGAAAGTGTGACTGGTAAAGTCCAGTTCAATGAAACTTAATGTCTAATTAAAACCTTGAAATAAGCTAATATTTGGAGAGATAACTCACGCAGTAAAGTGTCTGCCACACAAGGATGGAGTTCTGAATTAAACTCCCATAACCTTCATAACTAAGTAATTTAAACATGTTGGCACGTTGGTATGATCTTGAGTTCATGGCACTGGTAATGTGGAAGCAGGTATGTCCTTGGGCACACTGGGGATGTTCCAGGAGAGAGCATCCAAAAGATACTCAAGCAAATAACTAACCAAACAAAAGAAATGGAAAGTACCTGGGCAATGACAGCCATGTTTGTCCTCTGGGCTCCATATTTACATGTGTAAATGCACATGTGCTCCTGAAAACACACACACACACATACACACACACACACACACACACATACACACACACACACATACACACAAATAATCTTAGATAAAGAATAAGCAATGTCTTCAACTGCTTCTGTAATATGTAGACCACAAGTTCAGAATAACACAGAGATACTTAGGTACAGAGATGAGTTCCTTTAGATGCCTCCATTATCCCAAACTCATCATGGGGAAAAACAAAGTTGACTGAAGGCCAGATGTCAGTTTCTTCCTTCTTTGTTCTCCTTCTTTACTTTGCAGTGAATTTCATTGCAGCATTTTAAAGGCCTACACATAAATCTCCTTTGTGTCTTGGATGGAGAACAAATCTCTATGTACCACTAGCCTTCGTTCTTTCTGGTCCTGATGCAATAGACTTCTAATGAGTGTTTCAGGGAAACAAATTCAGAACATCTTTGGAGAAGGATATATTAATTGCTTTTCTTTATACAGGAAGGAACAATCTATTTTGGATCATAGTCTAAGGGTGTAGTCCGCAATGACAGGGAAATCATGGTGGCCAGAGATTGAGGCATCTGGTCACACTGTGTCCACAGTCAGCAAGTGGAGAGATCAATACTGCAGCTCAGCTCACTTTTGCCAAGGAAGTGGTGCTGCCACATTTAGAATAGGCCTTCCTACTTCAAGTAACCCAGTCTAGACATTCCCTCACATACATGACCAGGTTTGTTTCTACATCTTATTAAGTTAGTAGTTAAGAGGAACAATCAAACTAAGCATCATCTTCAAGCTTAGGGGAGTTGTGTGAAGATTCGTTCATTGGTTGTGTTACAAAACAAACAAATAAACAATAAGTGAATTAAAATTCAAGAATCCAAGGTACTCAGCTTCACTCATGAGTTTGAGTAATATGTCCCCTCAGTGTGTCTGGTATTAGACAGCATTTACAGATTTATAGGCGCAGAATAAAATGCCTTCCCTGGAAATCGTACGATTGGAGAAGCTGACACATGGAGAAAATTCTAGGTGGAATCTGCCATTGAGAGTGGAGCGTTTCTTCTTTTGTATGTTGTTTTCACCCAGAGACACTGCCACTGTCCCTTCTGAAAGTACAATTGTCAGGGCTTAGTTGATTGTACAGTAAAGACTGAAGATAATAGTTGTACCTCACTTACCGAAGATGAAGTGTTCCTGTACTTTCTTCTCCAGAACATTCTACTGGTTATACTATGCACTCTGATCCCAGTTACTTGATTATTAGTTCACTAACTTCTGAATCACTGATGAGCTCATTTAATGTCACCAACTGTGCTGTGCTTACAGGGACTTATCAGAATTCCTCTTCCCTACTCCTCTTTGCCAGCACATCTGTATGCATACATACAGATGCACATGCGCATGTATGCATGAGTATATTGAGGACTGAAGTCAACATTAGGTGATGTTCCTCGAGTTCTATCCACCTCAGTTTGTCCTGAAGCTCATTTATCTAGCAAGGCCAGCTTGCCGGTCATCCCTAGGGATCCTCCTTTCTCTGCTTCTACAGAGGAGAGGGATTATAACCATGTGTGGCCACCTCCAGCTTTATTTTAACTAGGTTCTGGATGTCAGATGCAGGGTTTTTTGCTTGTACTGCACTCAGTTGGCTAAATGAGTCATTTCCCAGTGCTTGCAAGACTTTTTAACATCATATAGATTAATATATGTTTCATAAATCTGTCTATTTCTTTATGGAATAAGCACCTTCTCTTAGGGTTATCAGCATTTTAAAATACAGGTCTTGTTCAACAGCTGTCTTAATTTGTTCTTTATTGCTGTGATAAAATGCCCAAGACAGGTTTGAGGAAGAGGATTTTATTAAGGGTTATAGTTCTAGAGGGATAAGTGTGTATTACTGTCATTGTAGGAAAGTTTGGCAGCAGGCAGACATGATGACTGAAGCACAAACTGAGAGCTCACATCTTAAACTACAAGCAGAAAATCCAGTGAGCAAAGTAGAAATAATGTGGAACTTTGAAACCTAAAATATGGCCCCCAGTGATGTACTTCCTCAATCATGTCTACATCTCCAAAACCTACTCAAACAGCACCACCGACTGGGAACCAAGCATTCAAATATCTGAGCCTATGGTTGATGTTCTCATTGAACTACCGCATCATCCAACCTACTAAGACCCAATGGAAAGGGCTGATGGTTCCTATTAGGATGATTGCTTTACCCAATAGAGTCCATGTTGAACAAGTACATGTAAAGTCTAAGGGAGAAGAGACGTTCACATCTTTCTGCTCATGAAGAAGAGGCTAAAGTCTGGAGTCAACTCTTCCAGATTTCACTGGTGACTCAAGGACAAGCTGTATCCTGTGGTGGGTGTTTTCTAGGACACACCATTATGGAAAGAATCATTTAGTTAACTTTCTTAGGATGGTGTACCCAAATATCTCTTTGTTTGAGTTAGGGAACCAGTGACAGATCCAAGAGCCCATTTCATCCAAGTCTCAGTAAGTGAACCAAGGAGTTTATTAAACTTCCTTATACAGCACTCACAGAAACATGAGTGAATCCAAACAACTGTGTCACTTCAAAGTCACATCCAATCATGAATAACAACCTCATAGAAACAGTCTCCTGGAGTCTCCCCTTCATGAGACCCTCCACATCCTATGTGCTCCAGTATCTTCCAAGATAACGTTCATATGGGGTAAGACAGTAAGGAGTAATGTCTGGAATCCAGGAGAGAGAACTTAACGTCACCTCCTCTCCAATTAGAGAGTGACTGCAACTCTATAACCATGACCATAGACCTGTCTACTTCTGTGTCATTCTGTTCAATTAGTTGCCATGGGTATGGAGCTAAGACAATCTCCAGTCCAAGAACCTTCTTATTATTCCCAAAAACACCATACTATATCACAGTGTAAGTTTTGCTACATGTTAGAGTTTTAATTTTAAATGCACTGGCTGAATACCACTCTGTGCCAGCTAGCCAAGAAAGAGGCAGAGAAAAACCGAGTCTCTGCCTCTGAAGCGTCCACAAGACAGGGGGGATGTGCTCCTTTGTCATGAGTAGATAAATATGATACATTTGGTAGCAGTATTAAGAATTTTCAGTCCAGAATCTGAGTCTAGAATTTGGGGGAACTGATTTTCAAAGAGAAGAGGGAGGTAAGGTGGAGCAGCTATACAAGTGTGAGATGAAAAAGAGAGAACCTTGTCACTCAGACCGAGAAATGTGTACGCATATAAAGTCACTACATAAGCGTGCTAGGGTTGTTGGTATTTGAAATGAAGGAATAAAAAGAGGTAGTATTGAATGATGGAATGTGCATGTTATGTTGTGTGTGTGTGTGTGTGTGTGTGTGTGTGTGTGTGTGTGTAGATTAGAAGTCAAAGTCAACTTCAGCTGCCCTTCAGGTTCTGTCTATATATATTTTGAGATGTGTCTCTTACTAGAACTAGGAGGGTGTCAAGTAGATTAAGTTAGTCAGACAGAAAATACAAAGGATCTGTCTATCTCCATCTCCCCAACTCCAGGGTTGTGAACTTACACCATTATACCCACTTACTGTACCTTGATTGCCTGCCCCAGTTTCTCTATACTAGTGTGACAAGCAGTTTCCTTATCAGCTATCTACTAAGCTCCAGATCACACAACTTCTTATGGAAATACCAGTGAGCACAAAGTATTGTGATTGTGCTAGCCACAAATCTGGCAGAATTTGAAAATGCATCTGTCACTTCTCTACCAAACTCCAGGGTCTGCTGACAAAAGGAAAGCACGAAAACAATGGAATCCAAATATTTCAGCTTCCCTTCCACCTTCCCTGCATTCATGGTTAACGTAGATCTCAGCTGGATTCCCACATATTTAAATATTTTTTATTTCAGACCATTATATTTCCTTTTTTATTTTCACTGTTCTGAGAGTGTGTTGGAATCTTCAAGATCTTCGCCCTCTAAATTTCCACCAATTTTTGTTCTTGGGTAAAATTAATAGGACAAAAATTTGGGTTGTGGATCACATTAATCCTTTCTACATTGTAGACAAAGCTGCCAGTTAAAAGTGTTGTAGTGCTTCATGAACCATGTACAATATTCACATCCCAGAAAACCTAGCCCAGAGATTCTGATGGTGATGGCATAGTGAAGCTCACGTGGCTGAGCAGCACATTTGCTATTCCAGCTGAGTGAAAGAATGCTCTTAACTCCACCACATGGACTGCTGATGCGGGGATTATGAAGCAGGTCAGCAGCGAGGATTCCAGAGAGGTTTCATAGACTCCCTGAAGTCACACTGGAGAAGCATCTGTCTTCCTTCTCGCTAAGTGAGGCTTCTTGGGGAGCCTTAGGCGAACTCTTTCACTGTTTGTGACTGATTCGTCTTTGCTCTATTACAGTAGACCTGGGTGGCTGAGCACTTAGTGCCGTACGTTCCAATAGGTCAGGTAAACTAGGAGAATGGGTGGGTATCATATGGTTGCTGAAAGGGGAAGAGAGCTGAAAATCAGATAGAGATACATGGGAGAAATAGAAATACATGCGACTCAATTAGCATTTCTAGAAGAATCATTTTTCTTAAAATTAAAAAAAGCCTCAACTGGATATATCAGCCAAAGACATACTCAGCCCACATATCCGTTGGTGTTTGGTTCCTGGTCTACTACTCACACTAAAATGGACAGATGTTGTGATCTTTCATATAAAATGGCATAGCAATTACATGGAATCCATACAGCCCTTCTGTGAACCATTATCAGGCTATTGTATTGCCTCATATAAAGTTGATAGCCTTTAAATAGGTTTACCTTGGGCAGAAGGAGGAAGAACATGAAAAAAACTCAGGACTGCGAGGGGTGCCATCACCCACTGACACAAGGGGACTGATCTAATGAGAGTTCACCAAGGCCAGTTGGACTGGGACTGAACGAGCATGTGATCCAACCAGATTTTCTGAATGTGGCCAGATTCTCTGAATGTGGCTGGCCCGGAGCCTTTCTGAAAAGACACTGACAATGACACTGGGACTTGTTTCCTCTGCATATACTGGATTTTTGGGATCCAGTCTGTTCGGATACTCACCTTCCGGGACCTGGAAGGAGGGGGGAGGAACTTGAACTTCCCACAGGGCTGGAAGCCCTGACTGCTCTTAGGGATGGAGAGGGAGGAGGAGGGGGAGGGGGGGAATGGGAGGGTGTTGGGAGGAGAGGCGGAAATGGAAACTTTCATAATTTAATAAACTTTGAAAAAAAATAAAGAAAAAAATAAATAGGTTTACCTTTTTTTTTTTTTTAAAGAATATTGGCAAGCTTTAAAAATTGCCCTTGCACCTTGGGGAAGGGGAGAAGGGGAGAGGGGAGAGGTAGGGAGGGGAGCAGACAAAAATGTAGAGCTCAATAAAAAATCAATAAAAAAAGAAAAAAATTTGCCCTTGCCTAGTACAAATACAATTTTATTTTAAGCATTTTTTCTCTATACTAGTTTGGGTCTGTGAATAAAGACCCTGGTGATAACCCTTAGCTTGAAATGCAAGGTTTTACATCTAGATACCAGGACCGATAAAAGTGAAGTTCCCTTCACAGAGACCTTCCAGATACTCCCTTCACTGTTGAAAATGCAGAGGATTTGGGGAGTTTGTGTTCTACCCATTTGCCCTTGATGCTTCCTCTTGTGAAACAGTGTTTCTGTTGGATTGCCAACAGGGAAACTGTCATTCTTATTTTTAAAGAACAATACACTTTTAGGGGATTTTTTTTCTTTTCTTTTCTTTATTCATTATATAGAAACCCAGAGACTTAAAGTACTATATAGAGATTAATTATTGTATAATTCTTCAGTTATGAATGGGTGGTGATTGAAGAGCATCTCTTGGAAAAATGTTTCCCTCTCTTTTTTGGTAAGTGGGTTAAGTCCAATTTAGACTTAGTCAGTGTTGAGCACATTTTTAATCTCCAATATTATGATAAGAACTAACTACCAAGCATTCTGTATGCATTTTTCTTGTGAATTAATTTTCTAATCTCTTTCAATAGTGGTTCTTGGGATTGGATGATAGTGTATACCACACAAGCATGAAACTTCAGTTTGATCCTCAGTATCCAATTAAAAAGTCAGATGCAAAACCTAAAAAGGAAAAAAAAATTACAGGCATGCTGTAAGCACTTATAGCTCCAGATATGGACAGGTGGAGAGAGGCAGATCTGAAGGCTCAGTCAGCCTTTCTCATCAGAACACTTTACTTGCTAATGTTTATCTGTTTCTTAATCTGCTTTTTGCTCTGTTTTAGAACCATTTTCCCAGAGTGCAAAAATTGTAAGTGATTAAGTGTTTGGGGGAGCTGTCAATCACTAGGTTCTCAAGCATATCTGGAATTGGCAGCGAGTCAGCCCTTTGTGTTGGACAGAAATGTGCCTGTCCTTTGTGAGACTGCCTTGCTTTCAGTGTTCAAAGAATGAGCGAGTGAAGCGAAGGCCTTGGAATGGCTGCTTTCTGTCATCTCCTGTTGGCTAACTCTGCTCTCTGCCTGTACGTCATTTGCTGCTTTGTGTTTTATTTGTTGTCTCTTTTCTGGTTCTTTTTTTTTTTTTTTTTTTTTAGTAAATTTTATTAAATTATAAAAGTTTCCATTTCCGCCCCCCCTCCCAACACCCTCCCACTCCCCCCACTCCCCCCCTCCTTCCCCTCCGTCCCCCAGGGCAGTCAGGGTTTCCTGCCCTGTGGGAAGCTCCAGCTCCCTCCCCCTCCCTCCAGGTCCAGGAAGGCGAGCTTGAGAAGCAACCAAGTCTCTCTACTACCATGGTCTCACCCCCCAACCCTTCCTGCTGCGTAAATCATTGAATTGCCCCTTAAGCATATACAGGCTGAGGTTATTTTATAACAGCTTGTTTAATCCCAAGATTGGTTTTAGCATCTTTTAAAAATAAAATTGACTTGTAGTGTAGCCAGTGGAGAGAGTAGATGGTATTGCACACTCCAACGATGACAGGAAAGTGCAAAACTGGGGTACAGGGTCCTTATAACAAATGACTGAAATTTAAAGCTAAATGCCACAAGATTATTTTTTGAAAATTCTAGATGAAGTGGAATTACTTGGTGCTTTGTAAAGAATAGCACTAAGAAGCTTTCTGGAAATAGACTAAATGATACAGCCATCCTATCATCTTATGAGAGAACATACTCAGTATGACTAGCTATGACTGACTTCACCTGTATGGAGAATCCTTCTAAAGTTTGTAAGAAACAAAGATGAGGCCACAGAGTTAGCTCAGGTGAAAATGTACCTGGTGAATAGGCATGTGAACCTGAGTCTAGTCTCCAGGGATCATGCAAATGAGCCAGGCATGAGGCGTCCCGCTCATCAAGGTTGAGTCAGTGAAGACAGGACACATCCTGGTGCTAGGTGGAGAGCTCCAAAAAAATGACGTTCAAATGTATACATGTGGACTCCGCTCACACATGTACACACATTCAAGTGCATCCATACATACAGGTGAACCCACATATTTATAAACATTAGACACACACACACGGAGATGAAGATGTAGACTGAGGTTTCTGTCTGCATTTGTCATCTTTCAAGTCCTACAGAGACACCAAGGCCTAGTAATATGTGGAGCATGGCCAAGTCAGCAAGTTCCAGGTCATGGAGAACACCTGCCTACATAAATAATGTGGGGAGCCAGTGACTCCCAGAGTTTACTCTAAGTGTAGCCCACACTCAGACCTGAATCTACAAAATAAGCCTTTGTATCATTCATCTGCTCTGCAAGCCTCATTACACTTCTAAGTCCTACTCTGCCACTTTTCAAATGATGCATAAGGTTAATGATTTCACTGAATTTGTAACTTTAATATTTATTTAAAAAGAAATACACCTTTATTATGATATTCAAAGATTCCAGAATATATGAATAAAGAAGTTTTTTACCTCACCAGTGCTTTGAATCTCATCTATCTAGCCCATGTGTAATAAAATTTTATTTTTAATTGTTTGATAGCTTACTACATTTCTATAATGAACTTTGGCAATTTTTCCATTCCTATCTCAATCCAGTGCTCACTATTGGAACCCACCTGAGTAAACCCCCTTTTACTTTCATGTCTTCATTTTGTGTTTGGCCACTGAATTTAATCATAGTTATTTGCCCAAGACAGAGTGAGAGGCTGCCTACTAGAGGAGGAGCAACGCAGAAACATTAGTGTTGAGAGTGGGATTGTAGTTTGCTCATTCTTTTTTTTCCTGATCAGTTTTTCTTTTTCTTTTCCTTTTTCTTTTTTTTTAATTTTATTTATTTATTTATTAAAAATTTCCACCTCCTCCCCTCCTCCCATTTCCCTCCCTCTCCCCTCACTCCCGTCTCCGTCCCTCTCCAGTCCTAAGAGAAGTCAGGGTACCCTGCCCTGTGGGAAGTCCAAGGCCCTCCTCCCTCCATCTGGTCTAGGAAGGTGTGCATTCAAACAGACTAGGCTCCCAAAAAACCAGTGCATGTAGTAGAATCAAAACCCAGTGCCATTATCATTGGCTTCTCAGTGAGCCCTCATTGTCAGCCACACTCAGAGAGTCTGGTTTTATCACATGCTCCATCAGTCCCAGTCCAGCTGGCCTTCGTGAGCTCCCATTAGATCAGTCCCACCGTCTCAGTGGATGGACGAACCCTTGCTGTCCTGCCTTCCTTGCTCATGTTCTCCCTCCTTCTGCTCCTCATATGGACCTTGGGATCTCAGTCCAGTGCTCTAATGTGGGTCTCTGTCTCTGTCTCCATCCATCGCCAGATGAAGGTTCTGTGGTGATATGCAAGATAATCATCAGTGTGGCTATTTGACAAGGCCAGTTCAGGCACCTTCACCTCTGCTTCCCAAGGACCTAGCTGGGGACATCTCCTTGGACACCTGGAAACCCCTCTAGAGCCAAGTCTCTCGCCAACCCTAAAATGGCTCCCTTAATTGAGATATTTTCTTCCCTGCTCCCATATGCACCCTTCCTCCATCTCAACCATCCCATTTCCCCAAGCTCTCCCCAATCTTCCCCTTCTCCCTCCTCTCTCCCCATCTTCCCTTCCTCCCACCCCTATTGTCTACTTCCAATATTCAGAAGGATAAATATATGTTTTTCTTTGGTCTGGAGAGATGGCTCAGCTGTTAAAGGCTAGGCTCACAACCAAAAATATAGTTTGCTCTTTCTTAAATGGAGCAGAGATATCATTCAGTCCAAGGATCAAAGAAAATCACAGAATATGTAGTAGGAAAATATAAGAGTAAAAGAAAGAGAAATGTACGGAAAAGGTGCTGTTTGGACATGTCTAGCCATTTCACTAATGATGCAGTCAGTATGTAAGACCTGAATAATACCAGCCTTGAAAATCATCATGGATGAAGGAAGAACACATAAAATCTGTCCCTTCCTGAAAGGATTATTGGAAGTCAACTGTAGTCATGGGAATGACTGTCATTTTCATCAGTGGTGTAACCACTAATATGTTGCCACATAGAAAATACTCCTGTGGAAAATGATTGGATGTGTAGGATGTTTCTAAATATAAGCATTTTGTAGAAACTCAGTATTTATTAGCAAACATTTATCAAACTAAGTGTATTATATTCCAACTTTCTACTTCCAGAAAAAAAAATTCTTACAAATCTTTTTCTTGACTTCACTAAAGCAACATACAAGTTAAGACACCTTGATGACTTTAATTGATACAAAATCTTCCATAATTCTGCTTTTATCATTACTTATTGCCAACTGTCCATGATGAACATTTGACTTGTGACTATTTTTATGCTATTAACAAACAGAGCAACATCAAAATACCTGATTTGATTTCTATTTTTTATTGTTTTATACATGATTATATTGACTAGAACTCAATATAATTTTAGAATCTTTAGAGGATATATTATGACAGATTGAGCGAAATGACTAAGGAGGTATTTATCCTTTGGCTGATTTCAACAGATCTAATACCAAGTGGGCTGCTCTGGTCATTCAGAGCATGGAGAGAACTTTCCACTCTCTGATAGACTAGCACAGCATATGTGATGGTCAACACTGATAACCAGCTTGACAATATCTAGAATAACCCAGGAGACAAGCATGATTAAGTCAACTGAGAGCCAAAGACCAATCCATGTCCTGGGGGTCCACACAGAGTGAAGGGGGAGGGTGAGCTGAGCACCAACACTCACCTCTTTGCATCCTGACTGTACTGAGGCCAGCTCCCTCAAGCTCCTGACACCTTGCAGAACATTTTCCTTGACCTGGGAGCCAGAATAAACCTTTCCTTTCATGTACTGCCTTTTTTTAGGGACTTTATTACACCAATCAGTGAAGTAACTCATGTGCTGCAGGGAGGTGAGGGAGGCAGTACTCACCAGTCTCACACTGTCCCACTCAGAGAGATCCTTTAGCCTCTTCCAGAGAACATTCTGGAGCCCCTAATTAGGTGAGGCTCAGGACAGAGTTGATGGAGCAGTCTGCTCCTCATATCCTTCCTAATGTCATCTCTTTTGTTGTGTTTCTACAGCCCCTGAAAAAGCACACAGCTTACTTGAGATAATCCCAATGACTGTGTGTTCAAAGCACATAATTTTCATTATGCACGGGGGAAAGAACCATTGTTCCTCCTTCGCACATCTACAGCACTCATATTGTGAGCTCCTCATGTGTTTAGCACACACGGCTTTTCCTAAAGTCTTTTTTTTTCTACTAGCACTGTCATAGTCTGAATGGTAACTGTAATGAATCCCTAACTAAATTTTTATTACAGAACAAGATAATCAAGTCACACATTTCTCATCTCTTAATTAGGAGACTCTAAATCATTCAGCCTCTTGGAAATTCAGGTTCTTATTTTATTTTTAAGATGGGGAAAGGTGGGGTAGCTGTCTCTGGAGATTGCTAACTGAGTTAACAAATAATCTTCATATCTATCAGATGTGGCATGTCGTCAACTTTAAAAAAGTATGCGGTTATTTTTATTATTTTTTTGTAATATTGCAAATTCTTAAATTAATTATAAGAGGCAACATTGGTTTGTATATTAAATTTATGTTTATGAAAAATATGAATTAATATATATGTGAATTCAAAGGACTAACACCAGAAAAGAAATATCGTGCTAGAGTAATGAAATTTGCTTCAACTATCTAATTCTGGGTGGAGCAAGGTGATAACTCAGAAGTCTAAAATACTCCAAAATGGCATTTCTGGTAAATTCACTGTGCAGTGGCTAGATCTGCATGTTTGAATGCAGCAAAAGGGCTGTTAGTGTGTAACTGAGGAGGCTGTGGTCTTCCACAGCATTTGCCAAGGTGACCCAGGTGTAATCCCAGGGAGTCAGTGGTGAAAATGATTGCAAATTAGTAAACTGAAACCCAATCAATGGAATTGTGTTGTGTGTGGAGAAAGCCTGTGTGAACAGAATAGGGATGGTCAGCCAGAGACCAGCCTAGGACGACAGTTGAAGGAGTCAGGGCTGTTGCTTTGCATCCAGCAATGTCTAGGAAAGATAGTGACCACATGGTGCTGCACCAGCTTGCATCCAGGAGGAGCTGCTCTCGGCCAGTGGGACACCAGAGGGTATGCCCAAACACTAATGTGGAATCCATTCTTGACCCTGAGAGAAAGAATTTCAGAATGGCTATTCGCTGAACAAAGCTTAGATGTGAAAAGGGAAGTGACCAGTAGTGCTAGAAGTAAATACCTCTGTGGATGCTGTCAGTGTTAGTCAGAGCATTAACAGGGTAAATGGCAAAACTGCAAGGTTGAAGGGCACACAATTGTGACGCAACATCTGCAGTCACTCATGGCACATCTTTCTCCGTCACTGGCGTGAACCAGTTGTTCTCTCCAATGTGGTTGTTAGGTTCAGACATCAGCTTTCTATAACCTAGAATTTCAGGAAAGTCAGCTTTAATTGAGGATTCGCATCAGGTTGGCCTGGGGGTGGTTATCTTAATTGATGCAAGAAGACTAAGTTCACTGTGAAAAATACTATTCCCTAGGAAGAGATCCTGGGTTATTTTTCTTGTTTAAAATTTCCATATAAAAATCGTTCCTGATATATGAATTATACTACTATACAAAATATGTTTTCCTGTGTTATTTGGAAGAGCTTCTTTATACTTAGCATGCTTTTTATATATGCCAAAATGCTGATACAAGGTCATCAAGTAGATGTAGACAAGATGTCATGGAATCTAAAGGAGGCACAACTCAGTATTAATGGACAGACATCAGAACCCAGCATGGGCATCCAGAAAATAAAAATGGGATGGAGTACCATGACATGCTATGGCATGGATTCTTCAGAAAAGCATCTGAATGGGATTTTGTCTTTACTTCACCGTGGATGTTTAAGCTCTGCTTTACAATTCTATTTGTGAATACTTTTGAACAAAAAGGCAAATCTATTCTCCCTGTGTATGCAACACGTATAGTGTGCTTTTTAGCTGAACCAGAGTTTTATCATTTGAATCACTCTTAGAAAAAGCACTCAGATTACAGATATTATATTATATATTTTTGTACTTTAATAGGTCTGTAGAGGAAGGGTTAAGGTGTATATTTGGTTTATTTATAACCTAGATAAATTATTGAGTGTTTTCTCCAAATTCCATGAGCTCAATTCTAAATCTTAAAATTTAATTTTCCACATGTGCTATGTAGCAAGAAATATCAAATCCAAGATCAGAGCTGGGTGCATATGAAATAAGTTGTCTTGCCTGAGGCCACAGAATAGTTTAGGAACAAAGAAGAAAAGTGAAGTGTCAGTGAGACCAGTTCTGAGTATTTAATACAGACCAGTGGGCACTGTGACCAGTAACTGCAAATCTCACTTATTCCTCTGCAAACTGCTGTTCAGATGTGCCCTCAGCTCACTAAGCATCTCCAAAAAGATATTACTCACCCACACTACAGAACTAGGCACTATTTACCATTATGTGTGTCCTTAAACACAAGACAGATACCAGGGAAGCAAAACTATGACATGGTTCCTGTTCTTTCTGTCCTGTGACTATAGGCAATGACTATGTGCCTCTGAGGCAGTGTCAATTTCTGTAAAAGGACACAGGGCTATAAGCTAAAGAGGAAAGAGTGAGAGTGGTGTACACTGCAAAGGAAAGAGTGGTGTACACTGCAGAGGACAGAGTGGTATACACTGCAGAGGAAAGAGTTGTATACACTACAGAGGACAGAGTGGTGTACACTGCAGAGGACAGAGTGGTATACACTGCAGAGGAAAGAGTTGTATACACTGCAGAGGACACAGTGATATAACTGCAGAGGACAGAGTGATATACACTGCAGAGGACAGAGTGATATACACTGCAGAGGACAGAGTGGTGTACACTGCAGAGGAAAGAGTTGTATACACTGCGAAGGACACAGTGATATACACTGCAGAGGACAGAGTGATATACACTGCAGAGGACACAGTGATATACACTGCAGAGGACACAGTGATATACACTGCAGAGGACAGAGTGGTATACACTGCAGAGGACACAGTGGTGTACACTGCAGAGGACAGAGTGGTGTACACTGCAGAGGACACAGTGATATACACTGCAGAGGACACAGTGATATACACTGCAGAGGACAGAGTGGTATACACTGCAGAGGACACAGTGGTGTACACTGCAGAGGACAGAGTGGTATACACTGTAGAGGACACAGTGGTGTACACTGCAGAGGACACAGTGATATACACTGCAGAGGACAGAGTGGTGTACACTGCAGAGGACAGAGTGGTGTACAATGCAAAGGACACAGTGGTGTACACTGCAGAGGACACAGTGGTGTACACTGCAGAGGACACAGTGATATACACTGCAGAGGACACAGTGATATACACTGCAGAGGACACAGTGGTGTACACTGCAGAGGACACAGTGGTGTACACTGCAGAGGACACAGTGATATACACTGCAGAGGACAGAGTGGTGTACACTGCAGAGGACAGAGTGGTGTACACTGCAGAGGACAGAGTGGTTTACACTGCAGAAGACACAGTGGTATACATTGCAAAGGACACAGTGGTGTACACTGCAGAAGAAACAGTGGTATACACTGCAGAGGACAGAGTGGTGTACACTGCAGAGGACACAGTGGTATACACTGCAGAGGACAGAGTTGTGTACACTGCAGAGGACAGAGTGGTGTACACTGCAAAGGACACAGTGGTGTACACTGCAGAGGAAAGAGTTGTATACACTGCGGAGGACACAGTGTTATACACTGCAGAGGACAGAGTGGTGTACACTGCAGAGGAAATAGTTGTATACACTGCGGAGGACACAGTGATATATACTGCAGAGGACACAGTGATATACACTGCAGAGGACAGAGTGATATACACTGCAGAGGACAGAGTGGTACACACTGCAGAGGACACAGTGATATACACTGCAGAGGACATAGTGTTATACACTGCAGAGGACACAGTGGTATACACTGCAGAGGACACAGTGGTGTACACTGCAGAGGACACAGTGGTGTACACTGCAGAGGAAAGAGTTTTATACACTGCGGAGGACACAGTGATATACACTGCAGAGGACAGAGTGGTATACACTGCAGAGGACAGAGTGGTGTACACTGCAGAGGACACAGTGATATAGACTGCAGAGGACACAGTGATATACACTGCAGAGGAAAGAGTTGTATACACTGCAGAGGACACAGTGGTGTACACTGCAGAGGACACAGTGGTACACACTGCAGAGAACACAGTGGTATATGCTGCAGAGGAGAAGTGTGTGGACAAAGGTTACATTTTTCCTTAATAAATTTCATCCTGGAAGTATCTGCACTGCTGATCTCCATTTATTTATTATATTTGAATTTATATTATTATTTTTCAAACATTATTTTTTATTTATTTTTGAAAATATCGTACATGCACCCTGTATTCTAGGGTCACACCCATCTTCTACAATTCCTATTTTTTCCTACCCCTTGTGTGCCTGATGTGTGTATGGATATATATATATATATATGTGTATATATATATATATATATATATATATATAATTTTTTATTTTTGTGTGGACTGGTGCGTGTGTATGTGTTTATGAGTACATATACTGAGGCCATAAACCAGCTTCTGTTATTATCCCTTCGGTACTGGAGAATTTTTTTATTTTTTGAGGCAAGGTTTCTCATTGGCCTGGAGCTTACCAATTTAGCTAGGTTGGCTGGCTAACACGTCCTATCTCAACTTCCCCAGTGCTATGATTACGAGCAATTTCCAAAAGGGAAGGTCTTCTTGCGTAGGTTCAGAAGATCCAGATTCAGGTCTTTATATTCACACACCAAGCGGATTGGACTATCTTCACAGCTCCACAATGCCATGTTTTACTTCCCATTTATGCTCAGCCAAGTGGTATGATTTTCACCTTGATTCCAAAGCACAGATTTAAAGGTGGAGGAAACATTGACTTTCTCTATTTCTTTTTAAACTTTCCTATCAAAAGAAAACTAGGTGCTTCCTTATTTGCATAATTAACAAGAACAAAGTCAGAGCTGTTAACAAGCAAGGTCTTCCTAAAGAACAAAGCAGAAAACAACCAATAACTATAAAGATTCATTCGAACACAACTTTGAAGGCGATAAGGAACATTCTAACCTGATTTAAAAAACTGTTGGCAGGTGGTTCAGCCACATCCTCTGAGTAATTTCTGAGAGGGAATTGTGTTATTTGTTTTCAAGTTAGTTCCTCAGATAGCAGATCTTCTTTTATGGAGAAGTGAAGTGACGTTTAATGTCACATTAATGCTACAATGAGCCTTGGGGTCCTCTTGCCCACGATAAGCACAGCGAACTTTGTAAACTACCTGTGCTCCTGCCAGCACATTTAGGGAAGATATAAAATCCAGAGGTGTTTGGAAGCAGGCCGTAGGTTCTGTAATTGGTATTTCAACTATTCACATAGGCCCAGAGATGAAAGGCCTTCTGTTATGTTCCTCCCAACCCTAGCCAGGCTGAATTCAATCCAAGTCATTTTGCAAAGAGGGAGTCTTGACACAGATTCCCTAGATAATCTACATTTTTACTTCTTTTTTTTCCCCCTTTAAATTTATGTTTCTCAGGACAAAGGATACTGGCTTTCTTTCCTTCAAAGATCACTTGCCTGTAACTCAGATAATTATCACTGATACCAACAGATCAAACTCAGAAGCTGCTTGGAGGATTGGCCCCTTGCGTTGCTATGGTGACAGTGAGTACAACATCCCCCTTTTTCTGAATTGCATGAGCTCAAGATGTTTTGGGTCCCTTATTGCTTTTCGTGTCCTCCCAGTATTAATAATTACCCATGAGCCCATTGTTTTCTATACGCGGTGGGAACATACAATCCAAGGTGAAGGACTCTCTGCTTTGCAGGGCACTACTGGAATGCTGTCTCGTTTTCTACCGAAGCTTCTTACCTCCACTTTCCTACCTTCCATGCGGAATTCAGCGCTGATATTTCCTTCTTTTTTAAAACCACCGCTTTATCTGGAGTTTTCCTAGAGAACCTTGGCATTAAAGACTTCATCCGACTGGAAATGAGCTGTAAGTGCCTTCATTTATGAGTTTGATGTCAGTAGTCCACAGAGAGGGCTTCTCTTTATCTCTATCACCAGCCACCAGTACAGACTTTTAGTGTCAAGCTAATATCACCAGTTATCAGTAAAACTAGCTCTGAAGCTGTCGGATCCCTGCTAATGTGTTGTGACTGACTTATGATGTTTCATCATCATTGGTTAGTTGTTTCATAAGGATATGTGCATTTCAGGAGTATCTGGGCATTCCTCTCACAGGCTCCACTCTCTATCACAGCATTGTTATCCCTTACTTGTTGCTCTAAGTTTCCATGCCTCAGGATGGCACTCTATGGAAAGCAGGAATGATTGCTATTGAACATTCTCCTCATATTTAGGTCCACTTTACTACTGTATCCATGCTTCAGAAGTCATTTTTGGGGAAGACAGTTCAACCAGTAGAGCACCTACATGCAAGCATGAGGACCTGATTCAGTTCCCCGGAACTCACGTAACAGTCAGGCATTACCATGCCAGAGGAGGCACAGACAGGTGGAGTCCTGCAGCTCATCACGCAGAATTGGTGAGCTCCAGGTTCAGTGAGAGATTCTGTTCCAAAATATGAGGTGGAGAATCATTGAGTAGGAACTTGGACATTGACCATTGGCAAGTCTGAACACATCTTGACCAGGTAACACACACACACACACACACACACACACACACACACACACACACACACTCATTTTCTTTTCTTGCCCCAATAGGAGAGTGTAACAATTTATTGCAGTTTCCCACCTCTTTCTTGCCAGCAGCAGTGTGCGTGCAGGGTTTACTGCATGGATTACACCTTTGTAATAGTCCTGCCCCCATCAGCAGGATCTGTGCATTACCGATCATTAAGCCAAATGGGCACTAAAGAAATATGGATGACAAGACATTCTACAGTGGGACACTGTATATCAGCATGCAAACAAAAATACATGAAAGCACAAAAAAGAAAAAAATTCAATGATTAACTAATTTTCATGAAAATGGAAAAATAGCAATATTTTAGTCTCTTTTAGTAATAAGAACTTTAAAAGTCTGCCCCTAAGTTTGATTTTCTGCAAAATTGTCAACGACTTCACATAAGTGAATTTCCTGTAGTTTTTTTGTTCAAATAAAACTACAAATTGTATTAACCCATTTATCTTCTATTGCATTTAGAAGAAATATTTTTATTCATTTTCAATATGATTGTTTTTTCACAAAATGTCATAGATATTTAAAAGTTTGAAAAGAATTTTCAACATAAGGACAAGTTTGGTAAACAATTTTTATATTAAACTTCAATAATTATAACACTCTCCATAACTTTTTTTTAACCAGGGCCAATTCTAGTGATTTCAAAATATCTAAGTAATCAAAAATATTTCCAGCAGCTATTTTTTTTAATGCAGAATTCATCATAGGTTTTTCTCTCCATTAGGTAGAAACTGTACAGACCTCTCAAGCGTGTGCAATGGCTAGAGCTCCTCTGATTTCTTTGTTGACACTTGTGTCATTATGTGACATGATAGAGTCTGATTACAGAGGGAAGCGGGAGTCATACAGATGAAAGGCAGACACTGCCTTGTTGTTCCTCCAAACGAACACACGCACCTGGTTCTCATGGAGCCAGTGAAGCTTATGAGGTTGCTCACTATTCTCTAGGGTATAACTTCTACTATGCAACAAGCAGTAAGATGGACTTATTTAAGGGTCGCGAATGTATTATTACAAATTGACAGTGACTTTAGGGCGTGTTGTGTTTGCACATTTGGTGCAGGACTGTTAAGTCATCAGCATGCTTTAGAATTACTAGTGAATCATGATTATAAAACCACACACAAACAAGTAAACAAACAGATACCCAGTGCGTGGGAGATAGCTCAGTCACTAAAGTCCTTACTCTGCAAGCGTGATAATCTGAATTTTATCTGCCAGTCTCAACTAAAAAGTAAAAAACCAGATGAAGTGTAGTGGTGTGTGCTTATATTCCCAGTTTGGGGAGACCAAGAGAGTCCTGTGAGAATCTCTGTCTCAGAAAACAAGATTTGGGGGGAATCCCGAGGAATGACACCACTGTTGTCCTCTAGCCTCTTCATGAATGTGCATACACATGAGTGAACACACCTGCTCACTTATGTACCAGCATATGCGTGAATACACAAATACACAGATAAATAAATAAAAATAAACATTAAACGTACTTTAGCTGCCCTTTCTGTTGCTTTTGGGTTCCTTACACTAAGTGGGCTCCATTACCTGTCCCCCGCCTTGCCTTGTCTTCTCTTGACCACAACTTACGTGAGCTTGTCCTTGAGCATCCTTCTACCCTTGTGAAGTAGACGATTTCCAATAGTGGGAGAGTGGTGATTGGCCATATCCGAGTGATGTAACTTCATGAGATACCCTTGAAAGCTAAGCAAGCATCTTATTCACAGATATTGGAAATTTGAGAGTTCCCCAACAAAAGACAAGTCCATTTGCAGAAGGGCATGGTGGAGGGGTTTGTGGGTCTCCAGCACATGGGTGAGCGGCTAAGTGTTTCTTATGCAGTTGCAGACTACACGCAGAAAAAGAAAGTGTCTCCATGTAACTTTTCACTTATTGTTCAAGGACACAAGCTACTAATGGGGGAAGATCTTAGGATTTTTGTGTGAAATAAAAGTCCTTCGTACCTAACTTGGTCAGACTCTGAAGAGCAGGCTGAATGCCAACCATTCCGCAGTGTGGACATAATAACCTCAATGTAAAATTTAATAAAAACAAAAAAACAGGCCCTGAAGCCTTTTCATTCATTAAAGCCGAAATCAATGTTATGGTATATTATCACAAGATAATCACCAGTGATTGAGTGTTAATTACAGATCAGTGTCCAATTTGTTTGTGCTTTGTAGCAGTTCACTGTGCCCTTCAGGCTGTACCATTTTTTTAAAATTCAATTTAGCATTAAATTATTTAAAAACACACAAATAAACCCTGTAATGCAATTGTTTGATGTTTACTATTATCATACTCTCAATTATTACTTTTTAAAAGACAAACATTTTGCATTAAATATTTTTAAGTGTATGACCTGAAAATAGAGATGCAGTTCAGTAGTAGAGTGAAGAACTGGCTAGTATATATAAGACCCAAGTTCAATCCCTACAGTAGAAAATAAATGAACACATAAACATAAAATCAATAAACTCTAAGGTCTCATATTTCCTAAATTTATTAAGATTATTGTTCTTGTTACTACTGTTATTAGGGGGAAGAAGCTCTAACAAGATACCAAAATAAGATATCTCTACCCATGGTAACACCAAAGGCCATGTGGATGCCCAGGGTCTAGGCAAAAAACTGTAGCCATGTTCAAGTCTAAGGGCCATGCTGCCACACAGACATACCAATCCGGGTAGTCTGTGCTACCACACAGGGCCATGGTATCTTCCAGACCTGGGCTGCTGCCAAAGGTCATGTCTGGATCTATGGTCCTGCTACAGCTGAAGTCTGTGATGATGACCATTTTCAGTGTTGCCGCAAGAGCTCATAGGAATTATGCATGCTGAGCTGGCTCTGCCCCTCACTGGCCCTGGGATTTTTGGCTCTGCACCTTGCTGGATACTATAGCAGGAGAGTTGGCCCTACCCCCATGGGAGCGCTGTCCCTTCCACGTGGAAGAGATGTCCCCAACTCTCACCAGGTGTTGTTGGAGGCTGTTCATTCGTTTCCAGTTGCCCTGACCTGAAATATTCACACAGAAACTATATTAATTACTATTCTGCTTGACCAATGACTCTAGTGTATTACTAACAAGCTCTTATATATTATATTAACCCATTCCTATTAGTTTATATTTTTCCACGAGGCTCATGTTCTACTGGCAAAGTTTCAGAGAGCTCCAGTGGAGGAATCTGTGTTCTGCGGGCAGCTACATGGCTTCTCCCTGACTCTGCCTACTCTCTCTATATATCTTTTCCAGACTGGACTTATTTTATTAATCCATTGGCTAAAAGCAGTTTCTTTATTAACCAATGATACAGAAGAGAATCCCACATCACCTCCCATTTTCTATATAAATAAAAAGAAAGATTTTAACTTTAACATAGTAAAATTACATATAACAACACTGGTATCAAGCAAAAATTACAGTTACAACATTTATATCTACTTTAGAGCATGAGACTCTTATTCTCAGGGTAAAGGGTTCAGGCTCCACATTGGGCACCAATTTGTTGGCAGAGGCTGCTCTTTCGTTTCCAACTGCCCTGACTCAAAATAATCACACAGAAACTATATTATTTAAATCACTGCTTAGCCAATCAATTAAGCATATCACTAGCTAGCTCTTATAACTTAAATTAACCCATTTCTATTATTTTATATTTTACCATGAGGCTTGCGGCCTACTGGCAAGGTTCCAGCTGGCTCTGATGGAGGTGTCTGTCTCCTGTGGTGACTACATTGCTTCTCACTGACTTGTATCTTCCAGCCTGGCTACATTCTGTTAAGCCATTGTCCAAAAGCAGTTTCTTTATTAACCAATAAAAGCAACACATCTCCAGAAAGACTTCCCATACCAACCATGGACATAGGAGTCCTGGCCCCAATGAGATGGACCTAGGAGAGCAAGCTCTGCATCTCCTTTGAGGGATGCAGTCCCAGTAGCCCAGACCAAGTAGTTCAACTACCAAAGAGACCCACTTCCTGGGCCTTGGGTTTGTCCACCCAAATATCTTCTCCATCTGTGACCTGCTGCAGTGCATGAAGAGACTTGTCCTGTGGAACAATAGCCACAGCATCTTCATGACTTGGGACAAGAGTAAGATATGTGAGAGGGGTTTCGGTGAGAGTCCAGTGACGCTGGTGTGCTAGAGGACTTGAACCAGACCATTGGCTCACTGTGGCTGGGGCTATTTGGTGTACAGTGAGATATACTGCAGCAACCAATGACACAAATGTGAATGAAGAACTCTAGGAAAGACAGAGGAGCGAGGTGCTTTGTTGTTTGTTTTCTGTTGACTTTTTGGAACATTTCTTTTGGAGGGATACTGCAGGAATGAGGGGGTCATGGAGGGATTGGAAGGTGAGTGGGATTTGGCTGGATGATATGTAATTCCCAAAGAATGGATAAAGAATTATGTCACAAAAAGTAGAAAAGGTCTAAAAGTATATTACTGAGATTTAAATCTTAGCTCTTCCAGCCGCTGTGACAACTTGTGCTCAGTTCCTTCACTGATGAAATAGTCCTGTCAAGTGTGTATTGAGGCCCAACTGAATTCAGTGATGGAAAATGCTTAGCAGTATGTCTGGCTTGTGTGATGCACTTAAGAAATGTTAATGTTTCTGCTAATGTTATTTCACTGATTCTTTAACATCCAGACATGGTGTACGTATTATTGTCCTTTGATAGTTACTTGAATAAAGATCGGTGTTATCAAAACATTTAAAAAGACTTTTACAAGGACCCAAGCATAAAAAGAAAAAGCAGACAGCATTAAGTTCCATAGCTATTACACAGAGAAATCCTGTCTCAAAAAAAAAAGCAAACAAACAAAAGAAATAAACCAAACCAAAACAGCAACAAAAAGCAAAATCCAGCTAAAGAGGAAGTGCAGCATTTATTCATTTTGAAGTGTCTAGCCATGGTTTTGTCAGAGCTATATACATATAAGCACAGAACTGGGGGTGGGGTGAGCTTGCAGTAAGTAAGTGAGCTTGCTCAAATCAAGCACAGTGTTAGTGGCCAGGTCTTTGATAAGTAAAAGTCCTCTACAGCACTGTTTCTCAACCTTTCTAATGCTTTGACCCTTTAATGTAGTTCCTCATGCTGTGGTGACTCCAAGCATAAAATTATTTCTTTGCTACTTCAAACCTGTAATTTTACTACTGTTATGAAGTATAATATAAATGTATGATATGTAGGATATCTGATGTGTGACCCCTGTGAAAGGGTCATTCAACCCCCAAAGTGTTATGACCCACAAGTTGAGAGTCACTGCTCTACAGCTTGCAGACGAGCTGGGGAGACAGACAGCCGTCAGATCATATGGTATAGGTAATGCATGGTATAGCCAACCTTCGCACAGACAAGAAACCCAACGTGGTGATAGAATTTGGTAAGCACAGCAGAACATCAAGCCTCCTACAAAGATATGCTGTCTGATGGTAACCTAATATCTATAAGACTGTCAAGAAAAATTTTACCCAAATCTTTAATATTTCTGCCCCATATTCTCATGACTCTTTTCCTGCCTATATCTCTATCTATCTATCTATCTATCTATCTATCTATCTATCTATCTATCTATCTATCTATCTACCTATCTATCTATCTATCTATCTGATCTCTCTCTCTCTCTCTCTCTCTCTCTCTCTGTGTGTGTGTGTGTGTGTGTGTGTGTGTGTGTGAGAGAGAGAGAGAGAGAGAGAGAGAACCAGTCATCTCTCAATAAATGTTTGATTTTGAAATTAAAAGAATTTTAAGATGAAATATTGATCTGAAATAAGAAATAAATCCAAAAAGTGGTGGTGTGTGGCTTTAATCCCAGCAATGGGAAGGCAAAAGCAGGTTTATATCTCTGAATTCAAGGCCAGTCTGGTCAACCAAAGAAGTTCCAGGACAGCCAGGGATACACAGAGAAACACTGTCTCAACAAATAAAAGGAAGAAAGAAAGAAAGTGAGTGATAATAGAGAAAGAAAAAGAGAAAGTTAGAAGGTACGAAGGAAAGAAAAAGAAATGGAGGAAAAAAGAGATGGTTCAGTGGCTAATAGCGCTTGTTCATCTTACAGAGGGCCCATTTTCAGTTCCCAGCACCTATATGGTGATTCCAGCCATCTGTAATGCCAGTTTCAGGGGATCCATCATGTTCTTCTGGCTTCTGTCAACATCAGACTTGCATGTGGTACACAGGCATAGTCAGGTAAAACATACTTATAAAATTAAAAGTATATGTATATATATACACACAACCCAAACAGAAACAGGCTGGGAGAATAATTTAGTTGCCTTAAGCCTGAGTACCTGAGTTTAACCCTCAGAGCACACAGTAAAAAATCTGGTGTGGTGGCATGTGCTATAATCCCACTATTGAGAAAAAGAGACCTGGCTTGTCAACCAGCCTAGCCTCATCAGTATGCTTCAGGGAAATAAGAAACTCTGTTTCAAAAATAAAGTGGATGTCACCTGAGTTATGACATCTAAGGTTGACCTTTGGCGTCCACATGCACCCACAAATATGTGCAACACACACACGCACACACACACACACACACACACACACACACACACACACACCATACACGTGAATGTGCACATACTTGGACATGCACACAACAAAAAAAAAAAAGAAAAGGAGGAGGGAGAGGAGAAAGAGGAAAGAAAGGAGAAAGGGGAAGGATAAAAGAGAAACAAAATGAAATGAAAAAGGAAGATACATAAAATGGTTCAAGGAACTTTTTTAATTCTTTATTGCCTCATCTGTTTATTTTAATCCCATTCTTTCAATGAATGGCTTTGTAAACTAAACAAATTTACCTGCATTGGAAAATCGCATGATACAGAAATAATACAACTGTCACTTATGTGCACCTGGTCTTCTCCAGGGACAGTCAGAATAGTTAATCTAGATTAACATGTTGATATGTTGCCCCAAAAGAATTATTTTGTTTAGAGAGGCTACCATTGTGCACATTTTTATCCTTTTCTAAAGCCCCTGCAAAATTTCACAAAGGGAGAGGCATTAATATTGAGTATCACTAAAAAGGAAAGTAAAAAGGTGCTGGATAGGTATGTATGGTCTGCAATGTCAGGATGCTGGAGCCAAACCTTGTCAAGCAGCAATGGTCACCATGCAGTCTGTGCCAGCACATGCAGGCGGGAATCGGAGTGAGGAATGCTACTGTTCAACTCACTTTCTTCTCAGTGTTTAGGTCAGGGTTACAGCCCAAGGGATAGTGTTACCCACATTGATCTTTTCACCTCAGTGAACTCAATCTAGATATGCCCTCACAATGCTGTCCGGAGGCTGATCTCATAGGTGTCTCTGAAGCCCATTGACAGTTAACCATCAGACTCACAATCCTGACCATTGCTAATACCATCACTATAATTGCCATGCTTATCATCACCACCAAAATCACCATCATCTGAAGTACTATCACCATGCTCGCCAGCATCCCTTCTTCCAGAGTTTATCCCTGCTATCATAGCATCACCAACAGCATCACCACAATCTCCATGATTATTGTTAATACCACCACCAGCATGACCAGTACCATTACTATCCTCAGTGCCACCATCATTTTAATATAATCAGTATTAATATTAATGAATGTCTGCCAGTTGATTTCCATAATATATTATTAAAAAAAGAGGGAGAGATTTCTGTATCCAACATGAAGGGTGGGGTTCTGAGTTACTTAAAGTAGTGCTATTTTCAGAGTTATCCTGCTGGACAAGCAACTGACATAAAATCCATCTTAATATTTTAAAGATTCATCTTTATTTAAGTGTATGTTTCTCTGTGGGTATGTACATATGTGTTCAGGAACCTGTGTATGTCCGGAGAATAATCATATCCCTGATGCTGGAGTTTTAGGCAGACATGGGCTAAACCATCTGAGTGTTGGGGGCTGAGATCTGAGTCTCTGCAAGAGCAGCATATGCTCTTACTTATTGAACTTTATTTTCAGTTTGATTTTTGCATTTTCAGACCTGGAAATATGAGTGTTTGGATCACATACATTGACTAAATATCCTGGCAAGTGGTACTGTTGTTCTAAAGACATGGGTCTCCTCTCTGCAGCTTGGAGATGCTTGTCTAGCCACTTGTGTACAGTAGGACACAGGTAAAACCGGGGTAGACCAAGGAAACCCAGAACCTCAACAGAGATTTAGACAGAAACAAATGCTACAGGTTCCTGCTACCTGTAGTGAAGAACCAGGAACAACTCCAGTAGACAGGGCATAGAACACATGCATTCTTAGTCTTTGGAGTTTGATACTGCTGATGGAGATCCAAGTGCTCCAAGGAGTCCAGAAATGTCCTCTCCACACTGGTGGAGACTGATTATCCCTAAACATCCTGAACATGCTTGTGCCTGCAACACACTGACAATGGTTTTCATCCTTCTTTCTTGTTTGGCTGCAGCTCCTTCTGAGGTCACATTTGCCATTGATGTTGGGAATGGCCCTGTTGAGCTCCTCGTTCAATCCCCTTCTCCTCTGAATGACAACCAATGGCATTACATCCGGGCTGAGAGAAACCTCAAGGAGACCTCCCTGCAATTGGACAATCTTCCTCGGAGTACAAGGGAGACCTCAGAGGAAGGCCATTTCCGACTTCAGCTGAATAGCCAGTTGTTTGTAGGTAGGACACATCATACAGCATACTTTGTACTAAATACCTACAAAATAGTTTTTTGCCCTATCTCAAGAAAACTTTCTTGTATTTTACAACTAGAAAACTAAATATGTTATTATTTTTACTATTTGTTTAATTTTATAAGTTGTTTTATTCTAGCTTCATAGATCATCAAAATAAAGTTTGTGATATTCCTTTACAAAATTAGGAGCTGTCTCAGGCTGTTTTGGTACCATTTCTCCTTGTATGCATTGTGTTCAGACATCTACGGAATTTTTTGTTTTGAGTTATTGTAATATAAATTTACAGCATAGGCATAGAGATTCTAGTCCATCATTCTTCTTAATGATCCCCAACTCCTAATAACTATTGTTAACAGTGTTATCAAAAGGTTTGACTAACCCAGAGAAATTCAGTTTTTAGGAAGTGTGCTGACTGGTTTTATGTCAGTGTGACACCGGCTAGATACTTGAAAGAGGGTCTCTCAATTGAGAAAATATCTCCATATATTTGGTCAGTAGGGAAGTCTGTAGATTGTATTCTTAATCAGTGGTTTCTGTGAGGGGGACCAGCTATTATGCATGATGCCACCATGGGCTGGTTGTCCTGGATTCTATAAGACTTCAGGCTGAGCAAGTCGTGTAAAGCATGCCTCCTGGCAGCCTCTGCATGCCTCTGCTTTAGCTCCTGCCTCCATACCCCTGCCATGTTTAGTTCTTCACATGACGTCCTTTGATGATGGACTGTAATACTGAAGTGTAAGCAAAATAAATCCTTTCCTCTCCAAGTTGCTTTTGGTCAAAACAATAAAACCCTAACTAAGGTAAGGTAGTAGTCATTCCCCAAGTGAGATCAGTATTAGCAATAATATTATCTCTGAATAGGTGGCCACTGACAGTGGTGGGAGTGGATAGATTCAGAAGTCGGGCTGAATTTGCTCCTTCATTTTTCTCTTTCTTCCTCTCTTTTCCCTTCCTCATCTCTCCAATCAATATTCACAGAGAAACTAATTTTATTCAAGCATTCTTGTCTGATAGTGGGTACAGAAATATGAACTGAGAATAGTCACTGCTTTTCAGGGTGTGTGTGTGTGTGTGTGTGTGTGTGTGTGTGTGTGTGTATAAGTGTGAGTATGCATCTTGTGTGTATGTATGTATGCATGTCTGTATGTGTATGACTCTGTGTGTGTGTTTGTGTGTGTTTATGTGTGAGAGAAAGACAGATGCAGATACAGAGAAAGGATGGGAAATATTTTAGATATGATAGTCTAGTACTTATATAAGACCAAGCTTTATAGTGTTTTCTATCAAACATATATATGTGTATATATATATGCATATGTATGTATATGTATAGCTCACCACGAGCCATGAAATTCCATCTTCATTCCCTGTGCATTTTTATTTGCTTCCTTTATATGTGGGCTAATGTAATTTCTAAATCTGAAAATATTACATACTTGTTAAAGGAAAAGCGATATGAGAATTTGAAAACATCAGATTTTCATATTATCACCCACCATACATGTATCTTCATTAACTGGGTTTTATACATCTAGTACAATCTAATATAAAGTAATTTAAAACCTTCTTATAATTATAGGTCTTTTCCTTAATTAATAACCCCTGTAAGTAATATGATTTACTGCTGAAAAAATTTAAATTTATTTTGCTGCTTCAGTTCTACTTAAACATCACATTTTGTTCTTGGAAGAAGTTTGCTACTCATCAAGATTTATATCTTTCTTGGTGAAATCAGTTCAAGTATTCATAAATTATACTCCATGTGAAAGTCTAGTTTATCTTCAGGCAGTATTTTTTAATCTTTCTGTCTGAACCAGAAACTAAAGGTGGAAGACTGGTTTTTTTACGCCGTCATAGCTACCTGACTATCCCAAGAAAAGAGATGAGGTGAACTTTGGGCAACTTAAAAGGGAAGAGAAGAAGCAGTGCCAAGTTCTTTCCACTAGACGTTTAAATGGATCACAAATCAGTGAGTTGTGCAAGCGAGTGACTAGGACTGGATGAGACTTCTTGACAGAGTTATAGCCAAGGGCAGTCTAATGAGCGTGCTCCCTTCAGTTATGCTTCCTTCCAGTGAGTCCCATCTTAGTAACTGCTGTGCTTTTTTTTGAGTTTATCTTCATGAACCCGAAAAGGGGGAAACTGCTGTTAAAGGCCATCTTTGTCTGCTGACTTATGCCTCACTGTTCAGTCTTCAGTGACAGGTATGTTTGCAGATGATATCAGGTCAAAGGCAATTGAAGACCCAACAACTGCAATTTTGTGTAATTCGTTTGTGCAATGAATAAAGGAATGAATGAACGTTTTGCTTACTTATTTCCCTCATTTCCTCTCCAGTTGCTGTGATAAAACGTCCCAATAAAAGCACCAGGGATGAAAGGGCTTGTTCAGTATAGAGTTCCAGGGTAGAATCCATCACTAGAGAAAATAGGGGCAGGAACTCGAAACAGCTCTTCACATCCACAGTCAAGCACAGAGAGAGAGAATGAATACATGCATGGTTACTTTCAGTTTACCTCCTCCTCATTTATATAGTCCAGGACTGAAAACCAAAAGATAGTGCTACCTACCTTTATGTTAGGTCCTAACACATGAATTAACTTAATCAAGATAACCATAGACATGTCCCAAAGCCAGGCTAATCAAGGCAGTCTCATTGAGAATCTTATAACAGGTGATTCTATATTGTATCAAATTAGCAAAACTAGCCAACATAGTTATATTAGCCAAAATGAAGAACTGTGTCATCTATAACTCAAAAATGTGGAGAAATTACATGTTTGTCTTTCAAAGGTAGCAAAAGATGCCGTTATTGGAGTATGAGTCTTGACGGTTTAGGAGGGCATTTTTTAAGTGTCAATATGGATATACCTGTCCAGCTACTTTAGCCACGGGAGAATTTTTAAGTCAGAGTAGAGTGTCCAGCAGCATTTTGATCCCTGGACTTCTGCTGTGATCATGAGTGCTTTCTATGTGCCAATCACAGACTGCATCTTATAAGATAGGATGCGTCTTCTGGCATCCTATAATAATATAATATATTATTATATTATTATTATACTATATTATACTATATTATATTATATATAATGCTATATATAATATATATATGCTATATATAATATAGCATAATATAATAACTGCCCTGGTTATTTCAATGTGACAGCATGAAAAGTGCTCGTCAATGACTCATTGCTTGATGGATTCCCAGAATCAATATTGTAACTCAACACTGTTGTGTCACCATGATAGTAAGGTATATTTGTAACAAGGCCACATTGTCCAGTGCATTGATTTAGTAGAATACAAGAAAATTTATAGAATGTAGCTTTAAGTATGTAATATGTAGCTGAGGCACACTCTCTCCATTGGGACTTTCGTCAGTTTCATTATTTCCACTTTGTGAGGTTTTATGTATGCATACATGTGTGTGGTTTGTATGCATGTTTGCATATGTGTGAGCATATTTGTATGTGATCACACATATAAATGTCGAGGCAAGAGGTTGGTATCAAGAATAAATTACAAACCAAAGAAGCATTTCCACTAAAGTCTAACTTACTGAGAAAATAAGTTTATTGATTCTTTTTTTAATTGATTTTTATTGAGTTCCACATTTTTCACTGTTCCCCTCCCTGCCTCTTCTTTAACCATTTCCCAGGGTCCCCATGCTCTCAATTTACTCAGGAGATCTTGTCCTTTTCACTATCCATGTAGATTAGATTTATGTATGTCTCTCTTAGGGTCCTCATTGTTGTCTAGGTTCTCTGGGATTGTGATTTGTGGGCTGTTCTTCTTTTATTTATGTTTAAAAACCACTTATGAGTGAGTACATGTGGTAATTGTATTTCTGGAGCTGGTTTACCTCACTCACAGTGATGTTTTCTAGCTCCATCCATTTGCCTGCAAAATTTAAGATGTCGTTATTTTCTTTTCTTCTGTGTAGTGCTCCAATGTGTACATGTACCACATTTTCCTTATCCATTTTTCAGTTGAAAAGAATTTAGGTTGTTTCCAGGTTCTGGCTCTGACAAACTATTCTGCTATGAACCTAGTTGAGTACATGTCCTTGCGGCATGATTAAGCATCCTTTGGATATATACCTAAAAGTAGTACTATTGGGTCTTATGGAAGGTCATTTCCTAATTTTCTGATATCAACATGTAGAAGAAAGAAAATAGACCCATATCTATCACCATGCACAAAACTCAAGTCCAAATGGATCAAAGACCTCAATATAAAGCCAGCCACGATGAATATTATAGAAGAGAAAGTGGGAAGTACACTTGAACGCATTGGCTCTGAAGACCACTTTCTAAATACAACCCCAGTGGCACAAATACTGAGAGAAACAATCAATAAATGGGACCTCCAAAAACTGAAAAGCTTCTGTGAAGCAAAGGACATGGTCAACAAGACAAAATGACAGCCTACAGAATGGGAAACAATCTTCACTAAACCCACATTAGACATTAGACAGAGGTTTGATCTCCAAAATAAACAAAGAACTCAAGAAATTGGTCATCAAAAGAACAAATAATCCAATAAAAATGGAGTACTGACCTAAACAGAGAACTCTCAACAGAAGAATCTAAAATGACTGAAGGACACTTCAGGAAATGTTCAATATTCTTAGTTATCAGAGAAATACAAATCAAAACAACTCTGAAATTCCATCTTAAACCTGTAATAATGGCCAAGATCAGAAACACTGATGACAACTTATGCTGAAATTTACTGATTTCTATATGATTACAGATGAGGTTTGCTCACAGAATTTGGGCGGCTCAGGTAGCTGCCTCATTGACAGCTCAGTCTGGCCTGAAAAATAACTCACAAAAGTATCCCTCAAGATGCCAGAACCACTTACAGGAATGTGGGGGAGGGGATGTTAAAACATATATTCCAGCTATTGTTATTACTCATTTAATTGTTCTGGAACATTAACTTAAGATGTGTTGCATTTGTTTATTTTGTGGAATATTTGTTTAATTCTGCAATGATGTTTTGTATTCTTTTATGCTGCATTTTTTTAATCTGTAAAGCTGTGTTATTTTGCCTGCCTAAAACACTTGATTGCTCAAATAAAGAACTGAATGGCCACTAGCTAGACAGTAGAAAGAATAGGCAAGAATGCCAGATAGGGAGAATAAAAAAGAAGAGAAATCTGGACTTAAGCGATTAATAGGATGAATGAAAAAGGAGAAGGAGAAGATGCCTGGTGCCAGTAACTGAAGTACACAGTCAGCTATGGACTTAGAAGGAAAGAAAAGTGTATAGAATAAAGAAAAGTAAAAAAAAAAAAAACTCAGAGGCAAAACATAGTTAAAAAGAAATGAAACAATTTAAGTTAAAATGTTGGCTAAAAAAGCCAAGCTAAAGCTGGGCTTTCATAGTAAGAATAAGTCTCCATGTATTTATTTGGGAGCTGGTAGAAGGCCCCAAAAGAATTAAAAAATAAATAAAACAAAACAAAAAGAGTTATATATAACCTTTGGAAGAGGCTTGTGAATGGTGCAAATTTTATGTATGTCACGGGTCTTTCTTGATGAGCCTCTCTAGGAAGGAGTGTTAAAATTTGGAAAAATGGCTACCAAACAACTGTACATAAGTCAAGATTCAGAAATGCAAAGTGGAAATGTATTAGAATGATGTCTGAAATATGACTATGCAAAGACAGCAAAGTAATTCGACCTGCTCTATATGTGTGGAGTCTTGGAAAGAAGCCAGCAAGAAAGCCAGCACATCATCGTCTGATTTCTCAATGGAAAACATATTTGAATTTTGCAAGTATTTTTTTTCTTTTAAAAATTGGCAACTTTGGAAAGAAAACACGTCTCAACAGATACAGGCACTTGCCAAGCCTGAAAGCCTGAGTTTATTCCTTAGAACCTACATGGTAGAAGGAGAGAACAGACTCTTGCAACATGTCCCTTAAGATGTGTGTACATGTACCTCTGTGTGTGCGTGAACATGAATGTGTATACACGTATTTGTGTTTCTTCTGTGTGCATGTTTGTGCTGGCTCTGTGTGCACATGTGTGTGTATAAATGCTTGTGTTGTATCAGTGAATACATGTACATGTGTGTAGATGTATGTTTGTGTGTGGTCTATGTGTATGTTTATGGGCATTTGTTCTATATGTGTACATGGATGTATGCTCGTGTGTGTGTGTGTGTGTTTGTGTTGGCATATTTTTTTTTAAAATTATTTAACATTTAGCCTAGCATGTTCATTCCTTATAATAAAAAGAATCTGTCCTATAGATGTTTCTCCTTTGAAAAAACAAGATGTAGCCTGACAAAAGCACAAATTTAGCTCATGTGCAGGATAGTTGACCAATGCCTTGTGTCGTCTTGCTCTCTCAGCATCTGGAGGATAGTTGACCAATGCCTTGTGTCGTCTTGCTCTCTCAGCATCTGGAGGATAGTTGACCAATGCCTTGTGTCGTCTTGCTCTCTCAGCATCTGGAAGAGCATGAGCAGCTAGTCTGGTGAAAATCGCACTACGTTTTATATATATCTGCATCAAGAAGTACATTTTTACCAGAAAAATTGTCCCAGTCACCCCTTCTTCATTTATAAGCTTGTTGACTAAGCCACACACACAAGAAAATGTGCAATAGATCTTGTATTCGCCACCTCTTCTCGGAGAAAAATGACACTAAGAAGATAGATGAAGAGTTATTCAAATCCACGAAAGGGAGTGACTACAGAGTTAGAGAAACAGAGCAAGTGTTAGACTCCATAAATCCTCCCCTCTTTATTGTGCATAACCCCCAGAAAAGAAATAGTGAGCCTTCCTTTGTGACTGGCTTGTATGTGCCATTGATTTATCTTGTGGTTAAAAGAGACTTACTCACTGAAATTGAAACAGACAAGACAGTGCAATTGAGGTTTGGCCTCTTGGCCTGCATCCTTATCAGAATTGGAAGCAAACTCAAGGTTTTTCGTTATTTCAGAGTAAGACACTAGTCTTGTGCCATGGGAATGTTCTATTTTATTCTTTGGAGTGAAGTAGTGACTCATGTGTTTCCTGGTCTGATAATCTGGTATCTTAGTTAATTTTCTATTGCAGTGACAGAACACCATGACCAAGAGAATGCTTAGTTTGTGCTCATAGTTACAGCAGGGTAGAGTGCATGACAATCCAGATAGGGAAAATGACAGCAACCAGGAAGGTATGGCACTGAGACAATAGCTGAGAGATTACATCTTGTTATGTAAACATGAGGCAGAGAGAGCTAACTGGGGATAGCATAGACTTTCGAATCCCCAAAACCAGTCTCAAGTGACACATATTCTTCCACAAGGTCCTACCTCCTAATCCTTTCCAAATGGTTCCACCCGCTGGGGAGCAAGTATGCAAACATGATATTGACAAGGCTGTGCTCATTCAAACCACCATACCTGAGATGGAATAAGGAAAGTATATTTCTAACCACCTGCACTGTGATTTTCCAGAGTTCTTCCTGTCTTCATCTCACATCTTACATCACTGTGATTATAGGTATGCATCACATCATCCAGAGTTTTCCTAGGTTCTGAGAACCAAACGCAGGTCTCCATGTTTGTGAGTTTAATGGCTGACCCATCTAACCAACATCAATTTATCATTTTATTTTTCTGGTTTACATTTATATTTCTTATCCAAACTGGCAATTTTTCAATGTCTATCCTATCTTCTTTGACAAGCACACACACAGATCTAGTTACTTTCTAGACCAAATTTAATAGAGTTGTACTATAAAGTGTGGAGAGGAATGAGTCTCAGTTAAGTCATCCTATAAACACAGAACATAGTTGATGTGTATTTTCTACAATCAGTGTTTTCTCCTGTTCCTCCTTCTCTCCTTTTTCCTCATCCCCATCCTCCTCCTTACATCCTCCTGCTCTTCTTTCTATTTATCATTAGTTCATTAGGCAGACTTTAAGGACTTTTATGCGCTGTCCACTCATCTATGATATAACCTTGAGCTCAATGGTAGGATGCTAAATGCCTGTTTTCTATAGCGAGAATGGGCCTCTGACACTTGGGGGTTGTCAGAGTTCTCAGAAACCATACATACATACAGGCAAATGGGATTTAGCTGTATTTTCTACCTTCTTGTCTTTTAGCACACATTTCTCTTATGTCTGGAAAGAGCTGGATTTTTCTGTGTGAAAAAAAAATGAGAAAGTTTAAATCTGCTCAATGCTTGAGGGATGCTATATAACTCTCTCCTGAGAACACCCAGATGTCTATCTGCTGAGAGTCAGATTACTGCCAAAGTCTCAACTTGAGTGGAGAAATCTTATCTGCAAAATAGTATTTTATAGATAAACTGTAAGATCAATAAACAGATAATATATAATGTACCTACTGAGTCTAGGCAGTAGGTGAAGACTCAAGAGAACGGCCCAGAGGACAGCAGTAACTGAACACACACTATACTCTGTGGTCTAGAGTAAACTTTACTATAAAAACGTGGAATGAGAAACATGGAATGAGAGATGGAACAGCTGAAATTTAAGGAATTCAGGGCTCAGTATGGCGAACCAGTGAGTGACATGGTGGTGAATCCCGGTTCCCGTCTTTCCCTCTTCCAGTGTGTGGTCCTGTGCCGCGTAAGCATAAAGGAATATGTTGCAGTTTTGTCTCTTTTGTGCACCTGACACCTCCCTGTGAAATTTGCCAGGAGGCACAATCTGACTGTATTCCTTTTATATCAGATAAAACACACCATAGACTGCATAAAAAAATATCCACATTTTATTTATATGCAGAGGTCATGGTCATGTAAACTTTCATTCTTAAGGATCTAAGAAGAGGTGTGTCTCTCTCTTAGTCTTGCTCTCTGGGCGTGTTTTCCTTTGAAACAGGGTCCCATGTTTCCTAAACTGACCTTGAACACCGTTTATAGTCAAAGATGACCTTGAACTTCTGATCCTCCAGCCTTCACATCTTTAGTGCTGGGATTATTGATGTGCACTGAGTTGCATGCTTTATTCAGTGATACTGGCAATTGAACTGGGGGTTTATGCATGCCAGGCTAGTACTCTACCAACTAGAGTGCAGCCACATCCCTGACTTCAAGATTCTTTAAATTCCTTTCTCTCACCGGGATCTTAAAGAAAAGATCAGCAGCCCTGACAACTCAGTTAAGTGTTAACAAAAGGAAGTTACTTCTACAAAATACAATGTTACAGGTCAACAGAAGGAAGGTGAGATGCAATTATCCTGCAGATGAGCTTCCTTTAGAGAGTAATAGCACCATGACCACAAAAGCCCAACAGGCCTAAAATGACAGTGAGGAGCTCTTAGATTCAATGAGCAAAAAGAAGTCATCTTGATCTTACAGGTTTTCAAGAATCCAGTGATAATTCCCACATCAAATGCCCCAAGCTCCATGCCAAATGCCGTCATTAGCATCCAGTTTTAACTCAAGGCCCTCTAGGTCCATGGCAACAGGGAAGGGGCCGGCCTTTTCTGCAACTACAAAGTAATGAAGAGCTGGATGGTCACTGCAGACTCTCCCATTGTGCCCAAAAAGGGATCCCACAGCAGGAAGTGGTCTGATTTCTGGGAAAGGGGACAGGCAGAGGTTCTGTGATCCTCCAGTCACATCTATAAAATACAGCAAAGACACTTTTCATGTTTTCCTTCTCATTTGTTACCCCTAGGAGGGACATCATCAAGACAGAAGGGGTTTCTTGGATGCATCCGCTCTTTACACTTGAATGGGCAGAAAGTGGACCTGGAAGAGAGGGCAAAGGTCACGTCTGGAGTCAGACCTGGCTGCCCAGGTCACTGCAGCAGCTATGGAAGCAACTGCCACAATGGTGGCAAGTGTGTGGAAAAGCACAGTGGCTACTCTTGTGACTGCACCAGCTCACCGTATGAGGGACCTTTCTGCCGGAAAGGTAAGTTGGGTATGCATGCCACCACTGTGTCCAGTTCAGTGGACACAGTGCACACCATGGCCAGTAATCCCAGCACTCCTGTATGTCCATGTATGTGATACTCTAGACCCACGTGGCAAGGTCAAACCAAGGGGACCAAAGCCTTTGGGAAATCTATACCGAAAAGTTTCTACACTCCAAAAAGCCTTTCTGCTCACACAATAATCTGAATCAGACTAAAACAAACCAAATTAGAAAAAAGCCCAGGTTTAATGGATACAAATGTTCTCAGGTTACCTTCCAGCCCCCCAGAGAGGAGACAGGAAAGGAAGATCAGAAAACCACATATTTGTTCTCTGGGGAGTAATTTAAATACCCTACAGGAATGCTGTTGAGCATCTCTGGGGTGTTGGGGGTCATCATTTGGCAGGCTTTCTTGGGGGCAGACTCTGAACTGAGGCAACTCCCAAGGGATGGAGCTTGGGGTAGAACTTCCACCCTTACATTCCAGACTCTTTGGA